>NC_135624.1:29658610-29961640 GCF_053574225.1 Canis aureus | reverse complement strand
GCTTCTCAGTGGTAGCAGAATATGCTTTTAAAAACTCCACCACACCCAGAGTGTTTGGGGTTTCATAATGGCAAAGAGTGGCTGTCTTCAGTGCTCTGAGGTTGCATTCCTGAGACAGGGCGTTCCTCACTTTCCACTGAGGCCACAAAGCTCCATTGACGGCTGGGACCATCTCATCCCTGCTCCTCGAGAGACTTGGCGCCACTCTTGGGGCTCCTACCTCTCCACTTCACCTACAAGAACAGATGTACCACTGTGGAATCTTAGATCTCAGGATGAGCATTGGCTTTATGGGGAGATTGTTCTCGGAGACATCTCTGCCAGGTTCAGATTTTGGAGAATAGTGCTGTCTCCATATTTGGAACTAAAGTGGAATCATGTATGCAGTCCTAATTTGCCTTGGTTGGGCCCAAAGATGGCTCATGATGATGTTGGGAGGGATGTGGGGGGAGTGCGAGGGAGTGAGCCTATTGGCATCATGGGAGGGCAGAGTGGAAGGGGTGTTAGGGATCATCTGATGCAACACTTTACCAAATGCAGGACCCCCTGCCCCCGACATCCAGCCGCAGTCTGAGCATGTGGGGCCCCCCCTGGTCGCCAGCCTTGGTGGGCGTCTTCTGTCAACTGGAACCTGCCATCCTCCTCCATGCCTTCCCCCTGCACCAAGCTCTCAGGACCCCTGCTGTCCCAAGTCAGGAGAGCTTTAAAAAAACTCCAGGTGAAGTGCATGAAATTCAGCTTTGGGTCCCATTTGGGCTCTTCCTCTTATCTCCCATTTTTGCCCAGTCACTGGGACAAAAGTCTCCTGACCCCAGCCACCCACCCACCCCTCTTTTATTCTCTGTACCAAGTCCTTGTTTTCCTGAGGTAGATACTTCTGAGCCCTGCCTTGCCCTAGTGAGATCTTCTCCTTGGAGCCTGGGGCCTGGTCTCTGAGCCCCAGGCCACGATTGAGGTCTTGCTGGCTGAAGACGGTGCTCCTAGAACTTCAGAGTATAGGCTGCTCCTGGTTTCTGGCTGCTGTGTTCTGTCTTCCATGGCTGGTGGTCATGCTGAACTAGCACTCATCATTAGTGAAGGCACCCTGCCCCAGAGTCAGCCTGCTGGGCTGCATGCTTTCCCAGGACTTGTAGCTCAGCCTGGGCACAAAAGGTTCGACTTCAAACCCTGGACCCCTGGACCATCTGTATCATCCAGCTGCAGCTAATCTGGTTGTTCTTAAGCACCTACTAAAAAATGAGAATCAGTCTCCTGAGGTGGGAAATTTAGTTAATGATAAAATGTGCTGTGTATTAAATACATACTATAGGCCGCTTTGCTATGCATTTTACATGCATCAGATCTCCAAAGCCTGTGAGGTAGGTGGTATTTATTATTATTATTACTATTATTATTATTATTATTATTATTGCCTTCAGAGCACAGGCACTATGGCTAGAGCACCTAGATTGAAATCCCAACTCTGATTGAGTCCCGGGGATAAGCTGCTTAGTCATTTTGTGGCTCAATCTTCTAATCCATGATGAAGGGCTAGTCCTGCCCAACTTAAATGGTTATTTTGCCTCTAAAGCATTTAGAACAGTGGCTACACTGGCTGGAGATGTTGAGTCACTTGTCCAGCAATACACAGTAAGTGGTAAAGATGGGATTTGCAAGAAGGTCCTCTGGCCCAAGACCCGGCTCTTTCCCTGCCCATCACTGCCTCCCTCCTTCCAACACCTTGGAATCTGGGAGATTACCTGGCTGATGCCTTAGGTGGCAGTTCTTTGCAACAGTCAAAGGCCTTGTTCTCATTGATTTTGAACTAGTCACCTTTCATGACCGTGTTATTCACCTGCTTGTGCAAAGAAAAAAGAAAGAAAAAAGCATTGTCTCGGTTAAGAGAATGGAATTGGCTTTGGCAACGACTTGCATCTCAGATCTGGCTCAGCCGCTTCCCAGCTGGGTGATCCTGGGAAAGTCAGCACATCTCTCCCCCTGTCCTTTTCCTCCTCTGTACAAGAAAGTGAATGACATTTGCCTCACAAGGATGCAGCCGATTCCTTTCAATGACCTGAATCAGAGTAGCTGTGAAAGTACCTTGTAAACCTCTTTACACTCCCCTTTCCTCATCTGGGAAGTGGGATGGTCAGAGGTGTCATGCACATCGCATGGTGCAGAGTGACTGCTCAGTAGATATTAGCTGTCATCGTCATGGTGCTTATGAAGTCCTGTGTAAACGTAAACAAGATCTTGGTTGTTTTCCTCTGCTGAAAGGTTTCACCTAAGCCATCCCTAAGAAACCCTCCCCCTCCTGGACAAATGCTTGAATTTGCAAGATTGTTGCCCAGCGTTAATGTTAGCGCACAGAGTATGGCTGTGAAGCAGATTTTTCCTTGGCCTACAGATAACTAGTCTCCAGGGAGCCTCAAACCTGTGACCCTGGCTTCATTAGCCATGTGAACCGGCTGGCCCAGTCTGCCCTTGGTAATAATTCCTGCCAGGTCACAAAGAATATTTTACCCCATGAGCCTTGGGTTAATACCAACCTTTGACCCTATTCACTTAAAAGGTAATAAGCAACAGAAGCATTCATTCATTTATCCAGCAAACATTTATCAAAGGACATTCTTGAGTTTCTTAGTTCATCGTGACTCAGTGTGCCTGCTGCTGACTCTTTGAGGCTGCGCATTCTTGCCAAGATAAGAACAAAGTCAGGTATCTGAGTTTCCTTGTATTTGGGCCATTCATCACCTTTTCTTTTCTCTCCACACCCAATTGAGTCAGGAACTCACATTAAAAGGGCTTTGAGCTGATGACTCTGAGAAAGCCCAGGACCCAGATTCCCTTTCCTTTATGATCCCATTAGCAGGCTGATGGGTGACGGCCCTACGAGGGAGCAGAGCACAAGAAAGCCCCACTGACAAATGCAGAACACATGTTCGCTGTCGTGAGGATGTGGCACTTCCTTTACACGTGCAGGTCGACTGAATTCAGTTTAGTCCAGCAAGTTTTGGGTAAGTGCCCGATTGCTCATTTATTCCATGATTTATTCATTCCTTCATCAAACATTTTTAAAGTGTTGTATACAAGCACGGCACTGTCCTGCACACTGGGCTAGAAACAAAAGCAATCTATAATGCCCACCCTGCCTGCATTCTAATGGGAGATACGATTTGCATTTGCAAAACACTCAGAGAAGAATTGTGCACATAAGGGAGAAGAAAAAAGATATTTATTTCCTTTATCATTCATGCGTTAGTTCGTGAACAAATCCTTATTAATTACCAACTGTGGGTCATGCAGTGTGCTAGATCCTGGCACCCAGAGATAAGCAACAAAGGTAACTGTTTCTACCAACAGGGCAATGTGGAAGGCCGCCCTGGACTAGGTGGTGAAGGAGCACCAGCTGTAAGCTGGGGTCTCAGACACAAGGGAGAGATCGCAGGGCCAAACGTGGGGAAACGGCCTTCTAGATGGAGGGAACGGTATTTGCCAAGCCTATTGTGGAGAAGAGATGGACATTTGTGGAGATATTTAGAAAACAGGGTACCAGATCGGAGCGTCATGGTGGAAGGGAGGTGAGATTGGAGAGCTACAGAGGGACCAGATAGTGCAGAGTTTGGATCAGTAGATATTCCTCACTCCTTCCTTCCTTCCTTCCTTCCTTCCTTCTCTCTCTCCCTCCCCCCTCCTCCCTTCCTAGTGTTTGAAGCTGAGCATCATCCTAGTTCTGTCTGTCGTGTGTCTCTGCCGTGTCAGGTTTGGTGCCGAGGACTTTCCTATCAAAACAAATACCGTGGGGCACCTGGGTGGCTCAGTGGTTGAGCATCTGCCTTCAGCTCAGGTCATGGTCCCAGGGTCCTGGGATCAAGTCTTACATTGGGCTCCCTTTGGGGCCTCTGCTTCTCCCTCTCTGCCTATGTCTCTGTCTCTCTCTGTGTGTCTCATGAATAAATAAGTAAAATCTTTAAAACAAAACAACAAATGCCATGAACTTAGAAACTCTCTCAGTGCTATTTATTCCCTTTCCGGGAGCATCAGCAAGCCAAATGTAACCAGTTGCCCCCCTGTGTGGGATAGAAAGACCTACTTCTTGAGTGTCTGGAGGGGGAGTTTGGTGAGAGCTGGAGATGGAAGCCCTGTGGATGGTGTAAGACTTGCGTGAGGTCTTCTTGGATTTGGTGGATGGAGAGAGCATCCTGGGCAGGCAGGACAGGAGAAGCAGAGTGACGGGGAAACGTGAGGAAAATCCTTCCTCCCAACCTCCATCCCCCTTTCTTGTCTCTGTACATTGTTTCCTTGTTTGTTCTATGTAACACCCCTATGGAGCAGATGTGATTATCCCTATTTTCAGATGGGGATGTTGAGGCCCAAAAAAGTGATTAGCCAAGGACACTCAGCTAGCTGGTGAGAGAACTGGGGAGGGGTTTGTGTTAGACGAGAAATTTCAGCCATTTTTGTCTACTGTTGGTGAAGGATGGCATTCCACATTTCCATTTGGCAATGCTTGGATAAGGCTAAGAGTAGGCCATGTGATGGGGGTAACCCACCTGTCTGCACTGCCAGTGCCAAGTGGCTGGTCCCATCCAGTGCCCTCCCACTGCTGTTCTTCTGGCATCTGTCACCAGCACCTGTAAGGCACCTGCTCTGGTTAGGACTGGAATTGCCTGGGGCTCTGAGGCCTGGTGAGTATGGGAATGTTGTCTTGGCCATTTTTCCCATTCTAGGCTCAAGGAGGTTACTCTGAGGCTGGGCTTAGCAGGATTGCTTTGCTTTCTCTTGCTTCTCATCCCTGAGC
Organism: Canis aureus; assembly: GCF_053574225.1. Classification (NCBI taxonomy): domain Eukaryota; kingdom Metazoa; phylum Chordata; class Mammalia; order Carnivora; family Canidae; genus Canis; species Canis aureus. Next base: position 29,956,860 of record NC_135624.1, on the reverse strand, counting down.
TCCCCAGGGAGACAGGGCCTCACCTGCCGTGGTCTTGTAGGACCTCCTTGCTAAGGAGGCTGGCTCCCAGAAGGAACCAATATGCCCTCTTTATTCAGGCCTAACTAGCTAACCTCGCCTGGGTCTGTGGTGCTCTGGGCACTTTGGGAGCTGTTGATGCTCCAGCCAGGGCCCTACTCAGGCTTCAGGTATTGTTCCCTTGGCTGAGACCTTTGGTCCTGTCTAGGCAGAGCTGGCTTCATGGGCATGGGACCTGTGCAAGTGCACAAAGTCCATGCTCAGAGAGGCCCCATGCAGGGTTTAATGCTGTGTTGCCACAGTCTCGAAATTCTTACTAGTTTATTGTTGAACTTGTACTTTTAAAGTGGATCTAATGAGACAGGGGAACATCACAGTGTGCATGTCCATGGTGCATGAGGGTTTACATGTAGTGTGTGTGGTGCCCAGGAGCACTGAAGTCTGCTGGACGTGCCATGTGGGAAGTCAGCATGACTCAGAGTGAGGAAGGTGGGCATGTTGTATCTACACTTAAATGAGTGGAGGTGCCGATAGCCTCAAGAAGCCATGCTTCCTGTTTGAGCCAGAACTTGTGTTGAGCACAGAAAGAAGGTGATGATGTTCTAGAAGCATGAACCACGGAGGAATCCAACCCCCTCATATCCATTGTTGTGTTACTTCCTGGTGTTCATCCGCCACTTGTGCCAAAAGTGATGGCATAGAAGAGAAGGTGAAGATCGACTGTCCATAGTTCACTTCCTTTATGTCCGTCATTGTCATCAGTGGGCCAAAGGTAGAGTGTTGGTAGAATGTGTGTGTGTGTCAAGAAGTCAGATAAAAATAGTTGACTTAGGTTTGTGCTGTTTCCAATCTTCTGGCAAGAATGGGATACCAGCAACCAAATTTGAATTGTGTAATTTCAGTGATTCTTCATGAGTTAAGTGTTAGATTTGCATTTAAAATTGGCATTGCACAATATAGAGATTAGTAGTTCATGCTAATTAAGGTTTCAAATTTTTTTTCCATAGAATGATAAGAAGGTAAAGAAATAAGAAAACACCATGACTAATTGAAAGAGAGGAAAAAGCTTTATATTTTAGTTTCTGTAAGGACACTTTTTTCTTCTTTTTTGAACAAAGGGCCCTATATTTCTATTTTGCACAGGGTGCCTCCAGTTACAAAGCTATCCCTGCATTCAGTGCTTATTTGATCAAATATTTTTGCAGTGTGTAACCTGAACAGCCACATTTTTTCTGTGCTGAGAAGCCAGCATAGCTTGCCTCTGTTATTAGCCATTCTCTGATCATGAAACCCTTCCAGGTACTAGGCATCCAGAGATGAATCCAGAGCCCCTACTCTTCTGAGAGATTACAGTTTAGTGAGGGGAGCACAGAGCAGAGGCATTACTTCGTCTTTCCTGCTCTGTGTCCCAGAACCGAGTACGTCACCTGGTACATAGTGGGTGCTCCGTAAATGTTTGCTGAATGAACAAATGAGCATGAGAGCATCTTACTAACTGCTGAATCCAATGGCAATGGGCTGGAGCAGTTATCATTAACCGGAGGGGGGGTAAGTGTGGGTGCTAGAGATATTGCAGCTTTCCAAAGTTCAGTCATGGCAGGGCAGTGCAGACTATACTCTGTCCTTGGAGTTTTGACCGATTCTTCCTCCATGCACTTTTTTGGGGCTGTTGTATGGTGTCCTGTTTCTGTCTGTCCAGATGAGGTTTCTATCCTGGGATGAAGGGTAGACAGGCTCCAGGAAGCTAAGTTCATGAATTTAAAGGATTTTCTTTATTCTGAGATCGTAGTTTTGTTAAAGTGTACTTTTGGAGGGAGGCAGTGGCAAGCGTGCCCCTGAAAATAACAGTGATTGCTGATATCACTTTTCTGTGTGGCAGCCAATGTTCTAAATACATTACATATACTAACTTGTTCCATCTTCAGTGACCCTATGAGTAGATGCTGTTACAGAAGAGGAAACAGTGCAGAGAGGTAAACAGCTTTGGCCTGTGTCTTTAGGAGAAGGGGCATCTCAAGAGTGGGCAGAGAGTCTAGGTAGGGGAAGCAATAAAAGTACCTGGCTTAGCTGCCAGGGCAGGGTGGGCTTCTCCTGGGCTGAGGAGTGGAGAGGGAGTCTACAGGCTCCAGAGCAGTGCAGATCCCACAGCACAGCAGGGAGGCAGCAGGCCCCACAGGTTGTTATGGGAGCTGCCACTCCAGGCAGCTGGCAAGGCATTCCCACGGCTGAAGCCTGGCCTGGGAGCAGCAGAGAGATGTCCAGCCTGGAGCACTTGGGGACAGGGACGAGGGCATCTTTGCAGGCCCCTGAGTGGACAGGGGATAATGAGCGAGGCTGCCTCCCCCACCCCGAGTGCTAAGATCTTCAGAACCTTACAGTGACCCTAGCAGGGGGACATTCCCAATGACTAAGTGGGCAGAACTGGGGGTTCATGTGGAAGTTGTTTGTTCATAGTGCCTTGTTTATGTGATGCCAGAAGGAAGGAGGAAAGAAAGAAGAAAGGAAGGAGGAAGGACAGGAGGAAGGGAAGAAGGAGGGAGGGGGGAGGCAGGCAAGGGAAGAGGGAGAGGAATGCCAGCCCAGCGTCCCCAGTGGCTCTCCCCTTTCCCCCCGTTCCCACATTTCCCTCAAGGCAGGCGGTGGCCTCAGCTGTTTTGCTGCACGCGTGAGTGAGAACAGGGCTGTGTGCATTTGGTCATGGGGAGCAAGGAGACCATTAGCTGCAGTGATTTATTGCAGGTCAGAGCGCTGTACTTTTGCGCCTATCACAGAAGCCCTTGAAGCCTCATGATGAATTGGAAGCCAGGTACGGAAAGGAGAGGTGCTCACGCCTGGGAACGGCGCGGTGCTGGGGACAGAGCACAGGCCTGGGGCCCAGGGCGAGGCCGATGTCATCATGGCTGTAGACTGTGGGCCGACATCTCAGGGCAGATCGCTTCTCTCTGGACCCTGTTTCCCTACCTGTAAAGTGGGGCTGAGCGAGATGATTTTCTGCCGTGGTGGTGTGGTGGGGGGTCAGTTCTTTCTTGTGCTTACTTTGTTCTGTGCTCATCAGCAGTAAAAGCAGTACCCTCGTGTCCTACTGCACCTGTTCGTGTCTCTTTGAGGGACCAGCGATGGCGAGTCACAATGTCCATGTGACCTTCCTCACTTCCTTTAACCTCCTAGGTCCTCACCTTCGAAGTGTGTTCTTGAGCTGTGACGACACTGGCCTCGTGTCCTGTTCTGGCTCCTTGCCTCTGTCCTCCCGACAGCCAAATTCACTTCCCTCCATTCTTCTGTGTGTCTCTGAGAAATGGATGAGACCGTCTGTATCATGTTGGGGTGTTAAAACCTACCTTCCATAATGGAGTTAGGCAGTAGACACAGACACAGATTCGTCATGAGAGGGATTTCTCCACACAGCCACTACTCCCCTATCTGCCTTGGGCATTACTGACGTAAAACATGAGTGATATGTTCAACACAGCTCTCTGATGGAGCGGAATGCACAATTCACATACAACTCTAAGGGAGACAGGAAACGTCCAAGGAATGTTCTCCCTCGAGGAGGCTAATTTGGGTTCCCGTGTCAGAATTCCTCGATTACCTATCCACGTTCTCCTGCCATTTGGCCTACTTCCTTTGCAAACTCTGAAAAGCACTTAATTGCTCTGTTTCTCCTTCCTGCCAGACCACATATTTTTGTGATGCCTGAGAACTTCTGGAGGCCTTCGGGGATCTCTCCCCTGCCTTGCTGGGTAAGCAGTGCGCTCAGGTGAAGTTCTTTGGGGTCAAGGCTGGACCAGGAGAGGTGGGGCTGAGCTTAGGAAAAGACAGCCTAGAGAAGAGAGACCTGAGTCAAGTGAGGGAAGACGGGGAGCTGAGGAGAGGAGTCCAGAAAGCAAAAATTAGTGGAATCCATCAGGCAAGACTGATTTCAGAGAAGGGTCCTCCTGCAGGCAGGTTTTCTCAGCGACATGTCTCCTGAGGTTCAAAACCTGAACCAGTACCTGCTGGCAGAACTGTGGGGCTGTCGAAATGAAGATGGTGGGAGCTGGCCCGGATGTCAGGGCAGAAGCCTGCAGGTCTGAGAGCAGGGATGCCGGCACCACATGCCAGTGCTGGGCTGAAAAAGAAGGGCTTTGAGGCAGCAGCCTAGAAATGAAGTAACCTTTCAAAGTGTAGTCTGGGATGATCTTCTTAAAACCCCACACCCCGCGGATACCTGTTAACCGTGCAAGCATCCTTCTGTCTGGACCTATGAGATCCACGACCCTTATGTGCACTAAGGGTTTAGAACCAAGGGGAGCTTGGGAGGAGCCACACAAAAGAAGTCTCTTCAGGGCTGTGAGAGAAAGGCCCAGAGCAGGACCGGACTTGGACCCAAGCAGAGCCGCAGTGGAGGAGTTGCTTTTGGGCCTGCAGCAGGCTGGGTCGGCCCCAGAGGAACTCTCTGGCCATGTCATGTAGCACGGGGAAAAGCATGCAGCCTGCCACACACCGGGGGCTCCAGACATGTGCGATCCTCCGCGTGGGTGCAGGGACTACCGATGTTTGTGTCCTGGCCTGACCTGCAGCTCTGCCCAGGGGCCCTGGGGTGCTTCTGCGGTCACCCTCCAGCCCAGGGCCACTTTCCCTCAGCAGCTGCCCGGCATCCGTTGCCACCCCTGCCCCACACTTGTGCAGACCGGCAGTGCCCATGCTGTGCAGACGTCCCTGGCCTGCTTCCAAGACCCTGTGGTAGATAGGCCTCCTCTTGAAGGACGGTGCTGCGCGGAGAGGTGATCTTATCCTGCCCCCCAGCTGGGCCCAGCTGTTCCTCGCTTGGGAAGGACCCTTCGCTTCCACATCTCCATTTGTTCTGGGATAAAATGCAACGCTTGCTTCAAGGTTTCTAGACCACCCAGAACTTCAGGCCCGTTGGAAGAGGCCCTGGAAATGTTCTTGGCTCTGGACCTATCATGCGGAGAGGAAGCAAGGGCCAGTGGCAGTGGTAGGGCAGTGTCTGGGAAGAGCATGGGCCTTGGACCGGAGGTTAGATTCCTGGTCTGACTGGCAGTTAGTTACCTTGGATCCGTTGACCCCTGGGCATCAGCCCCTTGTCTGCATTACGGGGATGACATAACCATCTCTTCAGGTTCTCGTGAGGACGAAGTGAAAGCATATGTGTGTGCACGCAGGATCTTAGCTCTGAGAACGATGGCAGGGTGCGGTTCATTGCCGGATGAAAGCCACACTGTTGGATGACCGTGTGTGCGGAGTCTGGGGGAAAGGCTGTAGGGAGCTCTGCCTCTCAGCCTGCCGTGGCCATCTGTGAGCCCCTCGTCCCTGATGCCCCACCTTCACTCTCTGTCACAGCGCCGCCCAGCCCATCTCTGTCTCATTGCCCGCCCAGAATTCACCTTGGTTTGTGGAGTTCCGTCTAGCTCTCCTTTGATAGTGTGTAGAGTGGAATGAATGCCTTGGCTCTTGTCAATCCCTCTGCAGCTAGAGGTGGGGGTAGTGATGGAGCTGGGTGGGGAGCGGGGGCCTTTCTCTTGTCTAAGAGCCAAACATCTACAAGGCAAACTTTCTCCTTTGCTAATATTGACCACTGACCACCTTTTGCTGAAAAATTCCCTTATGCCACTTTTTTAACAGCTGCATTTTCTTCTTACTGGAACGTCCTCCAAGGAAAAGACTGGAGGGGTGGAACACCCCCAGCCCCTGCCCCACTGTCTTGTAGTGCAGCCTCTAGTGCAGTGTGGGCAATCAGCGTGTGCTAGCCATTGTTGTAATGGGTGGAAATGATAGATGCAGTGGGATTTTCCACGGGCATGCACATGTTCTGACCTTCTTTCTTTGACATTCCAGAATAGAGTGAGGTGATGGTGAATTGGTGGACTGATGGCAATGTAACCTAGAGCAGAGGACAGTCTGTCAGCCAAGGGGTCTCAGACTCAGGAGCAGGGGTGGGGAACATGGCTGGGTGGAGCTCAGGTTATCAGCAGGCCTTGGTCACAGAAACCAAAATATTATCTCTGGCGAGCACATGGTATCTCCGTCAGTCCCAGCCTCCGACAGCAGAGGAGTCAAGTACTTAGAAATGGATGGTGGCCTGCGCACAAGTGAACACCTTTAATCAAAGCGCAGAAAAGCTAGAACCTTTAGATAATCAGCAGTTTGGGGGCAGAGGGATGGGCACTGTATTTTTCATACAAAGAGTGATACAGCTGTTGAGTGTCTGTCTACCTTGTGGTTTTATAGCCAACACTTGAAATAATGACATTTATCTTTATTTGAGAGATGGGACAATGAGGCTCAGAGAGGTTAAGTAAAATATCCAAAGACACACAGTAATGTATAGAGGCAGGATTCGAACTCCAAACCCAGTGCTCTTTCAGCTTTATTATGCTGTCTTTCGTGAGAGATATGTTGTAAGGAAACACACTTTTGTTTTTATTAAAATCTGTATTAGTTTTCTGTTGTTGCTGTGAAAAATTGCTGTCAACTTAGTGGTCGATAACAGCATAATTTATTCTCGTGCAGTTTTTGGAGGCCCAAAGTCCATGATGAATTAAAAAAAAATTTTTTTTTAAAGATTTTATTTATTTGAGATAGCGGAAGTGAGAGAGTGAGGATGAGCAGGGTGGAGGGGCAGAGGGGGAGGGAGAAGCAGACTCCCCGCTGAACAAGGAGCCCGATGTGGGGCTGGAGCCCAGGACCCTGGGATCCTGACCTGAGCTGAAAGCAAATGATTAACTGACTGAGCCACCCAGGTGCCCCCAAAATGAGTCTTAATTGGCTAAAATCATGGTGTCATCAGGTCTTCATTGCTTCTGGAAGCTTCCTTGCCTTTTCCAGCTTCTGGAGCTATCGACATTCCTTGATTCATGGCCAACGGGTCACATCACATCACCTTCCTCCCTCCCTCCATCGTCAGTATCACCTTCTGTCTTTGACTCTGATCCTTCTGTCTCCCTTTTATAGAGACCATGTGATTGCACTGGGCCCACCTGTTAATCCCAGATCACCTCTTCCTCCCAGAATCCCTAACTTAGTCATGTCTTCAAGTCTCTTTTGCCATATAAAGTTCCAGGTGCCAGGGTTGAGGACATGGATATCTTTGGGACCATTATTCTGCTTGCCACAATACTCAAGTAAGGTTTTAAGTCCATGTGCTCTCAGGATAATCTCTTCCCCTTTTAACAGCCATACTCTGTACTGTTCAGTACAGTTACTGTGTGAGGATGAAGACCCTTAGGACCTGCCACATGGTAGTAATTGCTCACATTCATTAAATGTTTATCATGAATCTGGCATAGTGTTAAACTTACTTAATACCAGCTATATAAAGTTGGTGCTAGTATTAGCTGTATTTTTCAGGAAAGGAAAATAATGACACAGAGAGGTTAAGGAGTCTGCCCCAGGTCACTCAGGTAGGAAGTGGCTGATGGGAACCCCGCTGCCTGGTCCTAGATCCTGCACCCCTCTCCATGAAGCTGCCTACCATGGCTGTGAGCTCCCGGAGGACGAGCCTGAACCCAGATCATGGGCTGTTGTTTTCTCCCTCGGGGTCCGTATGGTGCCTGACCACAGCAGGCACTAAATAAATATACAGTATTAATGAAAGCACAAAACCCCAGACACCAATGATTCGGTAGTTTCTCGTGAGTGGAATCATTAAGCGAGAGCAGAGATAGAAGAGGGATTAGGTATTTTTTTGCAATTTTGCTTACCTCATCAAACCTTTTCTTTTATGCCAGAAATTTTTATTACTTCAGTATTGTGCTTAACAGATTACCTAGGATGGGGATCCCCTGAGGCTGTCATGGTCATGACTCATGGGTGTGCAGTACAGGTTTGAGACCTGGCCCTTCAGATGGTGGGTAGGGAGGGTCCCCCAATCTCCTCTCTCTCTCTTCCCTGCCTTTGCCAACTGCTTGCCTGGTGATGCCACTTCTGTCCTGCCCTCCTCCCTTGCTGGAGGCAGCTGTCAGGCCCACATCTGTTTACTTGGCTGCAGTCCCGGACCAAGAATCATATTAGTTTCAGTGCTAATATGAAATCAACCCCGGGAATTCGGGGCCCTAAGCTCACTCTCTGGGAACTCTCAGCATCATATACTCTGGGGCTCTCAGCAGGTGAGCTAGGAGAGGAGAGAGAATAAAACACATCCCATCTTCGAGCTACAATCAGAGGCTCAAATGTGGTAGTGCTGCAGGGCTTGATCTTGTGTGTGAGTAGGTGGGTAGTCTCATATGTGGGGGTCATGAGGAGGGTAAGGAAAAATCTCTCACTCCATATAACTTCTCCCAGTGTGGCCTGGGGGGAGCCCTTGTTTCCATGATAGGCTTTACCTGGCTGGGCTTATTTATTTATATCATGAAGATTCTCTCTGGGAAGATACAAAGCTTGAGGATGCTAATTAACCATATCCTTGGGTTTTTTTTTTTTTTTTTTTTTGACTCTGTGTCCACTGCTTACAAAAGAGTAGAGAGAGGACAGGCAGTTGGAGGCAAAAGAAATCAACTTAATTACCATTAACCTTGCTGTGATAGCCCCAAATGCTCATCTGCTTGGTGGCAAAGCCCACGATCTTCCTCAGTGGGCCTGAGTCTCACCTTGCTGGTGGCAGCAGTGGCCTGGGACCTGGGAGGCCTTATTGCCATACCAGTGCTCCTCAGATACTAACTTGCTTTTTTGCCACAAAAAGGCCTAAGTTGCATCCTGTGCCACTTGCATTCAGACCCCTATATCCCTTGGTATTGTAAGGCCATGGGGTGGTGGAGTGTTTAAAGGGGGAGCAGGTTGGGTTGTGGGCAGTAGCGGGGGGCGCACACCGGGATTATGCTATTGCAAAGGTCCAGGTGCCTTTATTTTTTATTATTTTATTTTATTTATTTATTTTTTTGCTCCCTGGTGATGGCATCAGGTCCAGCAGATGGCGATGTTACTGCATGCAGGAGGAGTTTTGGCGGGTGAGTGGAAAGGCCACCACCTCCCTTTCCAGAAAAAAAAATAAGCAAGCTGTTTTTGTGTTTTTTTGTTATTGTTGTTGTTTTGCCTCTTCTTTGAAAAATGGGGAGAGAACTTTCTAAAAGGATGTATACTACTAAGCTTTAGGTAGGATTAAAATGAATTTGAAAGAAACCACCTTATCTTCTTCTCAGGCTTATACTGTCTTTCCCCTCTGCTGGGTTCAGCAGTATCTACAGCCCCTCCCTACCGCCTTCCCTCTCACCTCCCTCCCTTCTTTCTTTTCAGTGTTGGCACCACTTTATTTATTGAACAGCATGGAATTTTAAAACAATGTAACGTAAATTAGGGAAAAAAAATCACAATCACAATGTAACGTAAATTAGGGAAAAAAATCACAATTGTGCTTGTTAATTGCACTTGCAAATTCTATTTCCAAAAAAAAAAATGTGTAAGAAAGACTAGGGATGCCTGCGTGGCTCAGGAGTTGAGCGTCTGCCTTTGGCTCAGGGCGTGATCTTGGAGACCAGGGATGGAGTCCCACGTTGGGCTCCCTGCATGGAGCCTGCGTCTCCCTCTGCCTGTGTCTCTGCCTCTCTGTGTGTCTCTCATGAATAAATAAATTAAAAAAAAAAAAAAAAGAAGAAAAGACTAGAGGGACATATGCCAAAATGTTCGCAGTGGTTTCCTCTGTTGGTAGGTAGGATCTCAGGATGACTTTTTCCTTTTGCCTTTCGTTGATTTTATTTTTAAATTTAGCGTGTAACAAAATGACTTATTTTGGTATACAGCTCCACGAATTTTAGCATTTGTATAAATTTGTGTAAGCACTGCACGTGGCTGCTTTCTCTGGTCTCTTCCCTCTCCAGGCCCTCTCAGCCTGTCTTGGTTCTCCTCTCATTTTGCCCACTCCTTCCTGCTCCCCTCTGGAGCCCTCTTCTCTAGGTGCCTCTGAAATACTGGTATTTAAGCCTTTTTTTTTTTTTTTCTTTAGTGGGGCTTCTATCCCAGGGGTGATCTTATGCACTCCTATGGATTCCGTTAGGTACCTTCATGCTGTCTCCTGGGCTGTATCTCTACTCCAGACTCATTTGATTGCATCTCTTTTGAACAGCACCATGGGTCACAAATCAAGTGCGTTTTCTCTTCCTGCTGTGGGTGTGTCTCTCACATGGAAAATCTCTGTTAACGGTGACACTGGAAACCCGGCCTTCCAAGCTAGACCCCTCGGAAGCATTTTCACACTGTTTCCATCGCCTTCCACATCAATCAACAGGCGGGCCCCTGTGTGTCGTGTTTTCAGCACACCGCTTGGTCCACTGCCGCCTCTCCATCCTCCTTGTCCTTTGTCCTACTGCTGTCTTGCCTGGGTCATCTTGAAAACCTAAGTGGTCTCTTAGCTTCAAGTTCCTGTTCTTTCCTGTCCATCTTTCCTGTTGCCCGCCAGGGCTGCCACTAAAACACAGGCTTTATCATTTCACTCTTGGGTGTAAAACCCTCCCAGAGCCACAGGATGACATTCAGCTGCCTCTTGGTGACACCCAGCACTTTCACAATGGCCCCATGACACCTCCTCCGTCCCATCTTCCTCTGTTGCCCTAGCCCAGTTCCGAGCTTCACTCATCCGACTGGGATGTCCAACCACCCCACAGTCTGAGGGCCCCTACACTTTCTTCCTCTGGGCAGCCTTCCCCTCTCTGGTCAGTAGTTAGTTCAGAATTTCTTCTGTGCAGCTGTTCCCGGCATTCTTTTTTTTTTTTTTCTCGGCACTCTTGAACATGGAATTGCTCTTCTGCGTTCTCTGCGGGCTGACCATTGGGAGGTGGGAGGTATACCCCAGAAGAGATGGTCAGAATTTGGAGGACCTCGATCATAGGAACAGCCAGATAGATAACAGATAGACCAGATGAGGCTTCTACTAGGAAATGGGGGGAAACAAAGGCTTAAAGACCAGGGGGGTTGTGGGGAGAGCTGTTACAGAAGGCCTGCTGCTTGTGCGCCAGTGGCGCTGTGTGGTTTGTCTGTGTCTTCCTAATGAACCATCAGCATCTATATGTCAGCTTAGGAAGGCAAAGTTCAAAGCATTTGGGTAACTTATCCCAAATAGTACAGTTGGTGTCAGAGGCAGTTTTGTGTGAGTCCAAAACCTCGTGCTTTCCAGGGAAGGAGCTTTGCTGGCAGGATGCTCCCCGATGCTTCTTCCGTCAGGGCGTCCACATATGCCTGAAAACCTGGCAGGTCAGATGAGGAGTCGTTTGCTAACGGTGTGCCTCCTCCATGGTTGCTGCTGTTGCAAAACAAGCCTCTTCAGTGGAAGCCTTCTAGAACACCTTGGGCTGGGAAAGGTGTGAAAGCCAGTTCTGTGGGGGTGAGAATGGTCACTTGCAGTGGGCACCCATGCTTCCTTCTCACACTGGTCCACTACCCAGCTAGGAATAGGGAGCAGGGCAACAGAGTCTGGAAGCAAGACCACCTCCTGGTCCTTTAGAGTCACTCCTGGCAAATAGTGTGAGTTGCCAGAGCTCTGGGCTCATCTGTTTTCAAGTGCAAGATTGAAAAAAAACAGACCAAGTTGAGAAGGATAAGAGAGATTCAGAAGACTTGGATTCCAGCTCCGATACTCTCTAGCTCTGTGGTTTGAGCAGAGAACTTAACGTCTCTGAGCCTCGGAGGCCCTCTTGGTCAAATGTGGATCATAGTGCTAAGCCCACACAGGAGGATTCAATGAGAATGTGGTATTTGCCATCTGCAGATGCCACATGTGTCTCCCTAGGAGCCTGTCAACTCCTGAGAGCCTAGGACTGTCTTCTTCGTCTCTCTTTCTTTTCTATTAAAAAAAAAAAAAAAAAGCAACAGTTATGGGGTGCCCAGGTGGCTCAGTCAGTTGAGCATCTGACTCTTGATTTCAGCTTAAGTCATGATCTTAGGGTTGTGAGATTGAGCCCCGCATTGGGCTCCTTGCTCAGTGGGGAGTCTGCCTGGTATTGTCTCCCTCCCTCTCCCTTTGCCTCTCTCCTGCTTGCACATGCATGCTCTTTCTCTCAAAGAAATAAATACAAATCTTAAAAAAAAAAGAAAGACCAGTTAGGAGACCATGTGTTAATCATGTTATAGCTCTTAATAACTACAAAGTTTGCTCTTTTAGGATTCTGACAACAATACTCTTCTATGTTTGGTAGATAATGAATTCATTCATGATTCTGTTCATTTTATTCAACAACTATTTGTTGATCACTTCCGGTATACCACACAGCGTGTGGGTTCTTGCCAGGCAGTGATGACAAAAATGAGTAGCAGCTTCCATCACTGTGAGATTGAAGTACTGGCGAGGGACACAGCCATTATGAGGACACACACAAACACACAAGTGTTTGAGAAGGAACACGCCCAGGGAAAGTGGATGAGAGTGTTGTGAGGAGGCACACGAGTTGGTCTACAGAGGGTGGGCACACCTCATCACTGGTAAGACCTGAGGATGAGTGGGAGCTGTGCAGGCAAAGAGCAGGGCCAGTGGGGAGGGGGGCGCATTCCAGGCAAATTCATTTTAAGGTAGGTGTTTTCAGTTTCATTCCAGGGAGATCAGCTGTGGGAGAGCCATTTATTAAGAGGGTTTCACAAAATGTGCTCCAAAAGGAACTGTGGAGTGAAGCTCCTGGCCACAGGCAGGCTGGGAGCAGAGATGTTTAAGTCAGAGTGCATCCATACTACTGATGTCAGGGTCCCCGCAGGGGTCCTGGGAGGGGGAGCTCTCTGCCAAGGGTCTTAGGGCCATGTGCAGGAGCTGCCAGTGACAGAGACTTCTGCTCCCACCAGCCTGCCCTCCACCCTGGCCCAGAGGTGCAGCCGTTCATTTGACCTCTACTTCTGCTGTGTGTGTGTATGAAGACCCCCACTTCAAACTACTTCACTGGCAGGAGGCGGCCAGGAACAGCTGGGGACTGTTGTTAGCTTCTGGCAATGTTCTGAAATTCCTTCCTTATGGATCCTATGCCTCTGAGCTGCTGGGGCCCCTGACTTGACCCGAAGTTGAACTTAGCTGAAGGGTCCAGGCTAGGAGTTGCCTCTGTGTCAGTCCTGATAGCAGCATGAAATGGCACCATCTTTCTGAGAAGCTGGGGCTGCCTTGCTAGCTGTTCCTGGGATGGGCGGACTATCAGAGGCCAGGTATTCTTTAAATCCATTCATGTTTTCCAAGGGCAGGATGAGGCCTGAGAGGGTGACCAGATAAGACAATTGCTTTTGTTCACAAACACCCCAGGAGGTCCCCTACAAGATAGCAACTCCTGGTGGGGATGAGGCAGAGAAGGGTGGCCTCAGATAAGACGCTGGTTGAAGAGAATGGCTGTTTTCAAGGGTGGAGGTGCAAAACATCCGTTAGTGGGTTTGTTCAAGGATGAACTTTTCATTCACAGAACTGGAGAATGGGGACTTGCAGCAATTCTGGTCTTTTTAAGCCCTTCTTTTTAAACGCAAGTACAATGAGCCTGGAAGAGAAGAAGTGACTTTTCCTAGATCACACAGCTCTATAGAATTTGGGGCCTGTGCCATGGAACCCACTGTTTTTTCTACTATACAACCTCTTAACTCCTGTGTCCCAGCCCTTCATGTTTCCCTCCTATCATCTGTCTCTACATTCATTTGTTCATTGATGAATCCATCTATCCAACCATCCATCTGTCCGTCCTATCCATCATCCATCCATCTATCCATCCATCCATCCATCCATCCATCCATCCCTGCATTCCTTTACATGTTTGCTCATCAGCATTTGTTAAGAATCCAAAGATGGCCATGACACCTCCTAAAGGAATGGACTCTGTAGTGGAGCAGACACCCACAGGTGTGGAACAGAGCGGCATGGAGGTTAAGAGGGGGATTATCGTGGTGAGGATAGGAAGCCTCCATGGGGAAGGTGGCCTCTCAGCTAGCTGTACCCTAAGCAGGAGAAGGATTGCAATAGTTGAGGGAGACAAATGCTTTTGCACTGTACCTCTAGAGGCAGCAGGAAGGGTGATCGAAGAAGTGAACTGTTGGCACTAAAGACGTGACTTAACAGTCCATTCATCCAACAAGCCAGCGATCCATGCTTCATGTCTTCAGGGGCCATCCTTGGTGTTGGGCGCTATGAGGATGTCAGGATTGAAAGGTCCCCTTTTCTGTGAGGAACTTGCCATCTTATGAGGGGGAACAACAAGTGTACTCAAAACAGTAAGAGGCAAAACTAACATTGACCCAGAGCTCGTGAGCTGGGGATTCCAGCTGCACCCGGCCATTTACCCGCACAGTGTTTTGGTGCCTGGACTTCCTCAGCTGGGAAATGGTGAGACTGGGTGCCCCTCCTGTCCTAGTGAATGGGAGAGGACGGTGTCCTATCATGATCTTCTTCTTCCCTATTAGTCGTGTGACCATGAGAATTTGTTGAATCACACCGGAGCTCCATTCTTCATCTGTGACATCGGGGGAAGAAAAACCATGGCCTGGGGGCAGCTCTGGGGAGCTCCTAGCACAGTGCCTGCAGAGAACAGACCTGTAGAAGCCCATCATTCTAGCAGAATCTAGAAAGGTAATATGTATGAAATCTCGTAATAGGAAATGCCCCTCATGGATGCCAGGAGAACCTTGTGTGGCTTTCTACACGGGGAAATCTGGAGGTGCTTGAGGCCGGGCTCTGGGTCTTTCTCCTTGTTGTGAGTTGCTGGACGGACCTCCTCCCGCCCTAGTAAATCCTTTCCCAGAGGCATTCAGAAGGTGCCCGGCACAAACACAGGCTGCCCTTGCCTCTCTGGTGCAGGGGTAGCGTTAGACATTCTGGATCATTCCTCTTACGGGGACAGCGAGCCTGTTTCCTGGGTGAGAACATGGGTCCAGTGTAGGTTAAACTGGCCACAGGGGGCAACAAGTATTTTCTCCCCTTCTTCCTCAATTCTGTTTTATTCTTTCTTCTCCATATTGTTGTTGTGTCCACCTCCACTTTTCCTATCTCCCTGGACCTTCCGCTCACTTCATGCTGTGCTTCGGGCTCTGGCCTCCCACTGGTCCTCCTTCACACCTACCTTCCTCCTCGTGGCAAAAGGATCCTTTCTGCTTTCATCACATGAGGACAATGCAGGGGGAAGATGTGGAGCAGGGATGCTGCTGCCCCTTTCCTGCCTGGCCTTTGTTCTTGAGGAGATGTTCTCTGTTCTCACTTTGTTTTTATATGGACAACTATTTCATTGCAATTTCATTTTTTTTTCTGCAGAAGCCTTGAATGCACCTGCCATTCTAGGCAGTACCCACACCAAATTCAGCCTTTTCAGCTTGTCCACAGCAAACCCTTTCAAGTATTACGTGTGATTAAAACATGGACTTTCAATCTAGAATGTGTTCAAATCCTCCTTCTGCCACTTACCAGCTGTGTGATCTTGGGAAAGTTACATAACCTCTCTGTGCCACTACATTCTCATTTCTTTTTTTTTTTTTTTAAAGATTTTTTTTTAATTTTATTTATTTATTCATAGAGATGCAGAGAGAGAGAGAGAGAGAGAGAGAGAGAGAGAGGAAGAGACACAGGCAGAGGGAGAAGCAGGCTCCATGCAGGGAGCCTGACGTGGGACTCAATCCAGGGTCTCCAGGATCACGCCCTGGGCTGCAGGCGGCGCTAAACCACTGCGCCACCAGGGCTGCCCCCACTACATTCTCATCCCTACATTGGGAATGATTATACTCCACACCTCACAGGGTTATTGTGGAGGTCAAATGAGATGATGCATATATAGTCTTAGAATTTCACCAAGTGTAGTGAGTCCTCAATTGCTATTACCCATTCTAGAAATCTCCATTCTAGCTAAATCTCTCTGTTAATGGCTTCAAGTGTGCTTTTAACTTTCTCACCTCTGAACTCAGATGCTCCAGACGCCTGCCTGGAATGATGTCTCCCCCCTTTTGCTTGCACCCCACATTATCCTTGCTGTCCCTAGTGGAGCATACTCAGGAGATGGTGGGGCCCAGGTGGGTCCTCATTCCCACTCTAGTTCCACAACTGAGTTACTGTGGGGGCCACCTGGCCACTCTGGCATCTAGCTCTCCCTCTGTGGAGTGGAGATGGTCAGGCAGGCCTTGTAGAGTTGTCAAAGTAGGTACTTAAGGAATGAGAGATGTTATGAAGCCAAATCTTACTAATCCTGGCTGCCTGGACATCTCCTCTGAGCTCTTTTGTAATTATTGATTCCACCGTTTATCTGGTGACTCACTGACCATGCAGTACTTTGTGTCACCCTAATTTTTTTTTTTCTACTTGGACTATTATTGGACTCTTCTTGCCATTTAGCTTGCAAATACACCTAGAACCCTGCTCCTGCACTGGGTGTCCCTTGAGTGAAGATGCTGCACAAACATTTCTAACTTGACTACAGTTTATTGAGAGCCCCTCCATGCCAGAAGCCTCATGCGGGGCTTATAGCTACTACTGCTTCATCATCTTTTCACTTCGGTACAGCAACTGGGAGTGGCCTGGGGCTTTGAGGCCATAGCTCTCTTGCTAATGTTTGTTTTTTTTTAGCATCTTTGTTTTTGTGTGGTAGGCTCTTTCTCCCTGGTTGGACTTTTCCTGGTTGTCCCATTGGCCAGGTGGGAGGCCAACAGCAGTCCCTGGGTCCAGACCCCCTGGGGCAGAGCAGATAAGAGCTCATTCTCAGAACCAACTCAGTAATTGTTGGGTGGGTTCTCTTCTTTGTTTTCTTTGTGAAAACAGGAGCCTTGCAATTGTGTTCCAAGAAACATTTCAGTGGTCCTGTGTACTGGACATTGCCTTACGTGAGACAAGGCCTGGGTGTCAGCTCTAAGGAAGGAGAAAGGTACAGTGGAGAGGAAGATTTCACAGGCAGTGAGTGACACTATGTCCACTAGCAGTGGCCTAGAGACCGGAACTTCCTGGGCACAGGTAGAGACTAAGCTTACCTCCAGAGCAGGGGCTACCAGCACTGCCTGGGCATCCCCTCCTGTCCCAGGCACGGACCTCCTGAGAGGTGGGGCTCTGGCACCTGGAGAGGAGCCCTGAGGCCAGCAGTGGCAGTGCTCAGGGCCTCACAGTGGGGATAGGTGACTGTGCCTGTGGCCTCTGGAGCAGACGGTGCCTGGATAGAGTTCAGAGTCCAGCCTTCTGGTCCTGGCTCTCAGTCCCTCACTGAGTGACCCTGAGCATGCCATTCAAGCTCTGGGGACCTTAGTCTGCCTGCAAAGTAAATATGTCATATCAGTAGTTTAAGCATTTTTTTTTTTTAAACACCAAAGTGCTTTACACTTCTTTTTTTCCCAAAAAGGAATCACATGCATATCCCAAGTTTATAACAGAAATAAAAAGAGCAGCTCCGTGTGAAGGAGATGGGACTCCCAGGGTCCTGCCTGGCTCTCTTCTGTCATTCTCTGCTCCCACATGCATTCCCCAAGGCTCATCTATGCAAACTTAGCTTCCCCAAACACAGCCTGAACCCCCTGGACTGGTTAATCTCAACTATCTGTTCTAGGTCTACAAGGCCACTGTGGTGATTCGCCCCTTGTTCCATGGAGATGGAAGAGCATTGCCTCTGGACAGGGACGAGGGTAGGAATAGTTACCTAGTATGATCCAATCACAAACTGATCAGAAAGGATGCTGGCCAGCATCCTGGAGTGGATACATCCTGGTGGAGTATCAGTCACTTTTTGTCTTAGAAACATAGGCGATTAGATGTTGTAGTAATATTATCATGTTATATTAGTAGCAACATGTTGTAGAATGTATTTTAAAATACATTCTTTGGGTCCCATTCATATTCATTTGAATGAAAATTTGGGGGTATGATTTTGAACAATGTCCACGGGAAAGAGGTAAATAACAACAAAGCAGCAACCCTGAATGAAAACACGAAAACCTTTATTCTGGATCTTTGGTAAGGTGACAGTCTCCAGGAGGAGTGGGCAAAATGGGCTTGGACTTGAGTTGAGTCCGAGTACAGTCAGGCCATGAATAACACCAATAATCAATGAAGGGCTTACTCCAGGATAGGATAGTTTCCATGCCTAGCAGCCCAGGAAATAGGTGTGTTTCTTCGGGGGCTGTCTTAACAAATTATCACAAATTTAGTGGCTTGAAAAAAACTCTGGAAATTTATTTCCTCACAATTCTGGAAGCCAGAATCTGAAATTAAGGTCCCAGCAGGGCCACACTCTCTCCAAAGGCTCTGGGAGAGAATCCTCCTTTGCCTCTTGCAGGTGCTCAAGCATCTCTTGGCTTGTGACTCTATAATCCCATCTCTGCCTTTGTCTTCAGACAGACTTCTTCCCTTTCCCCTGTGTCTTCTTCCTTCCTGTGTGTATCTCTCACAAAGATCCTTGTTGCTGGATTTAGGGTGAGCTCAAGATCCTTAACTTCATTACATCCGCGAAGGCTCCTTTTTCAACTAAGGTCACATTGATAGGTTCTAGAGGTTACAGTTTGGACATAATTTGGGGGGCCACCGCTCAACATACTACAAGGTGTTATTAACATTGCTATTAGATTTGAGAAAACCGGGCTTCAATCCATGGAGGTCATTTGCCCACAGCTGCTCAACTGGTGGGTGGCAAGAGCTGGGGAGGACTCCCCCTGAGGCCTGTTTCACACTCCGTGGATTATAGAGCCCTGTGGAACCTCAGAGAAGGGACCAGGCAGTTGTAGGACTGGCCCCAGCAACCCAGCTCAGAAGGCCCTGCTCTGCCCACAGAGTGCTCAAAGTCAGTCTGTTATGGAGGTGGTTATTGATTCTGAGGCCTTGGCCTGAGCTTCTGGGGGGTAGCCAACTGATGTATCTTCCTCTGTATTCCTAGCACAGTGCTGGAAATGCTGGGTAAATGAAATCGAATGCCCGTGAGAAGATGCTGTGCTCATATGTCCATGTACCTTCATCGTGTCTATAGTAGCGTAGTGAGTGGGAGTACCTAGATGCTATGGGAAAGGCTATGTGGGACCAGAGCTTGCACCTAAAGGCCTGATGTCTGGCCTTACCCACAGTCTACTTGAGGGACCTCAGATGGATCACTCTGCCTTGCTTTCCAAGTATGTCAGGTGGCGTTAGTAATACTCAGCGTTCGTACAGATCTCACTGGGTGTTTCTATGTTTTGTTGATTTAGGTGGGGTGTGTGTGTGTGTGGGGGGGTGGGTAGGGTCCTGTCTGAAGGCAGGAGGAAGTACAAGATAAAATTTCCAAGCCCCTTCTAGCCCTGGGGTTTTGGGAAAAAATTTAATCATGTTTTACACCAGCAGATGTAAGCACGTACTGTAACTGTGGGGGCAACATGAAATTGAGGACAATCATGCTCTTTCATGTAGATGAGAGCAAGAAGCATTCTGCTTAAGCTATGATCAGAAGGATGGAGGTCAGACAGAAATCCCTTTGTGAGGGCAGGGGATCTGTTTCATGGGAACAGGGCCTAAGGCCGACTTCTCAAGGGCAGTTGGAGTGCTGGGAGGACTGTGGTGAGCAGAGGCAGGAATGAATGGTGACGGAACGTTTTGACGTAAGGAAAACTTTCCAGAAGACCATGGAACTTTGTAGTGGGTTGTTGGGAATTGAGATAGTCCTGGCATCGGCCAAACAGAGGCCATATCCTTGGTGCTCTCCTCTTGATTTGGGGGTTCTTTCTGCCTAGTGGAGGGACACAAGGCCTCTTATCTATGCAACTTATTTAGAGCTTGGGAGCCAGACGGACTGGGTTAAGTTCCTCCATTGTCGGTTACCATTTGTTGACTTTGTACAAGTTCCTTAACTGTCCCAGGCTCCTTGGCTGTAATAGTGATACTGATGCCTCCCTCCTGAGGTTAAGTGTGAGGATTAGAGGAGTCAGGGCATGTGAAACACTTAGCACCGTGCTTGGCACACAGTAAGCATTGAGAGGCTCTGACACGTATGTGTGAAAGCCGGTCATCCTCGTCTGTGCAGTGCAGACAGTTTGGAAAAGCTCCAAGTTGGGGCAGGAGAGCCTCTGTGTTATTAGATGACAGATGACTTTCTGTGTTTCAAAATGAAGGCAAATTGAAACTTGATATTTTTTGATCAAAAACCTTCAGTTAAGGCAAGTCTTAATGGAGCCCCCAAAGTCCTGTTTTCTGTGATCCTGGGTCTAGGGCAGGGTGTTGGATGCCTCTTGCTCCCCCTGACTTCCTTTTGCTGCTTTGGTGACTGCCCACAGACACGCCAGCCCTCAGTCATCTGAAACACCACTCAGAAGGCAGGAATTTGCAATCCGTTCCAAGCTGGAAGTGACTTTCATGTGATGGGGCCATACCGCTCTGTGACTCTGTAACCAATTCTCCCGGCACTGGCAGCTCTCCAGATGCTTGGGATGAGATCAGTTGACCAAACGACTTCAGGTCCCATTCAGGAGAAGCCTGTGTCTGACTTTTGGTACAAGAGCTCCCAGCATGTGCAAAACTCAAGCTCCAAGTGTCCTTAGGTCATTCCCTGCTCTTTTCAGGCAGATCTGTCTAGGTGAGAAATCTACAACCTTCAACATTGAAAGAAGTTAAATTTAGGTAAAACATATCAGTGCTGGACATCATTGGCTGAAGAGGTCACCGTGTGTGGAAACGTTCATTTTTATTGAACCACAGGAAACAGAAATGAACTGAATTGCCTTCCACTCAGATTTGTGAGCATGTTGGGGATGTTCATCGGCCCCAGGGGGGCCTTATAAAAGGAAGATGGCCCTGGTGGGAATCCCAACATTGGCTTCTGGGCTAGCTGGGCTCCTAACTCACTGTGAAACTCTGAGCCGACCTCCTAACTTCTCAGGATGTCAGTTTCCTTATTTCTAAAATTAGTTGGCTTCAGAATTTCCTTCCTTATTTAAAATTCTTTGATGTATTTTCTAGTGTTAAATAAATTCTCTGTTGATAGATCCATAAAGGCATTTGTTAAGGATCTCTTATGTTTGCATAGTGCCTCATTGTTTCATTTGTTGTTTAGAATCTTCTGAGCTTGGCAGGGCAGATTGTGTTACCCCAGCACATAGTTGAGGAAACTGAAGTCCAGATAAATTGAGTGTCTTGGCTTGGCCATGACTCTTTGGCGGGTGAACGGAGGAGGTGAGAACAAAACTCAGATCTCTTGATATCTAGTCCAGGATTCTTTTCCAGTCTTGACACGTACAGTTGTTGACAGAACAAGAAACCATATCTGACCCTAGCTGTCTCCATCAGAGGCAAAATCCCACTCAACTTGTTCTTCTGGATAATGGTTATCAGCTGCCTCACGAAGCTCCTTTGGGGTTCTTATTTGGAGTTCAGCTTATAATCAAATGCACTAATGTTAAAAATTCAGATATTCAAGGTGAGTCTTAGGCATGCAAAGTCAACAGGGCTATGTAGGCGTTTCGGTTGGAAAGGAGCTTGATGGGCATCTCTGCTCCACCATCAACTGGCCACTCACTTTTGTTTTTACATCTTTAGAATGGGTGTATACCTAATATTTAGGATACTCACTACATTACTTCTCTTGCTCTCTTCATGTTACCTTACTCATTTTTTTTTAAATTTTTTTTTACCTTACTCATTTGTAATGAAGTTTTAGGATTCATTACCATGATGTCATACAGGAACGTTGAATGATGGAGTGGTTGTGATATGTTACTATGGGAAACAAATGATACAAAAGGGGGTGTTTTGCATGTACTTATTTTTGTACAAGAATGTGAAATAAGTTATAGGATGAAGAGAGAAGGATTATCATGTGGGTTAAAAACCATTTTTGTATTGGTGGTGGGACCACCAGTGCTTTTTGCTTCTTTTTGCTTTTCTGCTTTTCCTTAAGTATGTAAATTAACCATATGTTGATGTGGTAGTTTTAAGAAGTTTCTGCCTTTCAGGGTGTACAGGTGATGATTTTATTTGAACAGGAAAAAATTGGACAACCGGTATGTTTCCAGGTGGTTGTTGAATAAGACTGATACCCAAATATTTTCAAAACAGACACAAATTGTGTCATCCGCAGTAATTGCTAATTAACCCTCTTTTTGTTCAATGAAGACAGCTGCTCTCAGCTGCTGTGGGTCAGTGGGATGGAGGATGCCGCTGCCAAGCGCAGTGGGGGCCCGGGCTTCACATCTGCTGCTTGCCTTTGCCAAACAGCTGTGCTCTGAGCAAGCAGCACGATGACACTCACCTGCAGGAAATGTGGGTCGTGGAGTTGGTCTGCAGCCTAGGGGACAAGGAGCTGACAATTCCACTCCAACAGGTGGGCCAGCCAATCGAAAAGGGGCTAGAGCAATGCGAAAAGAACGTCTGTTGCTCTTGGTAATGCGTGAGGGTGACCCAGCTGTTGGATAAGACCCTGGGCGGGATGCTATTGTAGTCTGGCTGAGAACCCACAGGCCCTGCGCCCGGGACTTAGGACACTGAAGATCCTGACGGGAGTTCTCCCCAAGCTCTGGAGCATGGCTGGCAAGAGACAGAAGGACAGAAGGCAAAGATGGCAGACACGTATAGTGGCGCCCGTTGAACATGCAGGTCCAACACTGCTCCAAGGTGTATTTTTGCTGCATTTCTCTCAGTCCTGTCAGGAGCAGAGAGAAGTACTTTCTTTGCTCTCAGGGAGCAATAGCTCCAAAACTGAGAAATGAAATAACTTTATTTCATATACGATTGTACATTAAAAAAAGATTTTATTTATTTATTCATGAGAGACACAGAGAGAGAAGCAGAGACACAGGCAGAGGGAGAAGCAGGCTCCCTGCAGGGAGCCTGATGTGGGACTCGATCCCAGGAACCTGGGATCATGACCTGGGCCGAAGGCAGGCACTAAACCACTGAGCCACCCAGGGATCCCAACGATTATACATTTTTATTTTAATTTTTCTACTTAAGTGTATTTAATTTTATGGTTGAGTTTTATTCTGTGGCAAGTGATCCTGCTTTTCCATCTCTGAAAGTAAGTGTTCCCTTAAAAGCGTATTGATTTAAGTAAAAAAGGGGTCACTTATAATTATTAATAATATACTTAGAGCGTGGAATTGGCAAGTCTTTAAAGTATAAGGCAAACCACTGAAATGTGGGTGATACTGTTATTCAGGGCCTGCATGGAAAGACCTGGGGTACTACTGTCTCACCTACTAATTGAATGAATGTAAGTCAGCAGCTTCCAAACCTGTCTGTATTTTGGAATCACCTGGAAGGTGGGAGTTATGTCTTCAAAACTCCTGCTGCCTGGCTCCTGCCCCTGCAGATTCTGGTTTAACGGGTTTGGGGTATGTCCTGGGCTTTGGAGGTTGTCACCAGTCCCCAGGTGGTCCTAAAGTTGGGCTCCTTGGGAACTACTGCCACAGCACATTCTTTGATGTACCCAAGTCTTAGTCTCCTTGTCTCGAATATGGGTGTGTTGAATGTCTACCATACAGGATCTGCCCTGGGCTCTGTGTCCTTAAAAATATAAGCAAGTGCCTTCAAGTGCATGACTTAACGTTTCATCCCTGAAAAGGATTGCTGGACAGGGTGAATCATCTGGGTTCTAGACGGGGAAGAAAATGTCAGTGCAGGTCTAATCTGGGGGTGTTGGCGCAAAAGGAAGAAGGTGGGACGGACGATGGAGAGGAAGGAGGTGCCTTGCAGAAACTGATTCCCCAAGCCAGCCTTGCTGATCATTCTTATTTTCGGATAGAAATGGTATAGCATGGGCAGAGCTAAGATCTGGATCTAGGAGCTATGGCCTGCTCTGGGCTAGAACCTGATCTCAGTCAAGCCCCTGTACCTCTTGGTGCCAGTTTCCCCATTTGGAAGATGGAGGGGGTGGTGGACTAATTGGTCCGTAAGGTCCCTTCCATCCTGCATATAGAAATCTCCTAAGGCGTCCTTCCTTACCCACCCCGCAAGTCCTTTCTTGGCTTTTTGCCAGTGGAATCTCCCAAGGGCCAGTAGATGGCAGTAGAGACTTTTGAATTGGAATTTTAGAGCTTTTGGCCCACCTGATTATAACCTCCCACCCTGGCAAGGCTGGGAATGCTGCTCTACTGCTGAGCTCAACAGCTGCTGCCCTCCAAATGGATTCATTTGTGAGCCACAAAGGGGCAAAATTTAAAGGAATAGTATTTCTTTGGAGTTTCCAGCCCAACCAGAGCTCGGTACAATAGGACCACGCTGGTGCTCAGAGCCCAGTGACATC
This sequence comes from Canis aureus, assembly GCF_053574225.1. Taxonomy (NCBI): domain Eukaryota; kingdom Metazoa; phylum Chordata; class Mammalia; order Carnivora; family Canidae; genus Canis; species Canis aureus. Next base: position 29,932,753 of record NC_135624.1, on the reverse strand, counting down.
AGACCACCCTTGGGTCTGATATTTGTCCATGTTCCTAACAGTGTTGCATGAGTAAGGGAGCACAAGAGAGCATAATTAGACTTTTGTGGTAAGAGAGAAACATGGGTCTTTTTAAGGCAAAACCAATTTCTGTGGGGGGGGGGGGACTTAAATTTGTACATTACCTTATAGTTTTAAAGGGCATTCATATATGTGAGCTGATTTCATCTTCGAAGCAACACTTTGAAGTTAAAAAAAACAATTTTCAGCTTCATTTGTCATATGAGGGAGGCGAGTCTCAGGGTAAACGGGAAAGAGATTTGTTCAAAGGCATCCTGCTCTAAGGAGGTGATCAGAAACTCAAACTCAAGTCTTTCAACTCCTAACTCCACTCTTCTTTCTGTTGCTGGAGGCATATGGGCTAGCGTGTCCCACATCTGGATTTTCCTGTGGGAACTTGGGGGATACGCAGGTAATAAATCATCATTCCTTTACCATGTGTCAGGCACTGAACCGTGTTCTAGCATCACAGAGATGAAAAGTAACTACCCTTACTACCTACCATACATACAGCTTTATATGTTCTAGGTGCCATTCTAGTTACTTGAAAAATGATTGTCAAAAATAAAAATAATCGCCACTTTGGTTCCTCATAACAACCCCTTGGTGTAGGTTTTGCTTGAACCGAGTTTAGAGGTGAAGAAGCCGAGACACAGGGAAATCACGAAACTTACTCCAAATCACGGGGTAAGCGGTGAGGCTGGGACACAGAGGCAGGCAGTGGTCTTGCTGTCTTTCCAAAATACCTCCATGGCGATAGAGTTGACATACACTACAATTCTCCCACTTAAGGTATACAGTTGAGTGGTTTTTATTTTTTATTTTTTTAAAGATTTATTTATTTATTTATGATAGACCTAGAGAGAGAGAGAGAGAGAGGCAGAGACACCAGAGGAGGGAGAAGCAGGCTCCATGCAGGAGCCTGACGTGGGACTCGATCCTCGGTCTCCAGGATCAGGCCCTGGGCTGCAGGCGACGCTAAACCGCTGCGCCACCGGGGCTGCCCAATTGAGTGGTTTTTAGTATACTTGGTGAAGATGAGGAAACACCACCACAGTCCATTTTAGAACATTTTTCTCACCCTGATAGGAAGCCCTGTTTCCATTTAGCACTTGGGCAGTGGTGTTCTCAACTGCTATGCTATATTCCATCTCCGCGGATGAAGCATGCAGTCATCTCCTGTCTTCCAAGAGCTGTGCTGGTGCTCGGATAGATCTTTACGTTACAATGCAATAAACATGACAGCAGTTGAAGCCCAAAGAACAAACGGCCTACGGTGGAATGCAGGTCTTCAAAGCAAGGACTTCTACCTAGAGAGGGAGAGAGAATGGCTTTCTGTACAGGGCATGAGTTTTCTGTTCATGACAGAGCTGTGGGTTAATGCTCCCAGAAATTAAAACGATTTTCGTAGAGGGCACACTTAGAACTTGTGTGCCAGGAGTTAGTGACTGTGATGGTACCAGACTAGCCAAGGTCCCCGTTTAGTCCTTGCGGGAATGTGCTGGGTGGGCAGAGGAGGGACCACAGTCTGGGGCGAACAGGGGCACCTTAAGAGCCCTGAGCTCCTGGTACGTGGGCCGTCACCGGGAAACTCAGTTGGTTTCTCTGTTGTTATTCCCAGGGTCAACCTGGTGTGCTAAACTTTTCCAGTGGTGAAGCTTATCTAGGATAGGCCTTATCTTGGGAGTTACAGAAACTTTCAAGGAGCAGCCAGGGGACCAAGGAGCCCACAGCTGGGGTTCACTTGCTCTGGGGATAGTGCTGCCTCAGCGTCTCCACGTTTCCGGTGCTTATGAAGATCCATAACAGCTGGCTCGAAACCCAGCTCCTAGGAGAGCTGTTTCTGGGAGGACTCTGATGACTGCGTTTCAGCTTCAGGAATGGCGAGAAAAGTGCAGTTGAACATCTCATTTTCATAACTTCACAGTAATAATAATAGCGGTCATTAGCGGAATGCCTTCCAAGTGCCAGATGGTATGTGAGAGATTTTTCGCTTATCTCACTAAAATCTCCTGATAAACCTGCCGGGGTCCCATTCTTACACCCACTTTAGAGGAGAGGAAGATCAGAAGAGGGGAAGTAATTCGCCCCAGGTTCATATAGCCAGAAAGCAGCAAGGCTGGAATGCTAACCATAGTGCCCATCTTGTCCTGGTTTGCCCGGGATTTTCCTGCTTTTGAGACTTGAAAGTCCCACGTCCCAGAAATCACCTCAGTCCCGGGCAGGCCGGGACAGCTGGTGGGCCTAATATCCAGGACTGTTGGCTTCCCTCTGCTGGGCCTGCCGCATAGGTGCTGAGGTTTCTTTGGCTGCTTTCTTGACAGCAGTACGTGGTTTGGGCTCCCCCTAAAAACCTACTTAGGGACGTGCCATGCTCCTCCCTATCTGTCCCCAAGTGCCTGCTCCCTGGCACTCCTCAGAGCCTTGTCTCCTCCCAGCTGTTTCCTGGCTCCCTCACTTGTCTAGTTCTTGTTTTGAGGCAGGCCCTTTACCGTTTATCTGTTTGTAGCTTCCCCCCAGCACCCAACCCACCGCTGGCTACAAATCATCTGAAGACTGAGGCTTGAGTTCCAGCTGAGCCTTCTCCTAGCTATGCCCCCTGGGGAAACCACCTCCCTGGAGCCTTTGCTTCCTCATCCAAGGCAGGATGCCAACTGTACTCCCCTCTCAACACTGCCATAGCGTTTAACTTACATGCAAGATAGGAAAATTGATTTTAAACATGAAAGGCACTGCACATGTTGGCTGTCACTACTGTTGGTGACTTCCTACTTTCCCTGCCTACCTCAGGAAGGATAAATGAGTTCAGTGACTGTGCAGACCTGATTTAGCATGGGAGCTTTTGGTGCTTGTTGGTCGGGCTACCCATGGCTTCTGTGTCCTTAGTTTCTTCTCTGCATTTTGTGAATTGAAGTAGAGTTTTGTGAGTGTCGAGGAAATTAGCTTATGGAGTGCTTATTAGTCTTGTGTCTGGATTGGCTTCAAGGTAGAAAAGGAGGTTGGAATCGGGTGTCTTCAAGTCAGCCATCAGACCCAGCGCTTGGAACATGGGCTCACAGTGTTGTCAATAAGTATTGTGGCATGAACAGGTCAATGAATGAATGGGGACAGCATGTGCTGAGTAAGTGATGGGAGAACACTGGGATGGGAGGTGAAATTACTTTATAATGTTAAAAATTCTCAATGCAAACTGACAAACCACCCTAAACCTTTCCTAGAGCAAGGTGGCTTCAGAAGAAATACATTGAATGAAAAGTATAAAAATCGACGTGGTCTCCTCTTCTTTTCACATGTTAGCATCTCTTCACTTTGGCCCTTCCCACAGCTGGCCGCTCACCTCTCATTGAGCAGAGAAATGAACCATTTTTGTTATATCTGTTTTGGAAGCATTTATAGAGGTTAATTTTCCCACCTTTCCACACCAATGCAGAACTTGTGGCCGTTATCAATTATTTCTGTTATTTCTTATTTTCTCACATGTTTACTTCACCTTGCTGTCCTTTGCTGGTTTCTTTTTTCCACCCAGACCTCTTCAGTTGGAAGACCCTGGGCCCCATACCCTTTTCCCTAACTACACTCTGTCCTTTGGTGACCTCATTTGGTCTTTTGGCTTCAATCATTATTTTTAAGATTTTATTTATTTATTATTTAGAGAGAGAGAGAGAGCATATGCAAGTGCAAGCAGAGAGAGGGGTAGAGAAAGAGAATCTCAAGCAGATGCTCCACTGAGCATGGCACTGAAAGGCTCTACCTCACGGCATTGAGATCATGACCTGAGCTGAAATCAAGAGTTGGATGCTTAACCAACTGAGCCACCCACGGGTGCTTTCAATTATTATTAATGTCCTGTGATGCTCACATTTCTGTCTCTGGTCTGAATTTCTTTTGAACTCATAATCAATTGCCTACAGGGTATTCTCACTTGCACTTTTTTAAAGATCTTATTTATTTATTCATGAGAGACACAGAGAGAGAGAGAGGAGCAGGCTCCCTGTGAGAAGCTTGGTGTGGGACTCGATCCCAGGACCCTGGGATCATACTCTGAGCTGAAGGCAGACGCTCAACTGCTGAGCCACCAAGGCGTCCCAGTATTTTTAATAGATACCTAATCTCAGCATGTCCTGAACTGTTCTGATCTGCACCTGAGCCAGCCATCCCAACTGGCCCCTCCTGTGCTCATTCTCATCATCATCTCAGCTGAGGGCAGCTTTCCAGTTGTTCAGGCCATACACCTTGGAGACATCTTTGACTCTCTTTCTCTCATCCCCACTTCAAATCTGCCAGAAACCCTCCAGTTCAACTTAAAAATACTGTGTTTCCTGGATACCAAGATACAGATTATGTCACCTTTAATATGTCCAAATGAGGAATGCATCCCACAAACTGGCATTTTAAACTCGACAAGATATGGTGTATTGAGGATTTGGTCATTGTTTAGCTCTTCACTGTTAACAGTCAGGTCAGAGTATCATCATTTCCCATCTGGATTGGGCTCCCTGCTTCTTCTTTCACAATCCATTGTCTATTCTCAAATGATAGCCAGAGTGACTCATTTACAGCATAAATTAGACCAAAACCTTCCAGTGACTTCCTATCTCATACTAAGAAAAAGCTAGTATTCTCATAGTGTCCTAAAGACTCCATGTGACCCACCCCCCTCTTTCCCTTCTAATCTCACCCCTGCTCCCTCTACCCCTCATCCATGCTGCCCCAGACCCACTAGCTTCATTGCTGGTGTGCAAGAAATTCAGACATACTTCCACCTTTGGGCTTTTGCAGTGGGTGTTCCTACTCCTTAGCGCACCTTCCCTCAGATATCTGGTTGGCTGGCCCTCTTACTTCCTTCAAGTTTTGCTCAAGCATCATCTTATCATTAAGGCTTACTTTGCTCTAATTAAAATTAAAATTAAAATTAAAATTAAAATCGCAGTTGACCCCTTACCCTAGTACTTGCTCCCATTCTCTGCTCCGCCCCCCTCATAGCACTTAGTACCTCCAGCAAACTTTATAGTTTGCTTATCAATACCTATCTTCTGTTACAGGAAAGTCAGCTTCACTAGGACAAGAGCTATTTTGTCTGTTTCACTTACTTCAGTATCCCAAGCACCTAAAGCAGGCACTCACAAATATTTGTTAAATGAACAGATAGCATTCAAATTCAAGAAAAGCAGCAGCGATCAGAGAATTGAAAGTCGAGCATGCAGATTTGTCAGAGATACTGGTGTGATTTCAGTGACAACAAAGAGTGTTTTCCCTCCCTTCCTTTCAAAATAAGACTCCCAAAGCTGGAGCCATTATTGGAAGCAGTGGTGGGGGAAGGGGTGGGAAAGATGCCCCATGAGAAACAGCCAAGTCAGCGACTTCAGTGAGCTTAGGTAAGTCAGAAGCTGGGCGGCCGTGTGTGACTTTCATTAATCATCCTCTTCACACCACATCAACACAAGTGATGACTTTTGTCTGCACCTCCTGCCTCCAGTGCCATGATATATGGCCTGAGAAGAGTCCCGGGCACTAATTGTTGAAGAACCCAAAAAGATGAATGCTTACATCCTGGCCTGTGAAGGAAGAGTGAATAATAGCCAAGGGTGGATGGGCTATGCAAACCTGTATTGGATTTGCCCTCCCAAGCCTGGCCTGGCTGTTCTTCCCACACAGGGGTCTGACAGCTGTTATCCAGCAGAAGAAATAGCACTTATGCATAGCTTTGTGCCCCATTGGCTGCATGGCTCCCTAAGAAGTCAACCGGAGAGGAGGATGGATGAGGGCAAAATTATGAGATCAAGGCAAAACAGTGAGATTTGGAACCCCTCCTGTGCGCAGACCTGTCTGCTCTTTCCCCTCCTTTCCACCCCAACAGAGGGCTCCAGATGAGAGTGTGTTAATAGAGACAGAGATGAGGAATTGGATCAAGAGTCTCATTTTGCCATTTCCCACACCCTTGGGCAAATTATTGATTCTTTTTAGTTTTCTCATGATTTATACAGTGATAATCTCTTGTAGCTGTATAGAATTGTAGATGTTACACAATAGCTTTAACACTTATTAACTAATATGAGCCTCTCAATTCTGTAAGATCGGGGTGGGGGGGATATTATCTCTATTTTACAGATGAGAAAACACCCGTGATTCAGAAAATTCAAGCTATTTGTCTGAGGTCACAAGACTGGTAAATAGATGAAATAAAAATTCAGCTCTTCGTTTCTTGTTCGCTAAGTTTTAAGAGTCTCTTAGGCATTCAAATCTAACTCATTGACATTGAAGTTGAGTAACTGGTGATAACCCCACTGAGGAAAGATTTTTCTTAAAAACAGAAGAAGAAGAAAGGGCATAAAGATGATGGCTGGCTGAAAAAGCTGAATCCTGAATTTTTTTTATTTATTTATTTATTTATTTATTTATTTATTTATTTATTTACTCATTCATTCCTTCATTCACTTCACAGGGCTTTTTGAGGTGCCTGCTTTGTGCTGTGAACTGTTCTAGCTATTTTATGTCCTTTGGCACCTAAGTCTTGAAATATCTTTGTATGGTAGAGAATAAAATATTTCAAGTCCTGCAAAAGTTAATCACCATATGGGTATTCCTTGTGGATAGTGGACAAACCCTAGAGGGTTTGTGGTTCCTAGAAAGAGCCATGCCTTTGTTCATGCTGTTCCCTTCATGCGTGGTGCCCTTCCCTCAATTGGCTGTCCATCTACCTCTACTCTCCTTTGAAGACTCAACTTGGGCATCACCATGGATGAACACTTTCTTGACACCTCCCCACTTCCCATAGAATTGACTGGTGTGACCTCCTTGAACTTTGCAGACATTCATATGCGCGATCTTTCCTAACACTGGCTCATACATCTGTCTTCCTCTGCTAGGCTCTGAGCATCTTGACGGAAGAGATAGTATCCATTTAGAAACTAGAAGCAGTCTAGAGACAAGCATCATTTTGAAATGTTTCATTATATTATTGTCTAACATATGCTTAAATACATTATTTTTCTAGACTTGAAATCCTGTGGCTTTATTTTCTCTTTTCTAGCAAAGATGGATTTCCCCCTACATTTTAATGCTTCTTAAACCGGGACCCATTTTACAACCAGTATTACATTATTATTAATATTATAGTGTTTTTCAACACTTGATGTTAATTTGGCTGGTGAGTCATAAATTGCTACCATCCAGAATTGATGGAATACTGTGTGTGTGTATGTGTGCATATTTGTGTGTGCATATACTATATTTTTCCAAATACATATGTATTATTTTCTTGAATATAAATATGTGTATGTATATATTCTGTAGTATGTAATATACCACATAATATTATGTTGTGAGCATTTTCTCATGACAGTAAATATTCCTTGAAAACATAAATTTTAATGGCTGCCTAGTTACCTACTATATGAATGCGACACACATTGCTTGATTACTGTTGGCTCTTTGAACTCTTTCCAGTTTTTTGCCAGTATATGTGTGTAATTCTATGATGAACATCTGTGCATATATATCTGATTGCATCCTTCCAGAAATTCCACAAGTAGCATCACACACCCAAAGACAAACACCTGTGTAGCCTGCGGATCTGAGCTGTTCTTCCCCAGACCCCACAGCCTCGGTCTGCCCCAGCGCTGCCTTTGAGGGGCACAGAGAGAGATAGTTGGTAGTTATAGAATCCTTAGTGGCTTCCTGAGGGCACTCAAACCTTTTGCAAAAGCACACTAGTAATTTTAAGAAACACAGTCAATCTTTTATAAAAGAGATGACAAAGTATGATTTAAGCACAATGGTTGCATAGCATGGCTATCTTTTTTGTTTCTTTTATTTATTGTTAAAATTTATTTACTTTAAAGACTCATTTAGTTTAGAGAGAGACAATGAGCGACCCTGGGGAATGGGGCAGAGAGAGAGAGAATGTTTAGCAGATTCTGCACTGAGCACAGAGCTGCACACAGGGCTCGATCTCACTACCCTGAGAGCATTACCTGAGCTGAGCTGAAACCAAGAGTCAAATGCTTCAAGGACTGGGGCACCCAGGCGCCCCAGCATCCCTATCATTGAACTCAAGTTACTTGAGTCCTGAAAGCCAGCGGCTCGGTGTCATCCCACACTCTGATGTGAGGAATGCATGGGAGCAAACCATCCACACTGACTTGAACCAAGGAGGAACAATGAAACGAGGAAGCAGCTCATATATTTATCTTCATTGTAACACGTTGGCCTGATAGGAAATGCAGACCAGCAGCTGCCTTTTTTTCAGGTTGGTCAATGAGAGTAAGCCTGGGCAAATCTCAGAGCTGGGATGACCTTGATTATGAGTGGCTCCTTCTTGCAGGATGACAGGATTGCACCTTCCCCAACATATTTTTTTGTCCTATAATAATTCAGTTTTGCTGAGAAGGCAGAAAGGGAGAAAACAACTTTCTGGAGAGCACCCCTGAGGTGTGGGAGCAGATGTGAACATGAGTCTGAACAGTTTAATGAGCCAGCGCAAGGGGATCACGCCCAGTCATTTACGAGGACATTGATAAGAACTTCCTCCTTCAGAGGTCACTTCTGGGGCCACAATGGCTATGTAACAAATACCCGAGAACCAGGAAATGGGCACAGAAAGACTCAGAGATGTCAAAGCTAATGTCAAAAAGCCCATGGAATAAAGCAAAAATGCTTTCTGGCTTTGGTGCAGAACTTATTTTTTCTTACTTAAGCAACAGTTCTAACTTGGCAATCTGGTTTCCCAAGACATAGCAGATTAGATACAGAAAATTAAAAGTGGGAAGAGGAAAGGGGTGCAGGGTTCAGCTCAGGCAAGCTGCATCACATCCAGAGGCCTTGCCAGAGGACTACTGGGAAAAAGCAGAGGAAACTCAGCAAGTGGCCATTTTCTGGCATTTCATACAACGACTATGGCATGCTTCAGGTCACTGATTCCCCTGGCTATCAGGTGTGATGCATGATTACCCTCGGTTACTGAACAGGCCTAATATTATGTTTAGTCCTCAATTGACAAAGCCCAGAGTGATAAGATGCATTTCTTTTCAAATAACTAAGATATTTAATTTATACCTAAAAGTTTTTTTAAACCTGGAAAAACCATCTATTTGAATTTCCCTTTTCTTAATAAAAGTAGGTTAAGGAAATACTAGTGTCTTAAAAGGCAGCTACTGTCAAGAGGCAAAGTAAAAGTTGTCCGTGTATAGGGAATCTTTGGAACACGAGAAAGGAGTGAGTTATGCCTTCCTAGAGGTTTCCTCTAGGAAGGAGAACAACACTTGGGAACAACACTTTGGAGTTAACAGCAGAAGTCAAGTCATGGTGGGCTTTGCATGGCAAGGGGACATAGTGCAGGATGTTAGCAAGAGGCAGATAGATATTTATGAATAATCATGTTGACCATCACAGGAGGAGCATGGCCAGACATTTGATCATTCTGTCCACTCTCCAGAACTCCCTTGTCACCAGAGTGACTAGAGAGATACCCATTTCTTCACTTGTGGTCTGATCACTACATGGGTGGTTTGGATACCCATGTAGGCATCATGACATGGAGCCTATCCATTGCTGGTCCTGTTACCTTGGACAAGACATTTCTCCTCATGAGCCTTCCTTTTTTTTGTTCTCTAATATGGGGGACCATAATCCTTACCCTTCCTTTCTCATGGGACTTTGGTGAGAATCAAATAAACAAGGGATGGAAAAGTGCTTTATAAAACAAAGTACCCCTTTTTCCCCCCAATAAAAAGTATCTTTTGCAGTTTGCCAAGCCCTGAGCTGGGCATAAAACAGTGTGATAAACAGACTTGGCTCACCAAATTCTGAAATGCTACTAGAATCTTATGTTGGATAATCTTAGTTCGCCATCCACAGCCACTTTCTGTCCCCAATCTGCTCTGTTCCAGGAGACTGAATTCAAGGAACTGTATCTTCTGGGCTCCCTTGCTCTCCCACTTCTAGTTGGGTTTGGCTAAGGGAAGGAACTAGCAGGAGGCCAGAGGGCAAGAGAAGGAGAGAAGCCAGGGTGTCTTGCTATGGTTTGGCAGGAGCTCTGTTCTCTCATGGAAGTTTACAGCCTCTGTTGGGTGATCCCTCTCCCATGGTTTAACTCTCACTGGATTTTGGGAACACGTCCTCATCAGGCCTCCGTGTACCAGTGGCTCCCCACTATTGTCAGACTCTGGGCCTTCCACCATTTCTTTTCTGGTTCTCACTCTGTCCACACTTTTGAAAATAGTCCCTTTATGAAAGCTGTCTTCCATTTCTCTTAGGAGTATGTCACCTGTCTTGTGATAAGACTGTAGTCTGTGCAGACGTTAAAGGAGTGTAGTATCTTATATAATATATCAGTTCAAATTCATGGGAACTATTTAAAAGTCTTCTTTTTGAGTTGAAATTTCAACTAATTTCAACCAGTTTGGGGCTTCTGTACTGATCTTCCAATTCTCCCTAAGTCCCTTTAATTGGAAATATGTACATTCTATTGTAAAAGCCCCAACAAACCAAGTGTCCTCTTCTTACACATTATTTAAAAAAAAACTTTTATTGAGATACAATTACCATGCAAGAAAATGCATCTATTAAATGAACAGTGTGATGAGTTTTGAAAAATGTATATGCCTATATATACATGCATGTATATATGCATATATATATACATGTCTTTCACATAGTTTAAGTGAGTGTTTCTGTCACTGTGTGAAATTTCCTTGTGCCCCTTTCTACTCACTCCTGGCCCTGGGCAACTTCTGATCTGCTGTCTCTCACTATAGATAAGATATTCTTTGCTAGTGATTAGTATTAATAAAAATCATACAGACTCTTTTGTGTTTGGCTTCCCTCACTTAGGATAAGGTTTTAGAAATTATTGCATTCTGTGGCATGTATCAGTAGTGCATTCTTTTTTTTTTTTAATTTTATTTATTTATTCATGAGAGACACACAGAGGGAGGCAGAGACATAGCAGAGGGAGAAGCAGGCTCCCCATAGTGAGCCCAATGTGGGACTTGATCCCAGGACCCTGGGATCATGACCTGAGCCAAAGGTAGATGCTCTCAACCACTGAGCCACCCAGGCATCTCAGTAGTGCATTCTTTGTTATTACCATGTGTTGTTTCATTTACCCACTGGTGGCCGTTTGGGTTCTTTTTGGTTTTTGTCTCTTGTAAATAAAGTTAATATGAATACTCAAGTGTAGGTTTTTGCATGAACCTGTTTTCATTTCTCTTGGGTAAATGTCTAAGAATGGAACTTTTGAGCTGTATGCTAAGTGCATGTTTAACTTTATAGGAAAGGGCCAAATAATTCTTCAGACTGATTGTTACCATTTTACCCTGTTGCCAACCATGTGTGAGAGTATCCGTTACTTCCTTGTCAGCACTTAGCACTGTCTGTCATGTTAATTTTAGCCATTCTAATGGATGTGTAGTAGTGTCTCATTGTGATCTTAATTTGCATTTCCATTATAACTAATACCTTTGAGCATTTTTTTTTCATGTACTTATTGGCCATTTGTATATTTTCTTTTGTGAAGTGTGTCTGCTCAGATGTTTTGCCCCATCCCTCCTTTATTTTTTGAATTTGTCTACTTTGCTTATTATTGAGTTGCAAAGTTCTTCATATATTTCTGAATGCAAATCCATCATCAGAAATGTGTGTTGTAAATATTTTTTCTAGGCTTGACTTTTCCACTTTTTCAGTGGTGTCTTTGAAAAGCAGAAGTTTTAAATATTGATGGAAACTAACTGATCATTTTCTTCTTTATACTTCATGATTCTTTTTTTTCTTAAAAAATCTTTGCCTAACCTGGTGCTGCAAAGATTTTCTCTTACATTTTGATCCAGAAGTTTTAAAATTTTAGTGATTACATTTGGGTCCATAATCCATTTCAAGTTAATTTTTGTGAATGGTGTGTGGGAAATGTTGAGTGTAATTTTTCCTATGTGAATATTCAATTGTTCTAGCACTATTTATTGAAAAGAATATATTCTTACCGTTAAAATGCCATGGCTTCTTGGTCAAACACTATATGCAAGCTTAAGGATTCTTTTTTTTTTGACTCCATATTCTTTTTCTTTGACTTTTTCATCTATCCACATGCCAATAACACACTATTGTCTTGATCACTGTAGCTTTAAATTCCTTGAACTCAGGTCTTGCTAGTATCTAACCGTATTCTTTCTTAAGAGTGTGTCAATTATTCCAGGTACTTTGAATTTTCATATAAGTTTTAGAATCAGTTTGCCAGTTTTTACAAACAAAAAAGTCTGCTAGGATTATGATTGGAATTGTGTGAATCTCTTGATCAGTTTTGGGGGGAATGGCTGTCCTTACGATATTGAAGCTTTCAAACTGTGAATATTAGCACATCTTTCTATTTATTAGGGTATTCTTCAAATTATAGTTTTCAGTGTATTGGTCTTTCACATAGTTTAAGTTTATCCCTATGTATTTCATGTTTGTGTAAATGGTATTTTAAAAACTCTACCTCCAGTTGTTTGCTGCCGGTGTATAGAGTACAATTTATTACTATTATTTTTTAATGCTGACCTCCTACCTTGCAACCATTCTAAACTCCCTCATGAGTTCCAATAGCTTTTTATTCTTGTAGATTCCTTAAGATTTTCATCATGTAAGATTAGGCCATCTGCAAAGAAAGATGAATTCACTTCTCCCTTCTTCATATGCTTGCTTTTGTTTCTTTCCTTATCACAATGCCCATGACCCTCAGTAAAATGTTGATTAAAAATGGTGAGAGCAGGGATCCCTGGGTGGCGCAGCGGTTTGGCGCCTGCCTTTGGCCCAGGGCGCGATCCTGGAGACCCGGGATCGAATCCCACGTCGGGCTCCTGGTGCATGGAGCCTGCTTCTCCCTCTGCCTGTGTCTCTGCCTCTTTCTCTCTCTCTCTCTGTGACTATCATAAATAAATAAAATTAAAAAAAAATGGTGAGAGCAGACGTCTTTCCCTTGTTCCCAAATGTAGAGGTAAACATTCAGTCTTTCATTTTTATGGGTGATATTAGAATAGGTTTTTCATGGATGCTATCTCCTTGAGGAATTTCCTTCTATTCCTGGTTTGTTGAAAGTTTTTTCTAATTTTAATTTTAATTTTAATTTTAATTTTTTAAAAGGTTTTATTTATTCATGAGAGAGACAGAGAGAGAAGCAGAGACATAGGCAGAGGGAGAAGCACGCTCCTTGCCGGGAGCCCGATGTGGGATCCATCACAGGACCTCGGGATCATGACCTGAGCTGATGGTAGACGCTTAACCACCGAACCACTCAGCTGCTCCTATTGAGAGGTTTTTTTTTTTTTTTTTTTTTTTTTATCATGGGTAGGTTTCAACTTGGTAGGTGTCAAATGTCTTCTGCACCAATTGATTTGACTATATGTCTTGTTGTCTTTTTTGTTGATATGATGAAATGAATTGATTAATTTTGAATTTTAAAGGGACTTTGAATTCCTAGGATTGCAGTTTGCCTATCCTGTATTGAATTCCTACAAGGAGGTCCTAACCCCTTTTTAATTCAGCTATAAGGTTGCTTATTTTTTTGGAACCCCCAGTTTCACACGTGACATGAAATGCTACCACTTATATGAAAGAGACCAGTTCATTGTCCCTATGGCACCCGTTTGTCCTTTTAGCAATGTATGTTTTCCACCAAATGATGATTGTTTCTTTCCTTTTTTTACCTTCGTGTCTCCCCCAACTAGATTTGAACTTTCCAGGAGCTGAGACTTTGTCCTTTTATTTTGGTAATTTTGGTGCCAAATATATGATAAGTTGGGAAAAAGAACAATAGCTAGGAACAGGTACTTTACCCCTATGACTTTTCTTTCTCCCCCAAGACCCTGCTAAGTTTTCCTTCTTAGCCCATTTCACAGATGAGGCTTAGAGAGTTGAAATCCTCTGTCCCAGGCCACCTAGCTGGTGGGCACAGACCCATGATTTGGAGCTGCTTCTCTTTCCACCTGTCGTAAGCTCTCTTAAGTGGTAGGCTATTAAATAATTATTTGTCCACTGATTGGTTGAATGAGTAAATGAGTGAATGAGTGAAAGTAACCTTTCCCCCTTTTTTTCATGAATGGAACAGGTCCACCTAATGAGAAAAAAAAGTCAGCTTGGAAACTGGCATGTTGGCAAGCCAAGAGGGAGGAGGGCGGTGGGGGTAGGGAGTACTTGCTAAAAAAAAGAACAGGAAGTGTAAACTATAAATTTACTTGACAGGGTTGCATCTCTGTGGCTCAGACGTTGGCCACTTCATCTTGGCATGATTATTATATAACAGGAGGATGAAGAAATGGCCGGAAAGTATTGCTTCCTATTACATAACGCTCACTGTGTGCCTGACAGCATTTCTGATAATGGGAGAACAGAAAGCGTGCTGCTCTGAGTGAAAGACTTCAAGCTTCTTGCAGTGGAATTGGCCTGGTCCTCAGCCGTTTAGAGCGTTAGAGTGGTGACCGATTTCCTCAGCGGCCTCGGGCTGTCTCTCCAGGCCTGTGTCTCTGCACACCCTGCCCCTCCCGCCCCCCGGAAATGTCTTGTATTCCGATTCCTCACAGACACTTGTAATATCTTCTAAATACATGATCCTTTCGAGCCCAACGAAGGCTTTCTGGTGGATTATTGGAGTTTTGGTTACTAGGTCAAGCGGATCCCAGTTGAGCTGGACCACATAGTTTTGCTTCCTCACAGTTTAGTGTGTGGTGATAAGAAACTAGAACAGTCTTTGAATAGTTCCTACTTGTCTGTTTTGCATGTTTCAAAACCCTGTGTGATACACTAGGCAGTACCTACCTGGCAGGCTCCGCAGTGGCCTCTTGGCGGGTTGTCCTGAGTTGAGCTGCTTTGTGGGTCACTTAGCATCTGTCTTCAGAGCACCCACACCAGTGGTGCTTTCCGTTTGTGCCTCTCGCTTGTGACCTACACGCATTCGGCTCAAGGTCCAGCAGTGGTTCTGTGTCCATACATCCGACCAAGTGAACACATGCTGGAATCCTCCATTGTCTTTACCCCTAATGCAACCCCTCCAGCAATTTCTGTGGGCTCCACCTCCTCTAAAATCTTCCTGTTCTCTTACCCCCATCTGGAAGCCATGTCCTTGCTTTTCCTCCTTTCACTTTGCCAATGTCTAGTGCAGCAGCTGGAATTGATATTTTCAAACCTGTAAATTAAAGCAAACCATGCTGAAAGCCCTCCAAATGCTTTCCATTGCATTTAGAAGATGCCACATGATCTGGTCCTTGTCCAGCCTGTGACTTGATCTCCTACCGCTCTTGTTCAGACGTGCTGGCCTTTCCTCTCTTCCCCAGGCCCACTCTCTCTGAGGCTCTTTGTTCTAACCTTTCCTACTCCTTGGAAGGCTCTTTCTCAGGCTCCTAACATGGCTGGTTTGTCAACAAATGTCACATCCTCCCACCCATTCTAAAGGTTCATTCTCTCTCTCTCTCTCTCTCTCTCTCGTTACACTGCTTTATTTTCTTCTGAGACCTCACCTTTATGCCTTTTGTCTACTACACTTATTTCCATGTTTATTGTCTCAGGGGTTGACAGACGGCTACCAGGGGTCAAACAAACCTGCCTATTTTTGTAAATAAGCTTTCATTGGAACACAGCCACGCCCACTTGTTTACATATTCCCAGTGGCCCCTTGTGTGGAGCTGAACGTTTGTGTCCAAGACAGTTTGGCCTGCAAAGCTTAAAGCATTTACTTTCTGGTCCTTCATGGAAAATGTTTGCAGAGCCCGGCCCTCTCTTTCTCTACCACCTGCTAACTGGTTCACTGCCGATTTCCCAGCAGGTCTCTACACGTGATGGCACTTGGGGAATTTAATGAATGTAGGAACATAGGACATTGTGTTTCTGACTCTGAGTATGTATATCTTTTGAGCCCATATTCCTTGCAGATGAAAGAGAACTAACAAGGGCCACATCTGTGTTCATGTGCACAGGTGTGTTTCTCTGGTAGGGGGAAGGCAGTGAGGCAAAATGGACATCATGCAGGTTTTGCATCCACTCGGAGCAGCAGTCCAGACCTGCTTCTATCACTTCGTGCCTGTATGACCTTGGAAAAAACCCTCAGCCTCTTCTGCTTTTGTCTCTTGATAAAAAAGGGAGAAAGTGGTATCTACTTTTCATGGGTGTAGTGAGTGTTTTATGGATAACATTGCCTGGCTTCAGCTCCACCACTGGGGTTGTGGGATGTTTAGAAAACTGTGCTCAGCTTTCTTGCCATCGTTTGAAAAAATGGAGTGGCGTGGAGTCCAAAGTACACACACCGACATTTTGGCAATTAGGTTCAGTTCAATCAGGTGACCCAATGAGAAGTTGAGCGAGTGCCTACTGCCCTTCAGACACTATGCTACATTCCAGGAATGTGGAAAATCTCCAAGAAGAGCTTATCAGCTCTCCAGTTCTTGGGTCCCTCTTGGGCACAAAGTTGAGTGCTACCCGTTGGGGCATGCAGGGGCAAGCAAGACACAGTCTCCCCCGTGCAGGCCTTGTGATGTTACAGAAGAGATCAGAGAAGCTCACCTGCTATACCTTAGCCATGAGGTTAAGGTTTTAAGAACCACAAGAGACATGCAGGCACCAAAGAAGATCTAAAGAAGGACCACATCATGTTTATTTTTAGGTTTGGACAGAAAGACCCACAGTATTATATGCCTTTTTTGTTTGTTTTAAATATAATCTCCAGTCTCCTCTGATTTTGTTTTAAATGGCTTTTATTTATATTTCAATTATTCTGACATCTCAAATCTTGTTTTATTCCTAAATAGGTGAGCAATATATAGTAAATTAAGAAGTAATGATTCAAAGCCTAATCTCATTGTAGCTTGAGGGAAAGAAAGGTAAATGTGATTATTAGTAGCACACCAACTTTTTTTTCTTAGGAAGAAATCTGAAGGATTGGTTTGGGGGTTAGTTGGGCTAACCACACGTGGCTCAATTAGGCAGACACATCTCCATCTGTGTCTTTCACTCCGGGTTTTATGTATCAACTGAAGTCCTGCTATGATTTTGGACATGGACACTTCTGAAGAAAACTCTTTATTCAGTACCTTTCTTTTGAGAACATATCAAATAGCTTGTAGATGCAGTGCTTAGACCTGAAGATATGGAAATGAACAGTCAATATTTTAAAACTCTGAGTTCTAAGCTCATTACATGCTGTATACCTTTCTTATAAATGAAAACTTAAGAAAATTAAGAGAGCTGAGCAGCTCTTATCTCTCACCCATTCATTGAGCACAAACTCTGTGTGAGACACTAGGTGTTGGAAAAATGATCAAACACAGCCCCTGACCTCTAGGAACTTTTTTTTTTTTTTCCCTCTAGGAACTTACTGTTTTGTGGGGATATCAATTGGAGAATAGTCAGTTGCTGCAGAGTTTTTAAAGTTCTCTAAGTTTTATGATTGAGAGTCAGTATATTATAGTTCCTGGGTTCACCCCTGCCAATCTGACCATTGGCAAATTATTTAATCTTCACTCCCTCTGTTTCTTCATCTGTAACATGGAGATAGTAATAATTCTACCTCGTAGTCTTGGTAAGAGGTTTGCATGAGAAAACTGTACTTGGCACATAGTAGGTGATGAATAGACACTACTGAGGATGGTAGGAGTCATATGGAACTCAAGGAATGTAATGTAGTCGATGGAGTGCACAAACATGGGTTCGGCCCTTTTCCGAATGGATCTTTCCTAAAAATTTCCCTTGAGCTCTTCCCTTAAGAATAATGTTTGCCTCCTCTGTCTTGGATCGAGTCTTTGTGACATCCATTCACTCACTCTCCTTGTGTTTTGTTTCTTTATTTCTCTCTCCTACTGGATTTCTTAGTCTAATGAGTCCAGCGGATTTTTGATTTTGCCTAATGGCACACATCTACACTGAGGTGGCGGCAGTTACTTAAAATGCCTAGTGGTCATATGGTTTCACTCATATGGGGAATATAAGAAGTAGTGAATAGGATTATAAGGGAAAGGAGGGGAACTGAGTTGGAAAAATTAGAGAGGAAGACAAACCATGAGGGACTCCTAACTCTGGGAGATGAACAAAGGGTAGTGGAAGAGGAGGTGGGCAGGGGGATGGGGTGACTCGGTGACAGGCACTGAGGGGGCGCTTGATGGGATGAACACTGGGTGTTACACAATATGTTGGCAAACCGAACTCCAATAAAAACAAAACAAAATAAAATGTCTAATGGCCACTGTGTCGTCAATTTCTGTTAACAAAGTCATTTGAAACTTTAATATTCTTCAGCTGGGGAGTAGTTGCAGGAAGCATACCTTATTTGCTTTGTATGCAGCTGATAGAGAATAACAGTAAAGTATGTTAGCTTCAGTCATAGTTCATTAAGCCACAGGAAGACACGATATTTTTTATATCCTATACAATTGAGTACAATGTATTTCTAGCAAGCTATGGATAGAGAAGAAAAAATATACTCATTCACTGGTTTGCACCTGTACATGAGTGTCCTGTGGAAGGCACCGAGGATCATGTAGTAACTGAGAGGTGTTATGTCTCCTGCCCTGAAGGTAACAGAGAAGTCTAGTCTATGTTGTTGGTGGGTAAGAAGAGCAAAAGATGTCCACGTAATACCTCCTGTGTTGAACTCATAGGTGACTTTTAAATTTAGTTCAATCCAATTCAACTTAGTTCAGTTCAGTTCAACTTGTTATTGATTGCTAACCTAACCTGATCCACTTTGAGAGTCATCCAGTTAAAGGCCAGGCAGATGTGCCTCTGGAGGCTTCCCAGGGACTTGAATCAGGTAGGGGAGTCTCCTTCTTGGATTATAAGAGATGGAAGCCCAATTTCCAGCGACTTTGGGCCCAAAGGGGAGTTTGGGGATGACTTATGTTACTGAGGGGAGGGCAGCATGTATTCAGGCCAAGGATAAGTGGAATGCCACCCAGGATTTGCTCTCCTTCTGTGTTTGCTCTCTCTGCATTCTGGCCTCATCCTCTCCTTAGTCTGGCTCTTGCACCTGGTAAAGTAACACAGCGCTGGAACCCCACTTCACATCACTGGAGAGCACTTGAGGGTTTGTGTCTCAGGTCTCTGGGGTTGTCAGATATCTGGGAAAGGCTCTGATTGGCATAGTTGAGGTCATCTGCAGCCAACCATTCAGTTCATCAGACGCCTGAACTGACTTGCTTTTATAGTTATCCTATAGATTCCTGCTGGCACCCACATAGGATGTTGAAATGTGGGAGAGAAGAGGTTCCAAGTTAACTTCTGATTATGTCATGAACTGCTTATCTGATTTAAAAAACAAGGCAGGGCAGCCTGGGTGGCTCAGTGGTTTAGCGCCGCCTTTGGCCTGGGGCCTGATCTTGGAGACCCAGAACTGAGTCCCACGTCGGGCTTCTTGCATGGAGTCTGCTTCTCCCTTTGCCTGTGTCTCTACCTCTCTCTCTATCTGTGTGTCTCATGAATGGATAAATAAAATCTTAAAAACAAAACAAAACAAAAAACCCAAAAAACCAATGCATATTGACTCTAGAGAATTTAGAGAATGAAATTTTAAGAGTACACAGAAGCATACTATCCAGAAACAGCTGCAAAAGTAGTTTAAAAAGACTTTTAGTTTTGGAATAAGTTTGGATTTACAGAAAAGTTGCAAAGATAATATGGAACATTTCCATATACACTTCACCCAACTTCCTCTAAGGTTAGTATCTTGCGTAATCATGGTGCATTTGTCAAACTAAGAAATTAAAATAGTACCATACTCTTAACTAACTCAAGACTTTATTTAGATTTCAACAGTTTTCCCACTGATGTCCTTTCTCTGCCTCAGGGTTTAACCCAGGACACGTTACACACAGTCGTCATGTCTCCTTTGTTTCCTTTGGTCTGTAACAGCTTTCTCCATCTTTGTTTTTCATGACCATGACAGATTTGAGGAGTGAGAGTCAGGTATTTTGACGAATGTCTCTCATTTTGGATTTGTTTGATGTTTTTCTCATGATTAGATTGGGGTTATAGGTTTTGGGAAAGAATACCACAGAGCCCAAGTGCCCTTCTCATCGCATCCTTTCAGGGGTACATGCAATCCACATGATTTAGTCTTGATTGAAAGATTCTCCCCTGTAAGTTAACTAAATCTCTCTCTACGCTGTTCTCTGGAAGTAAATCACTAAGCCCAGCTCATGGTCAAGGAGTGGGCAATTAAGCTCCTCCTCCTAGAGTGGGGGATGATCTATGTGTATCAACAAAGTTTATTTTTATTTTTTTAAAAAGCTTTTATTTATTTATTTATTTATTTATTTATTTATTTATTTATTTATTTAACAGAGAGCTAGATAGAGCCAGAGAGCACAAGCAAGGGAGAATGATAGAAGGAGAGGAGAAGCAGACTCCCTACCCCCCCACCCCTCAGCAGGGAGTCTGATGCAGGGCCCAATCCCAGAACCCTGAGATCATGACCTGAGTTCAAGTCAGACACTTAACCGATTGAGTCACCTAGGCACCCTGAAAGGTGGTTTTTAATATAAATTATTTTGACAAAAAAAGGATTATACTGCATGTGCTTTTCTGTCTACTGCGTAAGCATGTTTTCTGCTGTGTGTAAAGGGTTTTTTTTTTGACTATACAAAAACTTTTATTCATTTGTACTAGAAGTTGGGCCCTTAGCCATCAAGGAACCCAGGACCCAGAAAACTGCCAGCCAGTACCAATCACTTCACAGCAGGGGACATCCCAGGGGAATGTCTAGCGACACACCCCAAAGTGAGTATTCCTGTGGCCCGGTCCCGCTCCCACCAGGATGACGGTGGCCAACAGCGCCCAGGGCCACCCTGGCAGGCGGGCTGGCTCTCGTGCAGCGAGGGGGCTGCTGAGTGACTGGGAGGCTGAGGGGCCAGGTGGACACAAAATCTTAGTCTGTGACACGGCACAGGGCTCTGCAGGTGAAGACCGTTTATAAATGGGGCCCGAGTTCCTGTGGGTAGAGAAGCACCCAGACAGACAGCACCTCAGAGTAGGACACAGTTTTCCTCTTAATAATATAGCATGAATAGATTTCCACATCAAATATTCTTTTATAATATTATTTTGAATAGCTATTCAGTATTTAGCTGTCTGGATATATCAGAATTTAACCCATTTATAAGTTTGGACACTTAAGTTGTTTCCAATTATTTTTTCTGGCTATTATGAAAGTCATTATGATTAACATCTTCCTAGCTAAATCTATCTACAATTATTTATTTCAAGGTAAAAAACTGATTAAAATAGATGTATCAAAGCATATCCATGTTAAAAAATTTACAGGTGTAAATTGCCCCCTGACAATTACCTCTGCCGTCTGCTGCTTTCTCACAGGCACCCCTGGCGGGAGCTAGGCAAGGAGGATGTGATGAGCAAATGTGGACAGGGCTGCCATTATTCAGGGCAGCTTGAAAGAAAAAAGGTGAAGATGAGGGCTGAAGTCTGTTCCTCATTTCCCAAGCTTGAGATCATTTATTAATGCTAAGGATGGCACCTCCTTATAGAGAAGGACAGCCATGCCATTTATTTTTCAGTTTAAAAACATTTAATTAAAATACATATTGCAGGGTAAAACACACATTTGAAAAAATGTACAGAACACATTTATTATAAGTAATTTTAGAGTTGGACATACATAAATCTTCATCTAAACTTATGGTTATTGGGAATGGAAAATCAATTTCTTTTGCTGAGTATCTGTGTCCAAACATTCCATTACTAGTGTCCTAGTCTTCCCTGAATCCCTTCCAGATCATCCTTTCCACTCCCAACCCAAAGTAACCATTATCCTGCATTTAGTGGTAATCACTTCCTTGCTGTTTTTTAGTTTTAAAGTTATAAATAAGGGGATCCCTGGGTGGCTCAGCGGTTTAGCGCCTGCCTTTGGTCCAGGGCGTGATCCTGGAGTCCTGGGATCGAGTCCTGCGTCGGGCTCCCGGCATGGAGCCTGCTTCTCCCTCTGCCTGTCTTTGCCCACCCCCCCTCTCTATTTCTATAATAAATAAATGAATAAATAAATCTTTTTTAAAAAAATAAAGTTATAAATAAGATACATGGTCATGGCAAAATTACCAAACAATATGCAAATTTGCAAAGTAAACATTAAAACGACTCCTAACACCGGTGTTCCCACCAAGGGTATCTGTTATGAGCTGTGCGGTATGTACTCTTCCACATTAGTGCTCTCCAGTGGAACTTTCTGCAATGATGACATGTTCTATTTCAGCCTTGTTTAATGTGTAGGAACTAGGTACATTTTAATACTGAGCCGTTGAAATGTGGCCAATGTAACTAATGAATGAATTTTAGGGATCCCTGGGTGGCTCAGCAGTTTAGTGCCTGCCCTTGGCCCAGGGCATGATTTTGGAGTCCTGGGTTCGAGTCCCACATCGGGCTCCCTGTGTGGAGCCTGCTTCTCCTTCTGCCTGTTTCTCTGCCTCTCTCTCTTTTCTGTGTCTCTCATGAATAAATAAATAAAATCTTAAAAAAAACCCTGAATTTTATTTATTTATTTAAAATTTTAAAAAGATTTATTATTATTATTATTTTTTTTTTTAGAGAGAGAGAAGGAGAGAGCGGATGAGGGGCAGAGAGAGCTTTGAGTGGACTCCACGCTAAGTGGGGAGACTGACATGGGGCACAATTGCATGACCCTGAGATCAGGACCTGAGTTGAAACCAAGAGTCAGATGCTCAACTGACTGCGCCACCCAGGAGTCCCAAGAACTGAATTTTATATTTTATTTAATTGTAATCAGTGTAATGTTTGGTAGTGGCTAGTGGCTACCATATTAGACAACACAGCTGTATGTTGTTTTTTTTTAAGATTTTATTTATTTATTCATGACAGACACACAGAAAGAGAGAGGCAGAGGCAGAGGGAGAAGCAGGCTCCATGCAGGGAGCCCGATGTGGGACTCGATCCTGGGTCTCCAGGATCACACCCTGGGCTGAAGGCGGTGCTAAAACGCTGGGCCACTGGGGCTGCCCCAGCTGTACGTTTTTGAAACCCTTTCTGTCATGCTGGCATCTGGGATCTTCACAGCATCGCGTGTGTAAGGAAACGTGCCTCTTGGCAAGGTCCTGGTTGGCAGTGGCAGAGGCCCCTTCTTGACGTCATACTCTCCACTCTTTCCATACAGCCCTTCTAGACATCATCAGCACCACTACAAAGGTCAGCTGGGCTTGAGGGTGTTTTTTTTTTTTTTTTTCAGCATTTGTCTCAGCCTACAGTTTCAGCTGCAATTTGAGCAGCCCACTCAGGGTGCTGTGTGGTTTGGTTTCAAAAAGGATGGGTAAAGGTGAACTACCCGCCCCCCCCCCCCCCCCCGTGACCTTTCTTCTCTGGGTCTATGTCTCTATGCAGCTATTTTTGAAAGCTGAATCTTGTAGCTCTATAGACTTGCGTTATCACCAAGATGATCTTACTTTAAAAAAAATCGTTACCTCTTTTGTTTTTCTTTTGAGACAGAAAAATAAAAACAAAAAGGAGGATAGTTCCTGTTTGAACATGAGTTAAATGACATATTTTTTTTTTAGATTTATTTATTTATTCATGAGAGACACACAGAGAGAGTCAGAGACATAGGCAGAGGGAGAAGCAGGCTCCATGCAGGGAGCTCATTGTGGGACTCGATCCCGGGATCCAGGATCATGCTCTGAGCCAAAGGAAGACACTCAACCACTGAGCCATCCAGGCATCCCAAATGATATCTTCTTAAATCATGGCTTGTGACCTCCTAATTTTCTGTCATCAAGCATGTGTTGAAAGAGCCTGGATCAGGAGTTGCCAGACACAAGTCCTGGTCCCGACTCTGCCCTGATGGCATTCAGGGGTCGTTTTAGTGAGAACGATGAATTGTAGACTCGCGGACTGCTTAGGAGAGCCCCAGAGGCATCACCTGAAAACTTAGGGTAAAGGCACTTAATATCTATGGATCCCTATCCTGTGCGTAATTTCATCCTACGCATAGCATAGCATTTTATCGCACAACTGAAATTGTCTCCTCATTGGACAAGAAAGCAGAGGGGAATAGTATTTTCCTTGGCAACCTAAGCTCTTGGCAAGATCACCTGCCCACAGCAGGTACTGAAGTGTGTGTTCTATTGAAAACAAGAAGAAAGGAAGGAAATAAGAAAAAGACAGGGAACGAGAGGAAGGAAATAAGGAACGAAGACAGGGAGGAAGCAAAGGGAAGAAAGGCAGAGAAGGAGGAAACAAGCACCCTCGTTACCAATGAATTCCGTTCCATACCTTATCTCATACTTATTCCTTCCAACAGTTGGGTAGGAGAGATACAAGGCTCTGAGGTCAGGTAACGTGCTGAAGGCCACCCAGCTACCATGCAGAGGAGTCTCTGTTCTAGTGGCAACTCATAAAGTTAGAATCCAGATTCCCAGAGCTTTGCTCTCATTCCCCAGGTTGTTAAGAAAGGTGAAATTGGTGTCTTTGCTAAGTACCTGAGCCCCAAGGGAAGCCCCACGGGTAACTTGAGAAAGACAAAAGTTTTAGATCAGTTCTTGCCTGCAGCCCTTTGTCTTTCTGACATTAAGCATATCTTAAACCAGGTTTCTGGGCTGACATCCTCATACATATGGATTTAGAAGGGAAGCAGCTTTCTCAGCAGGCCTAGGGAAGTATATTAATTTCACAGAGCCCCCCACCCCTCCCACCCCCCAGCAACTTGGAAGGGCCCTCCTCTGGACTATTTAATCTCATCTTTTGTCTGCATTGAGAATGAGCATTTTCCTCTCTTTAAATATCATCCCCCCAAACCCTCCCTCCTTCATCAAACTCTTTGTTGTAGATGATCAGGCCAGGAGGGGAGAAGGCACTGGCCCACCAAGCTTGGGAAAGGCCAAAAAGGAAGGCTTTGCAGGAGGTGACCGAGCCTCAGGGGTCCCCTGAACTCTGAGGCCTAATCCTCTGTAATGGTCTGTGTTTGAGAGTCTTTGTGAAGCCATTGAAAGGAGGTGGGCCTGGGGAGGGGCCTTGCCCCTCTTACTCACGGTTCTCAGAGGGGCTTGGGTTGCCTTTAATGACTGGGTGGGGAGGGGACACACCTAGCTGGAAAGCTGTTGCCTGCCCCAAAAATGGGGTGCCAGGAGAGCTGCAGGATTCCGGTTGTTTCAGGTTTTGTTGACACCCCGAAGCCCCCATCCTGGTCCTTTGTTAGGAGCTAAGGGAACTGAACCCTAGATTCCAAAACCTGTAACTGGCCTGGATGTCACAATCCAGGTTTAGCAGGGATTAAGAATAAGTGATTTATTTAAAAAATTCCAAAAAAATGATAAGCACGCCAAGAGCAGATGTTTCCAGAGAGTAATCTTTTAGGGGGCCATATACTGTCACACAGACTGGGGTTCAAACCCAGACTTCATCCTGCAGAGACTCAGGTCTCTCAGTTTGTAGGAAGAATAGGAGCTAAAAATTGCTGGCAAAGTGTAGGTTCTTACCAAGTGGAGGCTACTGAAGGAGTATGAGTAATCACCTAACTCTCATTTCTTGGGGGAAGAAAGTGAGTCCCAGAGAAGGGAAGTAACTTGGGGAGGGTTGCATAGCAAGTGAGGAGTAGAGCTCAAATAATGACTCTTTGCTCTGGCTACTCAGTCCATGTGCGATCAGAGGAGCTCCATAAGCAAAGTCTATTTTAAAAGCTGGATTTGTGGTGTGCATAAACTGGGAGATAGTATCACACGTGCCTGAGAGATGAAAAAAATGACTGTGCATTCCCTTTGGAATATTGTGATCATATTTCTGGATGGTGTTTCTGTGGAGCAGAAATGAGAAACCGTAATTTCTAACCCAAGAGCTGACATGCTGGGTGGTTATTACTGCTTCAGCCTGGAGTGGTGTAGAGACGAACTCTGTTTCTGGAAAGAATTAATTGGAATGGTAAGAAAGCTTGAATGAGTGGTAGAAAGGAGCTGTCTGTTCTTGGAGTCCAAGACCACCAAAGTCAAGGATCCCCATTTTTTATTAGAAATGAATCTGATATGGTTTCTTTAATTGAATTCTTGACTGGTTGGATTTGGGGGGTGGTGTCTTCTATTTTGTATGATGAGTCAGATACTTTGCTTAGTCAGAGGTCATTAGAGAGTTTTCTAGAGTATGAATGACTGTTAATATAACCATTAGGTAAGTATAGCTGTTAATAAAATTGACAGTGCCTAGCCCTTGCATGATCTCCTGTAAATCTTACAAAGCTTTGAAGAGAGAGAGAGATCTTTATCACTTGTATTTTTCAGATGAAGAAATTAAGGCTCAAAGGTAACTTGCCCAGTGTCATTAGCCCAGGAAGTAGCTATGGTGGACACTGGACGTGAGTGTGGAATGTGAAGCATTCTCTGAATTCACCTCAAGAATGCTCAGTCTTGGAATCTGTCAACCTGGTGCTTGCTGCTTTGGGGGTTAGGGGAGTAGAGTAGAGTTTAGCCTGTGCTTCTAGGTAATAGCTCAGGTGGCAGCTGACTGATTTTTCTCTTGCACAAGCAGCCTGGATCCCTTCTGCCACTCCTCTCTCCTTCAACACATGGCGAGTATGTCTGCACATTGTGGCCTACACATTCCCCTCACATAACTCATTATGAGCTGATACCCCATTTATCTACCCATTTATCCACCATAATGCAAATTTTTCTTTGCTCCTGATTCCTGGGGCTTTGATTCCTGCTTTATCTCCCGTTCCTATCATTGAAGTTCAGCTCTGCTCTAGTCTTTAGCAGACATTGTTGGCCACCATTACCCAATGGCCATTACCCTCTCTTCCTTGCTAACAGAACTCTGATTTTCCTTAGGTGTGTACCATGTATGGCCATCAAGGGAGACTGGCCTCAACACCAGCCCCAGACTCAGGGAGTGACTGACTCCTCACTGGCCTAAGCCAGTGATCACGGAACCAGTCCACTTCACAGTGATTGGTGTAGGTATGAGCTTGTAACTCATTTTGTCTAATGAGACATGAGTGAATAATGGCACAGGGCCTCTTGGAAAAGGTTTTCTTCATTTTGAGAAAGGAACTTTGGGTATGGTGCTGCTGCTTCTGGATGTTGATGTGCCTACTTATGATGACTGGAACTGCAGCCTCCGTTTTGGGGATCATAATGGGCATGAGCCTGAGAACACACTGAGCATAGCAGCATGGGAGGTTGGAGTAAGCTCAATCCTTCATGAAGGATCCACAGAATTAATCAACCCTGTTAACATCCCTCTTCCAAGCGTTCCCTTAATGTTCAGGCCACATGGATTTTCCCCCTATTTTACTTGCAGCCAAAAGCATTGTCACTGATAAAGTACGACATCTCAATATTATGTCTACCTCCCCAATCCCTTTCTAAGACTTTACTTTCGACCCCTCCAAACTCCCTCTTCCCTGAGACCCCGTCTTCTCTGAAGCTAAACCCCATTCAACATCCCAGGGAGAGGAGCTTGAGTAGAGCTGGGGATGTTGAAAAGTCACAAAAAAATGCTGCCCTTTTACTACTTTCCCTTGTGTCTCATAGTCTTTGTGTGTGTGTGTGTGTGTGTGTGAGTGTGTGTGTGTGTGTGTGTGTGTCTCATAGTCTATTTACTCACACCACTTGCTTGAATGTCTTTTAATTTTAAAAAGTGCTACTTTTGGGGGTGCCTGGGCGATTCTGGTGGTAAAGCACCTGTCTCTTGGTTTCAGCACAGGTCATGATCTCATGGGTTGTGGGATAGAGCCCCATGTTGGGCTCTGTACTCAGTCTGGAGTCTGCTTGAAAGATTCTCTCCCTATAACCCTACCCCTGCTCTCTCTCTTCTCTCTTAAAGAAAAAAATGTTACTTTTGGAGAATGGACCTCAGGCAGAAAATATCACTGCCTCTAATTTCTACCTGTTTTTTCAGGGAAATGTTCTCTTCGAGTTTTAACAAGTCCTATTAGAATGCAATCCCTTTTCCCTCCCTCCATGTATCTTGCTGCCTTCTCACTATTGCTGGTTGCGTACACGGACAGAGCAGCCTACCCTCTGATGCATGTCCTTTCCTGCCAGATGGAGCCTCCACTGTTACTTCTGTGCTCAGGCTGTTTTCTCTGCCCAGCCATTTATGGACTGATGCCAGATATCTCCCAGGCTACCTCTCCTGCCTGAGAGAATAGGCTCAGTTCATGGACTTGTGGCTCATGGATTCAGTCCAATCCATGCTCATATGTTGAAGCCCTAACCCCCTAGTGTGCCTGTATATGCAGATATACATAGGTATATCTTTATGGAGGTAACTAAAGTTAAATGTGGTCAAAGCGTGGGGGCCCTAATCCAGGTAACTAAAGGTTAAATGCAGTCATAAGTATGGGGGCCCTAATCCAGTATAATTGATGTCCTCATAAGAAAATGACACCCTCATAAGAAAATGACACCAAAATGGCGCAGAGGGAAGGGCCATGTGAGGACGCAGCAAGAAGATGGCCATTTGCAAGCCAAAGAGAGAGGCCTGGAAGAAATGAACTCTGCTGACACCTTGATATTGGCCTTCTAGTTTCTAGAACTGTGAGAAAATTAATTTCTGTTGTTTAAGCCACTGACTCTCTGGCAATTTGTTCTGGCAGCCCTAGCAAACTCATATGTTGGTCATACTCATATTCCAGATCTGATACCTGGGATTTATTGTCAGACATCATTTAATTCCTGCCTTCATTCATACTTTAATTAATTAATTAATTTTTAAAAAAGATTTTATTTATTTATTCATGAGACACACACACACACACACACACACACACACAGAGGCAGAGACACAGGTAGAGGGAGAAGCAGGCTCCATGCAGGGAGCCTGATGTGGGTCTCGATCCCGGGTCCCCAGGATCACGCCCTGGGCTGAAGGCAGGCTCTAAACCGCCGAGCCACCCAGGAATCCCCCATACTTTAATTTATATATCAACCAGAAAAGTAGTATAATTTGGTGTGGAATTGCCCAGTATGTGTGCCCCTGAATCCTAGTCCTGCGAGGTCCTCTGTGAAGAATGGGCTCTGAGGTCCTCCAGTATATCACAGCCCTATTTGCAGATTTGTAGTGTCCACTTTAATATTAGAGATTCTGAGAAGAAACTTGTCTAAGGTTATTTAAGTGGCCATTGACAGCATTGAGATTTGACCCTGTATTTATCCCTTTATTGGTTAACATCTGCTAATATCCATGAAGTTTGTAGTGAGAAATGGTGATCTTGTTTGTTGAAGCAAAGCCTTGAAGTCATTCTGCCATATAATTTGTGAAACTTAGTTTTCTCATCTGCTGAGTGAGGCTAATAGTCACTATCTGGGGTATGGCTTTGAGGATCCAGTAAGAAAATCTACATAAAGGGCCAGCACAATATCACTCTGTTTCTTCATCTTCCTCATTTATTCAGAAATTCAATAGGTACATCTTTATTGAGTGCCAAAGAGCACATTTCTTGCTGGTTGGAAATATTCTGAACGTCTTACTTTTCTTTCTGCTCTGAGCTGTGCTGAGGTCTTGCAGACTTGGAAAATCTCAAGCCACATCTCCTCCAGCTTTTCCTGCCACGTTCTGTTTTTATAAATGAGGACATGATTCCAGGAACTTCTGTGACTTCATGCTGGCCACTGGGAAGGTAGGCTGGCTTCACACCTATGGTGTTTAGGCGCTGTGAGGTGCCTGGCTTTGTGGGATATAAAACTTAAAACTTGCCGTGCTGCATCCGGGATCAAGGAGCCACTTCCCATGTTAACCCACGGCGTCATCCGTGTCAGCACCACACTAGCTCTGCTGTGGGTCTCTCAGCTCAAATGTCCTTAAAACTCAAGGCCATTTGTAGCTTTCATTTGGCAGTGATCAGAATTAACTCCCCATGAGGAGATAAATGTTCCAATTGAATCATAGTGTGGAGCAAATTCCACTAAGTCAATTTACCAAGAGAGTCAGATTTGCCAAGTACATTCTATGTGAGAGGCTCTGTGTTAAAACTTTTACTTACCTTGTCTCATTTAATCTCTTCACAAATGACCCGATAATTATCCTCATTTTACAGATGAAGCAAAGGAATAAACTGAGGCACAGGGAGGTTAATTTGCTCAGTCCACACAGCTAGAAAGGCCTGGAGCCAGCATTTGATTGTGGGCAGTCCGACTCCAGAGCACAGGCTCTTCTTAACCACTGTGGTCTTTCTCAATCCAGTTAATTACTACCTTGAGCTTATAGATGTGGAAACTGAGGCTGAGAGGTGAAATTATTTGACCAAGCCACACAGCTAGTAAATGCCAGAGCCAAAACCTGGTCCCAAGTCTCTCTGACTCTGAAGTATTCACACTTTTTATAGAAGAACAGCTCCTCCCTGCTTCATGGTTCCACATGCAGCATCACATATGTCACGTGTAGTAGCTGGCCTCGACCTTGGAACAATCCTGTGTACTGTGATTTGCTAGTCCCCCACGTATAGGTGATCTGGATAGAGTTGAAGCAACTTGCCATGACCACACAGCTTTACATATGGGAGCCTCAGTTCAAGGCCTCCTCTCGTGCTTGGCCTCTGGTCTGAAAAACTCTTCCTCTCTCCTCCTCACTAAATTCTTCTCATCCCTCAGATCTCAGATCAAATAGTACTTTCTTGGGGTGGCTTTTCTTCCCCTCCAGACTAATTCAGTATCCCCTTCTGGAGATCTGTAGATCATTCCTTAGTTTTCTTTTTCACTTTTATTTTTTATTTTATTTAAAGGTATTATTTATTTGGGGGAGAGAGAGAGAGCATGAGCAGAGGGAGAGGGAGAAGCAGGCTCCTGCTAAGCAGGGAGCCCAGTGCAGGGCTCAATCCCAGGACCCTGGGTTCATGATCTGGGCCAAAGGCAGACACTTAACCACCTGTGCCACCCAGGCGTCTCTCTTTCTCACTTTTTTTTTTTTATCTACTTGTGTGATTATTTTATAAATACCTGCCTTCTCCTAGATTGTCCACACTATGAGGCGAGAGCCACATCAGTGTTGTATGGTAGCAACACCAGTGTTTAATTCATTTTTTAGCATATGGCTAAAAATGGTAGTTATTAGTATATAAAACAGATATATCTACATCTATGTGTATATTTATATACATATACATATATGCATACACACATATATATAACACACACATATTTAAACGATACTTAAATGTCATTAGATCCACCCACTTCCTCCTCCTAGTGCATGGATCATGGAAAGGTCAGTTAGCCATGTGATTGTTGTAGCTCCCTGTTTACTTGCTGTTGCAGACATTGCTAATCAATAACCATACTTCCGAGTGTCTGGGGAACCTGAAAAACCCCTCTCAAGGCATTGCTCCAGGCAGCTACTATTGATTAATTGGACTTGGCCCCCAAAATGAAACTTACCCATCCCAGAGGGGGAAACTATTCTCATATGTTCCACAGTAGTCTAATCCTAGTTTCCTGCATTTGAAATAATCTGAAGAATTAAAAAAATATTGATGTCTGGGGTCTTGTTCTAGAGATTCTGATCAACTGGGCCAAGAACCATTGGCTGGCCAACTAGTGTCAATTCTGGCCAGTTCTTGTCTGGATTCTGTTTTTCCTTGTGTCGTTTATTTACTGTTTTGTGTAATATATAATAGCTCTACAGTGGCAGATACAGAATTGAGGGCATTGAGGATACAGACATGATGGAGAAAGATTGGTTTCAGTTCTCAGGAGCTCTCATATTAACACAGGAGACGTGTCAATCGACATGAAGAACTCTTAAGTGAGGCAGCTTGTTAGGAGTTCATTTATAGGTGCATGGAAGCACAAGGGAGTCTGTGGCAGAGGAAGACAGAACTTCTATGTGGGAGGATCTCGAAAAAGTTCAGAAGGAAGTTTGAGTTGCACTAATTCTTGAGGAACAGGTGGGCTGGGAAACCCATGGTGAATCGAAATCGTGGAAGACTTTGGATGCCAGACAGAGCCATGTGGAGTCAGTGACGTAAGGAAAATGATTTTCAGAGTTGATCTTCAGGAAACAAACTTTGTCAGCAAGATGGAGGATGCTTGGGAAAGGATGGAAGAGGAGGCTTGGTACAAAGTTTCTAGTCTAATTCATGGCGGCAACAGAAATCATATAAATGAATTGGAGGTGGAATGAGACTTTGGCAATATGAGAGAAATATTGAATATGACTCAGGGGAAATCTATAAAAATTAATTGTATACTTGCTCTCATTGCTTTGCATTACATTGTGAGCTCTTTGGAGAAAGATTTGTATTCTTGATCTGGGCCAGGCACTGTGTCAAATATTTTACATAGATCTTCTCATTAATCCTCATAACAATTGCAGAGTTATTTTTATTATCTGGATGGGGATTCTGAAGTTAGAAATATATTAAATCACGTTCCCAGTGTTACACAGCCAATAAGTTGTAGAGTCAGGATCCAAATACAGATCGTTTAACCCTGGAGCACATGTGTTGAACTGTGTGATGATTCTGTCTTAATTACTGCTCTATTCCAGAGGTTTTCAGCTGGGGAGGATTTTGTGTACCTCACTCAGGGGAGACATTTAGCATTTCTGTAGACAGTTTTGGTTGTCTCAACTGGAGTGGGGGGATTGCTACTGCATTAGGTGGGTAGAGGTCAGATATGCTGCTAAAAATCCTATAAGGCACAGGATGGTCCTCACACCAACTCCTCTCCCCACGAGAAAGAATTATCCAGTCCCAAATGTCAGTGGTGCTGAGGTTGAGAAACTCTGTTCTATTTCTAGGGTCTAACTCAGTGCCTAGCACACAGTTAGTTGTGGGTTTGTTGAATTAAAGAGAACTACTGAGTATATGCATTCATACTTACATAGTTATGTACATTTAAATTTATGTGAATATAACTCTTACAAATATATACATTCTTTTATCCTCATGTATTCTCTTGATCACAGAAATTTCACTGTGTGTGTCATCTCTATTTCCTCTGGAATCTGTTTTGGGGCAATGTTTCTAATTTATCCTATTCCAAGTCTTATCTCCTGTAATTATGGTGTCTCCTGGCTTGGCCATCGTCCCATGGATCGGAATTTCATTTTAAATCCTGCAGTTGCTGTGCTGACTTAGAAAAGATTGTGTGTGTGTGTGTGTGTGTGTGTGTGTGTGTGTTTCTTTCTTGTTCCTGCCCCATCCTGTTGGAATTCATTGCATCACCCTATACTTTCCTAGCAAGGGGCTTAGCATCTACTTTGGGGGCTGGGCTGCCAGAGAAACTCCCTAAATAGTCAGATCCATGTCAAAGCTTACTGAATGAAGTGGTTGAGGCTGGCAGCCTTGGTTCCCATCCAGAAGGTGACATATTCCTGAACTTGGGTGATGTGGGCTTGGAAAGTCCCACCCCTTGTAAACCAGCTGAGCTTTTTGCAAAATCCATCCTGATTAGATTGCTCTATATCCAATTTCCAGCTGACAGCTGTTCTTCAATCTTTTCCTACCCCCAGCCCCTGGTACACTCTGGGATTTTCTTTTTCTTTTTTAAATGATAGCCACTTAAGAGCTTTTCTCGTTTCCCAATTCCTAAATTCCACATTTTCAGTCCATTCTGTCACAGTAGCTTTTGGTGCAGCTGCGATCAGGGAGATGGATGCCCAGTTGCATTGCCTGTTTGAGCAACAGGGTCATGATTAGGAAAGAGCTGAGGAGTAAGGGAATCCTCTAGAGATGCCTCTCTATGAGAGCACAATTAGTGTGTCCAGTGAACCCTAAAGTCAGTTATAGGAGTGCCTGTGTTTGGTCCCGCCAGATTCTTCAAAGATGCACAAGAACAAAATGAGGGGCTCCTGGGTAGCTCAGTGGCGATGACCATCAGCAGGCCGCGCACCAGGCTGCCGATGGCAGCGGCCGTCATGACCTTGTGGGGCAGGGCATAGGAGCAGTCCACTCATGCCTGCCGTCGGAACGGTCTGGCTGCCCATCACACACCCACATCTTGTATACACACTTCTCGACCCGGCATTGGAATTTGCCATGCTGGCAGTGCTGGCAACGTCTCTCATCGGCAACGTTGGTGCAGAAAGTCTGGTAGTTGCAGCAGTCGGCGGGCGGGTAGCAGGCCGTGGCCCCAGGGGTGCTAGCAGCTGGCAGGGGGTTCGCCAAGTGGCGACCATAAGAGGAGTGCATGGCGGGCACTGCTCAGGCAATAAGTTAGGAAGCAGCAGGGCTGGTGGTGGCAGCAGATGCGGGCTGGGGCCTCACTCTGGGCAGGCACGAGGTCATCGATGGCCTGGCCCTGCTCCAGCCACTGCTCCATCTCGACGAGCAGCTTCACACCATCGACCACCATCTGTACTAGCTCCACCTCTGAGAAGCCCAGGTGGTCTGCGTTGGAGACATCAAAGACGCCACCCACAGCAGCTGTGTCCACACCACCTGTGTCCGGGCGGGCAGCTGAGACAGTATTCCTCGATCGAGCTGTCAGCACAGCCCCACGAGCTGTCGCAGCACTGCCCTCAGCAGCAGCGCTCCTCCAGGCCCTCTCTGGCCCCTAGGCTGGTGCCCAGGCCGCAAGGTCCATCCCAGGGCAGGTAGTAGCCTCGCACGTGGTAGGTGGTGGTGAAGCCTCCAGGCAACCATGCGGCAAGCCACGATGGCCTGGCCAGAGACACATGTCAGTAGACACATGACACAGCACAGTAGTCAATACCATAAACCATCATGAAGGTCAAGTGGAAGTAAAGAGATAGACATGAGCAACTAGAGGGACTCCTAGGAGGGCAGCCTTGCCATTGCTGGAGTGGATGAGGCTGTGCAGCACCGAGGGGGCCCGGGAGGCCCCATGCAATCATCCTCATGTGCTGCATCTCCGTAGGCCAGGTCCAGGGCCGCGAAGCGCACCGCCAGGCACCCACCGTCATGGGGCTCCAGCAGCCAGAGGCAGGACGGGGGTGGGAGACTGAGGCCAGGGGTGAGTAGTGGGGGGAAGAGAAGACCCCGTAAAAGTCTTCCAAGGTATGGTTGCAGGGTGACGCGGGGACAGGGGCTGGGGTCAGGTCAGGGAAGGGGTCTGAGCTGCAACCTGCCTTGTCAGAACCATCGCCACAGGCATCAGGGTTGTCGCAGTGCTGGGCCAAGGGCGCACAGTGGTGGTTCAGGCCCTGGAACTCATCTGGCCAGCACATTAGCCAATCTGCAGAGGCACCAAGAAGGGCTGTACCACTAGAGCTGGTGGGATCTTCCCCTCCTCCCTGGGGCTTCTGCTCCCTGTTCTACTAGTTCCAGAGACATCCCTGTCCAGCATACCTTGGCTGTAAGAGAGCAGGGAGCCCTGGCCCATGGGTGCTCTGGCCCCGGCAGAGCTGTATGTGATGGTGACATTGTCCCCCAGACAGCTGCAGGGGGCTGGCAGGTGCCTCACACAGGGAGATCTGTGGCTGGAGAGGGGAGCGCAGGATGAAGCTCTCTGAGCCACAGGCCAGGTGCAGTTTTTGGAACCTATGGGTGGAGGAGAGCAGGACGTGAGATCTTTTTTTTATTAAGATTTTATTTTTGGGACACCCGGATGGCTCAGTGGTTGAGTGTCTGCCTTTGGCTCAGAGTGTGATTCCCAGGTCCTGGGATCCAGTCCCACATCAGGCTCCATGCAGGGAACCTGCTTCTCCCTCTGCCTATGTCTCTGCCTCTCTCTGTGTGTCTCTCATGAATAAATAAATAAATAAATTCTTTTTAAAAAAATGAGCAGAGAGTCCCTATAGTTGCTCATGCCTATCTCTTTACTTCCACTTGACCTTCATGGTGGTTTATGGTGTTGACTACTGTGCTGTGTCATGTGTCTACTGACCCCCAAAGGCAAGTGTGATCACTAGTTGAAGTTGATTCCTCAGAACCACTCTCCCACCTAGTGCTCCAGATGTGATTTTGTTTGATAAGCGATGATGGTATCAGTTAGGAAGCGTTACATTGTACATAACAGGAGAACAATTGGCTGGAAAGTGCAGAGACAAAGCTTCAGCCTCAGAGAATGCTCTCACTAAAGACTTGATTCTTTTCCCATCTTCCTTCCTGACTTCACACTAAGTCTGTTTCTTTCTTTATTCCTAAGATGCATACCGGCAGCTCCTGGAGTAGCACGTCCTTTTACCTCATCCAGCAGATGTGAAACTTCTTGCCCTGAGATTTCTTGGTGTAAAGCTTGAGATTTGTTCTGAATTTGCTAAGGTGATAGAACTGCCCTGAGTCAGCTTTCTGGCTATGGGGTGGACCTGGCTGAGTGGCATAGCCACACTTAGGAGCTCTGCACTGGAAGAGCCGGTAGAAGTCAGACCATTAGCAAAGAGAGTGGTGGATGGTGAAGAGGTGGCCAACTAGTGTCCAGTATAAGATTTATGCTTGGTCTTCTTGATGTTTGAACATTAGCAATGTATTTAAGTAATACTTTGGGGGGCACCTGGGTGGCTCAGTGGTTGAGCATCAGGTCGTGATCCCAGGGTCCTGGGATCGAGTCTCACATCAGCTTCCCCGCAGGGAGCCTGCTTCTCCCTCTGCTTGTGTCTCTGCTTCTCTCTCTGTGTGTTTCTCATGAATAAATAAATAAAATCCTTAAAAAAAAGTAATACTTTGGCCTCTTGTTTTCCTTTGTATTTGAGGAGTCCCCTTCACCAAATTCCTGACCCTCTGAAACCCATTCACTACCACTATTTGCATGGCTGCTTCTGCCAAATCTAGACCGAATTCTTTCTAACAGGGCAGGAAGGGTGATATGATTTTGATAACAATCTTAACTTTAAAATACCTACTATTTGTAGAAATACTACTTATGCAAATATGTTTGTAAACACCAGCTTTCATTATCATTCCTTTGTTTAGTCTAGTATCTTTATATTCTTCACTCTTTTGTCTATTCATCCATTCCATTGGAAAACATATATTAAATATCTGCCATGTACCAGTCACTGTGCAAGATCCTAAGGTCCAAGGATTAACAGCATACTAAACTCAAGGAGTTCAAAAAAAAGAAAGAGAAGCACATAAACAATGAACGGTCATAAAGTAATTTTTTGGTAAAAGTATAAAAAAGTATTACTAAACTCTGAACCACTGTGTTGTGTGTGTGTGTGCACACGCGTGTGCATGCACGCACGTGTTGCTAGTCAATTTCCATTTCCTACCTGCTTTCCTGGTCTAAATGTCCTCACTGTGTCACTCTTCCTCACTTGAGTTATGACTGCTGTATTTCTTTTCCTCGTTGAGGTTGTGTTGTCTTCTGCTCCCAGGACTCTGCAAAATAGCAGCAGAGCCAGTCAGCGTCGTGTACACCTGCAGTTGTCTGAACAAACACATGGTTGATGACCAGAGGAACATTGGTGCTTTCTAGATGGTTTCTCAGTTTCACTGTGGCAGAGACTTCTTACACAAGGAGTTTTTGATTCTACGGTTGCTAGGAAGTCAAACCTCTATTTTTCTTTAATTGAATTTAAATGTTTAAAAGTAAGCTCTTTGCTTCCTTTCTCTTAACGAAAAAATGTTTTCCACATGCTTACGGGTCCCATAGGAACAGCCGTGTGGTGGGAAGGGAGAGAGATTTGGTGTCAGATTGGCCTAAATTTGGACCCCACTTTGCCATTCACTGGCTCTGATACCTTGATTCTTTATCTCCGTGAGCCATAGACTATTTTCCTATCAAATGGGATCACAATTCCTGCAGCACAGACAGTGGAGAGTTTCACATTAAATGTGTGTGAGAGCACAGAGCACAGCATTTGGGGTATAGCCAGCTTGCTTGGTGGTTCATTTCTTCTATTTCTCCTATCCTATTTCTTTCTTCCTTTTGATCCAAACAGTCTACCGTCTATGTAAGAATGGGTCACAGGGTTATGGGAGGGGGGTGAGAAAGCTTTGGGCAGGGACTTTTAGCATGTTTTTAATGCTTCCATTTGTCTTATGATGTCAATGACTATATGTTTTTTTTTAAAAAAAAAGTTCTAAAAAAATGCGCTGCCAACATAAATTTTATCATTAATCCAGCAGGTTGCCATGAAAATGAATATAGCAAAAGATGGACTATTGTCTTCTCAAGCAAAGTGGCATATTCTGAACATATATAGCTAATGAAGCTCTCAGCGTCCTGGTGTGTACTTGAGTGGCTTGTAATGTTAGTAGACCAACAAAGAAATAACTATTGTCATTAGATATAATGAAAGAAAACAATTATTTATGCAGCCTCCATGAGCTAGGGACTGTGCTGCTTTCTGCCTTCACATATATTTTTTTATCCTCCCTAATAAAATACCCCAGATTCTTGGGCTTCAGTGTCAAGGAAAGAATGAGATATTGCTGTTGCCATTGCAAGCTTTCTGTTTCATCACTGCTCTCTTTAGCAGTTGTTGTGGGAAATCTCTCCAAAAAGCCAGGCATAACAATTGGTAATGCCTCACACACAATGGGCCTATTTGCAGATAAGGTTACAGTTTGCTTCTCCCATCCATCCCAAGAAATGCAAACTTCTACATTGTCTGTTTATTTATCTGGACTTTCACTTCCACGTTCATTATACAAAATCTGAATTTGCAGCAATTTTCAGAAAACTACTCTCTTTACAAAATACTATGCTCATCAATTATGATTTTGACATCTTTTCTACTACTTTCTGACAAATAAGACAAATACAATGAATTTAGCTGATGTGAAAGTTCTGTGGTTCTTGCCACCAAAAGGTCTTCTATATTCATCCACATTTCTCTGTTTTCTCTGCCATAGTTCTGCTCACTGTGATTTCTCACGTTGCATTGCTACGATAGTGGGAAATTGTTTTGAGTCCTTGCTATGTACCAGATGCTGTTTGAGGTGCTTTATACGTATGATTGCACTTAATTGCTCCTGAGAACATCTTTGGAGGTAGCAAGTATTTATGAACCTGTCTTCAGATGTGGAAACTGAGGCAGCAAGAAGTTCAATGTTTTGCCCACAGTGTGTAAGTGACATAGCTAAGGATCAAATCCAGGCAGTTGGACTCTTGAGCTCATGCTTTGGACCACCACCTGCTTTTTTTTTTTTTTTTTTTTTAAAGATTTTATTCATTTATTCATGAGAGACACACAGAGAGAGGCAGAGATATAGGCAGAGGGAGAAGCAGACTCCCTGCAAGGGGCCTGATGTGGGACTCGATTCTGGACCCCGGGATCATGACCTGAGCCGAAGGCAGATACTCAATCGCTGAGCCACCCAGGTGTCCCTCACCACCCTCTTTTATCACTCCAGCATTTTTGCAAAAGTTTCCTAATTGGTTTTACTGCATCTACTCTTGACCTTCTAGGAATCTCCACCCTGCAGCTTGTTCAGAGCTCATTCTAATTGTATCATCCTCTTCCTTGAAACTCCTCTGCCTTTGGTATAAAGTCCAGGCACATCATGGTCCGCAAGGCTGTGTGGACTGGCTGCACACTCTATCCACCCTAAACTTGCTATGGTCAATCTTACTTATTTAGATCCATCAGCTATAGTGGATTTTGTAGTTGCTCTGCCCTCCCTCAAGGGCCCTGGTGGAAGCAGCCTTCTACCTGCATTTCTTTCCTTGTATTCTTGAATTCTGAAGTTTAGATATCACTGCTAACAGACCTTTTCCAAGTCTTGGACTTCAGTAACTCCTCTCCTTGTTTTCTTCCTTTTCATTTCCTTATGGATTTCTCTCCAACTTCCCCTGTACCTCAGGGGTCTACCTCCACTCCCTGATCTCTCTGCAAACCACCCCCTCCACACTCATTCTCAACACAGAAAGTTTTCCTCCATTAAGCAAACGTATAACTTAAATTAATCCTGCTGTAGATTGTTGCCAAATACCATTCTCAAACTCCATGCCAGGATTTAGATTTTTGTATTTAGCTAATTTCTAGATGTCTCTTTGGAAATATACACAAGGACTTCAAATTAAGTATGTCCAAAACCGGGTTATCTTCTCTTGAAAGCTGCTAACTGCTCTTTAATTTCCACAGTAAATGTCTTTTCCATCTACCCAATCATCTGTACCAGAAACTTCAGTCATTCTTAACATTTCCCTTTCATTTGCTGGGTCTTTGAGTGCTGCCAATTCAATCTTTAAAATGTCTTTCAAGTGTGTTTTGTCTTCTTCATTCCTGTTCTCTTTGACCTGGTTCAGACATATATTATCTCTTACCTGAAACATTGCAAAAACCACCCTAATGGGTTACCTTCTTGTTCATTCTCCATACTATTCCTTGCGGAGGAATAGTATCATCAGTGTCTTAATTTAGTGCCGTCAGTGTCTATGAGAAGCAGAAACACCGCATTAAACTAGAAGTGGCATTGACAGACCATCAGTGACATGGTGATACAAATCCCATGACCTAGTTGGCTACTTCAAAGAACCCTAGCAATTTCTAGGTGAAGAACTACAACAGCAGTGGAAAAAGCAGCAGGATACTAGCTGCCACTACCACTTCCTACAACAATCTCCAACATTTATGACCCTTTGACTGTGAATTGGGCCCAATTCAAACTTCATGTACATCTTATTTAATTTATTCATTCTTCTGAAAGTGACCTTTGATGTAGCAGTGGATTCATAAAGAACTCTGTACCTTCTTAACAAGACTCAGATTCTCTTTGGAGATCCAACTCCGTGAGTGAATGGTACAATATTGGCAGAATTTGACATCAGGTGCTCTCCCTTCCTCTGGCAAGGCCAATGCACTTTCCCCTGGGTCTTTAAATCTTAAAGGATGACATAGAATGGAACAAATTTTGGGGGCTTATTTACTTTTGTAGTGGTACCCTGTGTGAGATACTTCGGTAGTCTTTTCAACCGGACCCCAGATGCCAGGCCGATTCCCGTCCTGATGCATGTTCTATTTCCAAGTCTGGCTCTCCAGCCTCTAGCCTTCTGTCCATTCCTTGTGCTGATTAAATATCTTGTCAATGGATTCTTCCTTATTTTTCTTCCTCTTTTTTCTTTAACTTCATTTAGTTAGAGTGGGTTTCAACTGCTGGCAACCAGAGAAATCCAACTGATGCCGAAACCATTCCATGAAAACTTATTGTATTAGAGTTAGGAAAATTGAGGTCTCTCTGTAACTGGCCTCAGGTCACATGGGGAGTTAGTTAATGACAGAATCTGGACTCAAAGGCTAGCGCACAATGGAGCAGGAATTATCCTTAGCCCTAGAATTCCTTGTGTCTGAAGACTTGCTTCTACAGCATGTGTGTGGTTTTGGGTGAGTCACCAAATCTCTTTCTGCCTCTGTTTTCTCACTTGTAAAGTGGGGAGAATAATAGCACCTACCTTGTAGGGATGTTATATGGATTATATCACTTAATACTGTGCTATATGCTATAAAGTATGAATGGACAGTACCTGGTAAGAGAGTTGTAAATGTAAGTACTGTTGTTACTTTCACTGCACTCACTGGCCACTTTAGGAATATTGTTGTTTTAAATTGTTTTGCAGCACTGGTAAAGAATGTTTCAGTTGTATTATCCAAGTCTTAGGAAAGTCTAAAGCATATATGCAAAGTGTCCCCTCCACAAAGCCCCAGGAAGGGTGCTGGTGGCTTGGTAGCTGAGAGTTTATTCTGTCTCTTTTTATGCTGAAAATAATATCATTAAAAAGGACTGTTATTTTCTTCTTTTTCCTGACCAATGAAATGGACATCAAAGTACAGAGTGTTTGACAAGAGGACCAGTTGGTTCCATTCAGGGGCACATTTTGGATTGTTCGTTTTTGACAAGGGGAGCGATTCATTACATTTTGTTTATGTAGCACCTCCCGAGGGGCCATTTCTAAGTGGTTCACAAAAGGCTTCTTCTCACTGAAACACACTTGTCCTTCAGGGTTCCCAGGGACTGAAGATCATGTGTGCAAATAAAATAAACTCACCCTGAAGGCCAGTAATTTAGATTAATAAAGAGCTATGTTTATACAACTCCATTAACAAAATTCTACATGGCAAGTTGAACCCAATTTTCTCAGGCAGCACAACCATTTCTAAACAAGACTTGATGAAGAATGGCCAGTTTCTGGGTATACAAAAACAAGGAGAAAGTCTTTTCATTGTCCTCAGGCCCCTGAGATGATTTCTCTGACCCCTGTTTCTCAGGAGACCACTCAGAAGTTGAAGCAGCCTGAATATGAAAGATTCTGTATCTGTAGGAATTAAGTTAGGCTTCTTGATTTATCCACTTGTCTTCCCATCCTTATATCATACATGCACTTATTTTATTTTATTTTATTTTATTTTATTTTATTTTATTTTATTTTCATGCACTTATTTTAAAAAACCTCTCATGTACGTGGCAGTCGTAGCATCTCAACTCTTTTGCTGGGTCCTCCAACAGGAGAACAAGGACTGGAAAAAGCACATCGGCAGGAGAGATGCATTATAAAACACCCAGTAGGTCCTAATAATGACCATGTGAGATAGGTAGCACTTTGTTTAATTCTCTCTGCCTTCTAAAAGCATGAAGACCCAGAGCAGTTACAAGGCTTGCCCAAAGGAAAGGAAGCTCCCATTTACTGGGTACCTGTTGTGTGCCAGACATGATGTGAGAGGTTTTCATAGTCATAATTTTTTTGCATTGTCTAGAGAACACTGTAAAATGTGTGTGTGTTTGTGTGAGTGTGCATTTGATAGATGTGGAAGCAGAGGCACAGACAAATTACAGAGTTGCTGATGTCACTAGGAAGTAGGAGGCTGAACAGTCTATGGGCTTCCTATGGCCTCATGTTGCCTCCCTGGAGACCACCAAGGGTCAAGGCTGTCATTCTCTGCCAACCCCAGTCCCTCTGTGACATCCTGGCCTTCTTCCCCTTTTCTTCCAAAATGTCAATGAGAAGGGTCAGAAAGGAAAACCACGACGTCCACACAAATAGCTGAGGAAGGGCTAGGGTGGGTGAAGGCTCCGTAGGAGTGTGTGGTTGCCTGAAGATAACATTTTCCACCAAGCCTGGCTCCTCCAGGGCGGCCTTTCACACTGGCATTTCCTGACCAGTGGTTGATGAGCCTTCTCTCTTCATCTACACCTCAACTCACTAGTGATGGGGAAATGCCCCTGAAGCTGTGTTCTCTTCTGGCTCCTCTGCTAGCTCTTGGCATTTCCTTTCATTTCTGGATACTTACCTCCCTTCACTTCAGTTCCCATCTCCACATACGTGATCCCAGACCTGTACCTACAGCCTAGGTTTGTGTCTTGGGTACCCCTCCTCCGGTTCATGAAGGCGGTTGATGGCCCTCTGCATCTGGTTGTTGCCACTGACATACCCTACTCTCACACTCTGTTCCAGATAACAGTGGTGTGCCTTCTAGCCAAAATGGATTAGGCTAGTTATCAATTCACTTAGTCCACAGTCTACTTTTTTTTTTTTTTTGAATACCTACTTGAGTATCAGGTAATGTGTTTAGTGCTAGCATGCACAAAATGTAGAACACAAAGTCCTAATCTTTGTGAAGCTTCCAGTCCGTGATGGTATATTATATGTGTGTTGGGGGGACGGGAGGGGACTACTGATGGAATCAAACTTTCTATGTGTGGTTCTTATTCCTCTATAATAACTCTGCTTTCTTCTGCCTGTGGTGTGGTTTATTTTCCACACATTTGCCACCCACTTTTGGGTCAGAGTCCTCAGAAACATTCATCTCTGTGACCCTCCCTGCTCTGGTATACTGGTACAGTACTGAGTGGGTGCTCAATAAATACACTTGAATAGATGAATGAATTTAGAGGGCAAGATGTAGATGAATAGAAAACCCGTCCCTTGCTAACTGCTAGAGTAGGACAACATATCCCTTGCTCATTAGTACTATCAGTAATACTGCTTAAATCTTGGTTGTACTTTAAAACATGCTGTTTATTTGAAACCAGTCCTTGGGATAAAGGAAGAACTGGTAATCTATTTCAAGGGTTTCTCCTTCTGCAAGGCATTGTCTGAATGCTCCTTTGTAATCTGATTTCATCTTCCCGCAGGTCCTGGGAAGCAGTATTATTATCCTTGCTTTACAGGGGAAGATACTGGAGCTTAGAGAGGTTAAGATACTTACTGAAGGTCGTATGGCTAGTACTCAGCCGAGCTGGAGTTTGAGCTATGGCCTGTCTTAATCCAATGCCTGTGTGTTTTCAGAGTCCTCCCTATTATATTTCCAGTTCATTAAAAGCTGAAATAGGTATCTGGCTGAAGGGTCAATCATCACTTCATTTAATGTCGTTCAATTTTCTATCATCCCAGGTCCTCAAAAACCCTTGAATTGTCACAGTGCAGGAAATCTCCAGCCTGTCAGACACGAGTGGATTATTTCTATATTTTTTCATGTTTAGGAAACAAATTTCTCAAGGAAGAAGGTGGACTTTTTAGCTCTCTCTCTGGCAGAGCCAAGCGTTGGTCAGGATGGTGCTGATGAGTGAGCATCCATGGGATGTCAGTTCTCTCCACAGGCTCCTATCTGTCTGTGGCCACCATCAATAAAGCCCTGTAAGCAGATCTGTACATTCGGGGCCCGGCTGGCGAGGCACGTGCCATGAAGCACCCCCTCCCCAATAATCAAACTCTTGTAAGCTTCATTGAATGAGATTCTTTCTCCCAGGAGAAGTATATGTTTGTTTGTTGGCATGGTCCTAAATGACTTAAAGAAAAATGCCGGAAACCAGTACCGCGCTCTTCCCTGAAAGGAACATTGGTCCTTTGTTCAAGAAATGCATTTACAGAACGGCTTCTGAGTAAGTCCTTGGAATTCCTCATGGTTTATATGTCTTTGTAAGCTCCTGGCATTGAAGAACTGAGGTTTTTCTTTTGCTTTTTTCTCCCCAATGAATCCAACATTGTATTGAACACACTCTCACTCAATTTTGATAAAACCAACAACTCACAAAGCCAACTTGAGTGGAAAGAGCCGGATCATGAGTAAAA
Organism: Canis aureus; assembly: GCF_053574225.1. Classification (NCBI taxonomy): domain Eukaryota; kingdom Metazoa; phylum Chordata; class Mammalia; order Carnivora; family Canidae; genus Canis; species Canis aureus. The sequence continues at coordinate 29,887,901 of NC_135624.1, read as the reverse complement.
TTCACTATCACTGGAGGCTGTTTAGTGTTAAAAGGTTAGAAATGTGGGTGTTGAGGCTGAAGCCCCAATATTTTCTTACATTCTCTTTGTTCAGGATTAGCATCACATTTGTTTTAGCAACTGCAACGCTGTTCAGACATACAGTGTTTAAAAATATTTGTTTATGGCACCTGTACGTTGTTTACCTTTTGATTTTTCTCAACAGGTCTGTGGGCTGACTTTATGAGAGTCAATGTGGTGTAGCCTTAGGAGCTTAGGGCTTTATGGTAAACGGAGGCAGTTATAAAACTGGCTTCCTTGGCTTCTCTCTTTGACTGTGTTCTTCATCTTTCTAATCCTCACTGTCCTCTCTCTGCAGAATGGAAATAATGTAGCTGTTTATTCTACATGGTTGTGACGAAGATTAAATAGGATTAGATGATTGCCTACCACAGGCACACCAGAGGCCTGTAACAGACATCCCCCTGCTACTTCCTTCACCTGCTTTGAAAGGTAAGGATCCTGGGTATGAGTGAAGTTAGTAGATGAGGTATATTAGTCTGCTCTGGTTGCCATAACAAAGTATCCCAGACTGGGTTGTTGAAACAACAGGAATTTATTTCTTCATAGTTCTGGGGGGTGCAAGTCCAAGGTTAAGGTGTTGCAGGGATGCTTTCTTCTGAGGACTGTCCCCTGGCTTGTAGTTGGCCGTCTTCTCCTGTCCTCCCATGGTTTCCCCTCTATGTGTGTCTGTGTCCTGCTCTGGTCTTATAAGGGCCCCAGTTATATTGGATTAGGGGCTGCCCCGATCATCCTATTTTAGTTAATTAGCTCTGTAAAGACCCTATCTCCACATATGGTCACATTCTGAGGTCCTGCAGGTTATGAATTCAATATATGAATTTTTAGGGACACAATTCAGCCTGGTTGGCACCAGTGAAAATATATGGCTGATTCTGCATTTCAGAGAACAGTTAGTGCACACAATCTCCTTTCTCCAGATTTGCTGAGTGGGTAGCATGCGAGATGGCCCCTGACTATTCTCCCCCACTTTTTATTTGCTCCTACTTATCCCAAGTAGGTGGAAAGTGTCTTGAGGCCCGAATGTTTCTGCCACCTTTGTGACTCCCAGCTGGGGTTTCACTGTGGTGGGTACACGACCAATACTTAGAGTCTGTTTATTGCATTTACCACATACCCTGTAATACACAGCATTCAGTGCCTAGAGCATGGCTAGGTTCTCAGTAAATGTTCATGCGTTCTTTCAGCAAACATGTACGGAGCATGAATAATACAGTCCTTGCTCCCGAGGCACTCACTCTGCCCTGGGGAACAGATTAATATGTGTCATTGCAGATTAATAAACCTAATTTCATTGATGTGGGACAAAGCTAGGAGAGCGAGCCTACAGGAGCATAGCTAGGATGGGGGGAAGGAGAGGCTGGTGGTCTAGGAAGGCTAGAATTCTAGGGTCTCACCACTGGAAGCACGTTCCACACATCAGCATCATGGCATCACCTGGGATCTTACTATAAATGCAGAGTCTCAAGATCACCCTTTGATGATGGAATCAGAATCTGCTCTGCTCCTGGATGTGCAGCCCACACAGTAGATACTAAAATGCCCAGAAGGGATAGAATATAAATGAGTACAACAGGTGAGGGTAAGAAGAATCACATGGCTCTTCATCTATATTTTATATTCCCACACTTCTCCTAGAGCTGTGGTGTGGCAGAGACTAATGTCAACAAAACCGGGTGCCCCTCCTTCCAATACCATAGAGTTGTGGTCAGAGGCGGCTTTATATTTCCTGATCACCTGGTGTTGAGTGGGGCCATGTGACTCTTTCTTACCAATAAGAACACACCAGTGAAGTGTATGAAGAAGTGACATAGGTCCCTTCTAGGCTGGAGCTGTTAGTAAGCAGGTAGGGGTTTTCTCCTTTGCTTTCGCCAGTTCTCTGGCTGAAGAGCCTGAGGGGATGCAGAACCACAAGATGGAAGGAACTTGGGTCCCTAAGTCACTGTCTGGAGGAAAGCCATCACCATTGACTGTTACAAGACAATGAAATAAATGTTTATGTCATGAAGTCACACGTTTGGGGGTTACTAGCTACAGCAGCTAGTGCTACCCTGAAACACATGGATGAAAAAAAACACATGGATGGAATGTTTACTATAAGGAAAACAACAGGGGCTCCTGGGAGGCTCATTGGATAGGCATCTGCCTTCTGCTCAGGTCATGATCTCGGGATCCTGGGATCGAGACCTGCGTCACGCTCCCTGCTCAGCAAAAAGTCTACTTCTCTCCTTTCCTCCTCTCCCCAGCTCATTCTCTCTCTCTCTCCCAAATGAATAAATAAAATCTTAAAAAAAAGATTTAAATAAAGACAGAAACAATCTAATGACACTAACAACAGGAACAGACACTGAGCTGCAGTGTTGTGGAAGCAATAGGGAGTGGTGGAGACTATGGTGAATGCTATGGTGCCTACTTGTCCTGTAGAAGGAGAAAGTCTCTACCCAACTCTACTTGATTGTTCCCTTGTACAAATATATCCTCTATATTGTCAGAGCTTCCCATTTTAAAATCATGGCTCACTTTTTAAAAGTCATGTGCCAAATAAAACATCTATGGGCTCAGTCTGGCATATTGGCAGTCAGATGGCATACGCGGTCCCAACTGGTAGATATCAACTAGGCTGCCTCCCATCTCCCTGGTGACACCACCAATCATTCTGCAGATGTGGAAGCTGTGAAGGTTTCTAGGATAATACATTTTTCCTGGTAACATATGTGGAATGCTTGTTGTAAGATTGACCGAGTAGAGGACTACTGCTCAGGCCACCAGGATGGTAGTAAGGTCACTGTCATTCCCACTGTCGCTGTCCCTCCTACCAGGATTTATGTGGCTGCTGCCACTCCCGTGTCACTGATATTACTGCTGTGCCCTCCAAAGCCATTTTTTTGGTTTTCCTTTAATCCTTTCAATACCCTGTGAGGTATTATCAGCATCTCCATTCTCCTGAAGAGAAAAATGAGGCATAGAGAAGGTCACTTGGGCTATACTTCTAGGTCCGCCTTGCTACCCGAGCCTGGGAATTTTCCTAGGCTACCTTATGTTGTCCAGCCAAGGCCGAGAGGAATGTTTTGGAGATGCTTATAGGTTCAGACTGCTACAGTGAAGAAGGCCAGAGTCAGCCTGGTGACAAACTCTGTTTCTTATGTGAAAGGGCCTTTGGATATTGAGTGTGAGAAGGAGGAGCGTGGAGGAAGAGTGAGAAGAATCATTATTTCCTCCTTTTCCTTACATGTGGGGAGAAGGGGGCATGACAGGCAGCAGCGAGGCTGGTGCAGGTTACGTTCCTGCTCTGTTGCTTAGCAGAGGATAAGATATAAGATGTCTTTTAAGAGGTAACATCTCTGAAACCATTGGTGCTAGATCTCTGTAACTTCTTAGCCACGTGGCCGTGTGCAAGTCACCTGACTTTTTTGAGACTCGGTTTCCTCAGTTGTCAAATGACAAGACTAGAACGATACCCATGTGGAGCATAATCTTTGGGCTCAAGGAGATTACAATGGGTGAGGGCTGTGCCAGGCGCAGAGTAGGTCCGCTGTCAATGGTAAACGAATGAGCCAGCAGCTCTGAAAGCATTTTGTAGATGGACTTGAATGGGCTGCACACACGCGAGTGATAATAATTCTCCATGGGCTGGGGCATCTGCCAGCTTGCCCATGAATCTGCCCCCAAACTACCAGGCCGGGGCTGTGGATGCATTTCTGGATGTCCAGAGGCCGCCTTTGCAAAGAGGAGCAGACAACACCATCTATTCACAGTCCCGCGGGCTCCTCCTGCCAGAGCCCACGAGGTTTGGATTCAGACAGCTATTGAAGGGAAGCCACAAAGACACGTTTTCTCCCCTGCGGCCTGGAGTGAAGGCAGAGCGGCCCAGGCACAAGAAGACGGTTGTTTCGCATCAGCCGGCAGCCGGCAAATTCTGTCAAAGCAGCTGAAGGAGAGAAGTCGTCAAAACACCCAGGAAAAACAAGAGCTCTGGCGCAGGCAGGAGATAAAAGACAAGGAGGGCAGCCGCCGCGGCACACAGGCCCCCTTCACGGGGCGCTGGCAGCCATGCTCTCGCCATTGTCTGCCACCACGGGCTCGGAGCATGGAGGCTTTCTTATTTCTCCTCCTGAAGAAAGAATTTATTTCAGGGGAAAGAGAGTTTGTGTTGTATGAACAGTGACTGCCAAATGAAATCTTTGGTTGTGGAAACGGGGAGGCCCAGATTCAAACTGGCCCTTTGTCCCTGGTGGGGGAGAAGGTGGGCCGGGCGCCCCTCCGTCCCAGAGCTGGCTCCCCTCCTGGCCTTGCCGCCCTGCTGCCCCTCGTGCCGCGGCTCTTCCTGTCAGAAAATGGAGGCCAAGTGCTTCTGTGGCAGTCCCTGCTCTCACGCAGACCCTTTCCTTTCCCCCGAGTGTGGAGCCACCCACGTCTCTGTAGGCCCAGTCCTCTTCCTTGCCTTTGTTTCCAGTGTCCCTTTGCCTCTGCCTAGAGAGAGTAAGCTCCTCCTGCCCTCCCCTGGCATGTCCACGGGCTCCTCACGTCAACAGGTGCCAAATGGATCTTAGGGTCTTAAGCCCGGTGCTGTGCATCAGAAGCATCCTCTGAGTTTCTTCTTTGGAGAGCATCAAAGGAGGCACTCCAGATTAGTGAAGAGGGGCTAAGGAACCAGGGGGTCTATCCTAAATGTCAATGTGCTTACTGCCCTACAGTTGTCCGTATCAGGACATTGGGGAGGGGCTGATGGGAGTCACAGGGGGAGGAACTCATGGTTTCTTCCCCCGAAATTCCTGGGGAATGACCCTCCTGTCCCCATCATTGCTCCTCCCGTGCTGGTTGTCAGGGTTGGTGTGGATGGAATTTGTGCAGAGGTGGTAATATTTAAAATAGCTTAGTCCCATCGCTTTGCAATAAGCATTTAATGAAGACAAGCTGTGTGCAGCATCGTCAGCGGGGTGAGACACAGCAAACTGCTAACACACGGGGGAGAGAACTGGAGGTGGAGCCAGCTCTGTAGACCCATAAACAGGACCTCAGTCCTCATAGACTGAGGCCCACTGAGCTGCCAAGGCAGCCGGTAGAAATGAACCAGCTGCTCATTTAGAGGCAGTAAGAAGGCTCTCTTCCCAGGGAGCAGCGAGTCCTGGTGGATCCATCCTGTTTTGCAGTTTATGGAGAACCAATCCCCTCAGACTGACTTACCTAAAGTCACTAATACTCCCGGGATACTGATGATGGAGTTGTCCATCCAGGCTGATATAAAGCTTTTTAAAAATTAATTAATTAATTAATTTATTCATTTTAAAAGATTTTATTTATTCATGAGAGACACACAGAGAGAGGCAGAGACACAGGCAGGGGGAGAAGCAAGGTTCCATGCAGGGAGCCCGATGCAGGACTTGATCCCAGGACCCTAGGATCACACCCTGAACCGAAAGCAGACGCCCAGCCGCTGAGCCACTCAGGCGTCCCTAAAGCTCTACTTTAAATCAATAAACAGAGCTTATTTTGAAACTGGCACTGTGTGAGTCACTTTTATATTTAATATTCTATATAATCCTTAGCATAAGTTTTCCAAATAGATATTATGCTCTTCCTTTAGCAGATGGGGAAACCGAGTCTCAAAGAAGCTAAATAACTTGCCTTAGGGGCGCCTGGGTGGCTCAGCAGGTTAAGTGTCTGCCTTTGGGTCAGGTCATGATCTCAGGGTCCTGGGATCGAGCCCCACACATCGGGGCTTCCTGCTCAATGGGGAGCCCGCTTCTCCCTCTCCCTCTGTGGGCTTTCTCTTAAATAAATAAAATTTTTAAAAAGAGAATATCCTGCTTTAGGGTCACAGGGATACCAAATAACTTGGTCAGGATTTGAACCCAATTCTGTTCATTTCCAAGTCCCACATTCTTTTTCCTTCTTTAAGACAAAATCCATTAATGCAACACACTCACGTATTATTTGTAAAGCTGTATACTAAATTTATTATTTATACTTCAGCTCTTTCATTTTCAATTTTGCCCAGAGCTCCCCCCTCACACGGAATCTGGCTTTGTTCATCAGGTCGAGGTCGAGTAAGTCAGGCAGAAGTTAGAGTGATTTAACTTTTGTGCTCAGAAGGCTCTAGAATAGCTAGTTGTAAATTTCTTCCCATCCCTTTCCCCTCAGCCCTCTTTGGCAAGTAAAAGGATTGCAACCCGATCCTGCCTCTTGCGCTTTGATTCTCATTGCATTCTTTTTGGATTAAGAGTGTCCGGTTTCCTTGGGAGGGATAAAATATGGCCATCTAAGTGAGGGAAGTACAAGCCCCGCCAGTAAACTCCTTCGTGGGAGTTTTTATGGGATGTATTTTCACCTCATTGAGCTTTTTATTTCACTAGGATTCTTTCATCCACCCAAGCAGGTGAAGAAAATGGGAAAATGATGGCAGAGAAGAGATGAACTTTAGGAACTTGAAAAGGAAGAGTAAACCAAAAGAAGCTGTCCCCACATTGTTTACTTACAAGGTCTAACAAGCCAGCAGACTAGTAACAGAAGGGTAGAAATCTTCATGTCTGATTAGCAGTGTGCTTTTAAAATAGGTCGTTTATTAGGAGAATTGGCTGATTAATTAGCCACTCATTTTATCATTTGCTCAAGAATCACCATTCATTCATTCATTCATTCATTCATTCAAAAGTTTGAGCATCCATATTAGAAGTCCTGTCTTTAACATGAGCAGAACCTGTATTTGACAGTTAATCAAAAACATTTTAAAAGAAGGCAATGATTTAAATAGATGTATTATTATTATTTTTTGTTTGTTTTTACTTAAACCTTATGTCTGCATACACATTCATCTGTCTTCTGCTATAAAGCATTTGTGTGTTGGTTGTCATGTTGCAAAAAAAAAAAAATATGCTCAAGCCACGCCCATAAGGCATCAACTATTTTTCAGGTTCTAGTTTCTTTAAAGTGGATCAAGAGCTTAGAGATAATTTTGAAGCAACTTGATTTCAGACTTATACGGTTCTTTTAAAAAGATTTTATTTATTTGAGAGAGAGAGTGAGGAGGAGAGAGAGAAAGAGAAAAGGAGGAGGGGGAAGGGAGGGAGAGGCAAGACTCCCCACTGAGCAGGGAGCCCAACATGGGGCTCCATCCCAGGACCTCAGGATCACCACCTGAGCTGAGGTCAGATGCTTAATGGACTGAATCACCCAGGAGCCCCTGGACTTCTACAGTTTTTTCCCCCAGTATTTTATAGTTGTTTTGTCCATAATTAATTTAAGCAAAGAGTTCTTTTTTTAAAAAAAAGATTTATTTACTCATGAGAGATACACAGAGAGAGGCAGAGACACAGGCAGAGGGAGAAGCTGGCTCCCTGCCAGGAGCCCGATGCAGGACTTGATCCTGGACCCTGGGATCAGACCCTGATCTAAAGGCAGACGCTCAACCACTGAGCCACCCAGGCATCCCTAACAAAGAATTAGGATACCAACCACCTTTATCAATGTTTTTCCCGAAGGATTCAATTTAACTTTCATAGAAACAGCAATTTTTTTTTTACTTGGATTGCACACTATTATAGATTATTTCACCAAATGACATGCATATTGTTAGCTGCCTTGGAGGGCTCATGCTTTCCAGTTACTGTTCAATGCTTGACCTGAATTCACTAATTAATCATTACAACCAGCCTTCAAAGCCAATAATATAATTATCCCCATTTCCCAGGGGAGATAATAACATGAACTGGTTTGAGAAAAATATACTGATGACTCCTCATCAGTAATGAGCCTCTACCTCAACAAATGGGTTCAGAAGTGTGTGATATAATAGCAGATAGCCTGCTAGCTGCAGCTCTCCAGGTTTGTGAGCGTCAGCCACTAGGTGTGGCCAAGCTAGGAGGAAGCCAGTTAATCTGAACTAAGAAAGTGCAGGTAAGAGGACTCCTACTGTAAGGGTGGGGAGGATGGGGTAATGGAAAGAACATGCATTTTGAGATCAAACCACTTTGAGTTTGACTAATAGTGCTGGCAAATAATAGTGCTAGCTACTTAGCTTCCAAAACCTCATTCCTCATCCATAAAATGGGAATAAATAATTTATTGGAATTTTTTCTTTTATTGATTTATTCAACAAGCTTTTCCTTTTTCCTTTGGTTTTAAGAAGCCTTTCCTAATTTCTCTCAGAAAATCTTTTTTTAAGGTTTCTCTTTCTCTTTTTTATTTTAGCTCCAGTATAGTTAACATATAGTTCTGTTACTTTCAGGTATACAACAGAGTGATTCAGCAGTTCTATACATGACTCGGTGGTCATCATGATAAGTATACTCTTAATCACCATCCTCCCTCCCCTCTCGTGACCATCAGTTTGTTGTCTTATTCTTGGTTTTATGTAGTTTTCTCATTCTGTAGTCTCTTTCTCTCCTTTTTTTTTTTTTTTGTTGTTGTTTCTCAAATTCCACATATGAGTGAAATCATATTATATTTATCTTTCTTTGACTGACTTATTTCAATTAGCATTATACTCTCTAGCTCTATCCATGCCATTGTGAATGGCAGGATTTCATTCCTTTTATGGCTTGGTAAAATTCCATTCTATATGTATGTGGATGTATATATCCACATCCATATATATATATATATATATATATAAATTCTTTATCCACTCATTTGTTGATGGACATTTGGTCTCCTGTCCATAGCTTGGCTATTGAACAGAATGCTGCAAGAAACAGGGATTCATAGATCTTTTTTGTTTTTTTTTTAAATAAAACTGTATAAAACATTTAATTTATTGGTCTTTTGGGGGGTATTTGATGTATCTCCAGTGTATTACAACTGAGCCATTAATCTTGTTGCTTCATCAACATTAACTGGTTCATTTTCATGACACTGCTGAGGAATCAGCTGTTTCTGCAGAGGTTCAAGGGAAAGGCCTTTTGAGAAATTTGCAAGTTCCTTTTGTATATCTACAAAAGCTTTATTCACTGTTAACTTCTTCATCATTCACAATGTTTATCTTCTTAAGATTAGTGGTAACTGGTTTTGCTTTGTTTTTAGACTTAAAGTTTTTTTTGGCTGGCTATATGAAATACACTCCTGGACTTCTGTCCTCTTAGTTTGTTCTTGGCCATTGTCTTCAATACCCTCGTGCAGCAGCTCATGACCCAGGCGACACCATCTACTTGCACAGGAGCTTCCGGCACATACTTCTTATTGAATTAGTGTTTTTGTATTCCTTGGGTAAATACCCAGTAGTGGAATTATAGGATCATATGGTAATTCTGTTTTTAATTTTTGAGGAAACTTCATACTGTCTGCCATAGTGTCTGCACCAGTTTGCACTCCCACTAACAGTGCATGAGGGTTCTTTTTTCTTCACATCCTCACCAACACTTGTTGTTTCTTGTGTTTTTTAATTTATCCATTCTGACAGGTATATATGATATCTCACTGTGGTTTTGATCTGCATTTTCCTGATGATGAATGATGTTGAACATCTTGTCATGTGTCTGTTGGCCACCTGGATGTCTTCTTTGGAAAAATGTCTGCTCATTTCTTCTGCCCATTTTTAATTGAACTATTTGTTTATTTTGGTGGTGAGTTATATAAGTTCTTTATATATTTTGAATACTAACACTTTATAAGGTTTGTCATTTGCAAATATTTTTTTCCCATTTGGTAGGTTGCCTTTTAGTTTTATTGGCTGTTTCCTTCATTGTGGAGAAGCTTTTTATTTTGATGAAGTCCTAATCGTTTATTTTTGCTGTTGTTTCCCTTTCCTCAGGAGACATATTTAGAAAAATGTTAATATGGCTGATGTCAGAGACATTACTGCCTGTGCTCTCTTCTAGGATTTTTATGGTTTTAGGTCTCACATTTAGATCCTTAATCCATTCTGAGTTGATTTTTTGTGTAGGGTATGAGAAAGTGGTTCAGTTTCATTGTTTTGCATGTAGCTGTCTAGTTTTCCCAACACTATTCGTTGAAGACACTGTCTTTCCCGTTGCATATTCTTCCCTCCTTTGTAAAAGATTAATTGACCGTGGTTTTATTTGTTGATCTATGTGTCTATTTTTGTGCCAGTATCATACTGTTTTGATTACTATAGCTTTGTAATATATCCTGATATCTGGGATTGTGATAGCTCCAGTTTTGTTCTTTTTCAAGCTTGCTTTGGCTATTTGAGGTCTTTTGTGGTTCCATGCAAATTTCAGGATTGTTTGTTCTAGTTCTGTGAAAAATGCTTTTGGTATTTTATCAGGGATTGCATTATATTTGTAGATTGCTTTATATAATATGGATATTTTAACAATATTTGTTCTTTTTTATTCATTGAGTGCCTTTCCATTTGTCTGTGTCATCTTCAGTTTCTTTCTTTTTTTTTTTAATTTATTTTTTATTGGTGTTCAATTTACTAACATACAGAATAACACCCAGTGCCCGTCACCCATTCACTCCCACCCCCCGCCCTCCTCCCCTTCTACCACCCCTAGTTCGTTTCCCAGAGTTAGCAGTCTTTACGTTCTGTCTCCCTTTCTGATATTTCCCACACATTTCTTCTCCCTTCCCTTATATTCCCTTTCACTATTATTTATATTCCCCAAATGAATGAGAACATATAATGTTTGTCCTTCTCCGACTGACTTACTTCACTCAGCATAATACCCTCCAGTTCCATCCACGTTGAAGCAAATGGTGGGTATTTGTCATTTCTAATAGCTGAGTAATATTCCATTGTATACATTTTCATCAGTGTTTTATAGTTTCCAGAGTATAGGTCTTTCAACTCCTTGGTTAAGTTTATTCCTATGTATCTTATTATATTTGGTGCGATTGTAAATGGGATTGTTTTCTTAATTTCTCTCTCTGCTACTTCATTATTAATATATAGAAAATCAACAGATTTCTGTATATTGATTTTATATCTTGTGACCTTACTGAATTCATGTATCAGTTCTAGAAGTTTTTTGGTGGAGTCTTTAGGGTTTCCTATATATAGTATCATGTCATCTGCAAATAGTGAAAGTTTTACTTCTTCCTTACTGATTTAGATGCCTTTTCTTTCTTTTTTTGTTGTTTGATTTTTGTGGTTAGGACTTCCAATATTATGTTGAATAAAAGTGGTGAAAGTGGGCATCCTTGTCTTCTTGGCCTTAGGGAGAAAGCTCACATTTTTTGCCATTGAGTATGATATTGGCTGTGAGTTTTACATATATGGCCCTTATTAGGTTGACGTATGTTCCTTCTAAACCTACTTTGTTGAGGGGTTTTATCATGAATGGGTATTTTACTTTGTCAAAAGCTTTTTCTACATCTTTTGAAGTGACCATATGGTTTTTTATCATTCTCTTGTTGATGTGATGTGTCATATTGATTGGCTCGTGAATATTGTTTCTTTTGCATCTCAGGAATAAATCCCACTTGATTGTGGTGAATGATTTTTAAAATTTATTGTTGGATTTGGTTTGCTAATATTTTGTTGAGGATTTTTCCATCTATGTTCATTAGACCTGTAGTTCTCTTTTTTTTGTAGTGTCTTTATCTGGTTTTCATAGTAGGGTAATGCTGGCCTCGGAAAATGAATTTGGAAGCTTTCCTTTCATTTCTATTTTTTTTGGAATAGAGAGAAATAGGTATTAACTATTCTTTTAATGTTTGGTAGGATTCACCTGTGAAGTAATTTGGTCCTGGACTTTGGTTTGTTGGGAATTTTTTGATTACTCATTCAATTTCATTATCAATTGCTGGTAATTGGTCTGTTTAAATTTCCTGTTTTTTCCTGATCCAGTTTTGGAAGGTTATATGTTTCTAGGAATTTCTTCTAGGTTGTCCAGTTTGTTGGCATATAATTTTTCACAATATGCTCTTACAATCCTTTGTATCTCCATGGTGTTGGTTGTTTTTTCCCCTCTCTTTCAACAAAGTATTTTTTTTTTCAACAAAGTTTTTTAAAGCTTCTTGTAAGGTGGCAGGTACTGAATAAGGTTTTGTTATTCAGTAAACAGAAGTTTCCCTACCTCCATAGAACATACATTTCTGTTATGGAGAATAACTATGAACAATCAAAAGTGCTAGGAGGGAAGACAGGGTAGAATGATAGAGACATGGAGCATATGAGGATTCATTTGTTCATTCATTCACTCATTCACCTATGTTGTCAAATAATATTTACTAAAGTCTTACTGTGGCCCAGGCATCATGCAGTGATGAGCAGGATAACATGGGCAATTAGACAAGACAACATAGCATCAGGGATTTAAAGATGAAGAGTCGATATTCTAATACCTCCTAGAATCTCAGTCTAGCTAGGAAAGTCACTGATTATATCTTACAGTATAATAAGTGCTCTTGTATCAAAGGAAATGCAAAAGTGATAGGAGTTCAGTGCAGGGAGAGATAGGTATATCTGGAAAAGAAACAAAATAATTGAGCATTTCATGTCAGACAAAAAAGCAGACTCTAATGGCCACATTAGATTTCACAGGTCTGCACAGCACAACTCCAGGAGGTACCTTTCAAGGAAGCTATAATATAAATGGTGGCCCCTCGAATGGTACAGTGTGCAACCTTCAAATCCATACCCTGAGGTCCTACCAGAAGCTTTGGAGGTAATGATTTTGCTTAATATTATTTTACATTGAATTATCAAAGGGAGGAATGATGACCAGAAACATGATCTCTTTGGAATTAAGGACCTCTGGGAGAGTAATTCTGGTCCATGAAAGTAGACGGCAAAGGAAAGGATTATAAATGGATCAGTAATTCTTATTGCAAAGGAAAGCATATGATGCCATGTAGGAGTGGATTCAGTCTTGAGGAGCCTCAAATTTATAAATATTTGGGGCATTCATTAAAAAAGAGAAAAGACAGAATTATTTATGAAATCAAATATTCATTTAGCATGAGAAGAAATACTGCAACAAATTACAGTTGTTCAGTTGGAGTGTACACTGTCAGTGACCTGGCCACATTTTCTTGGTACTCGCTATTCCAGCAAATGCCTCAGGTTCTTACTGCAAGCACCTGCAACCCCCTCCCAGGATCCGTGTTTGGGGTCATAGGGATGAAGTGTGGGGGAGTTAATGCCTCCAGGAGCCAGCTACCCTCAGATGATAGAAGATGAATATCTTGTTGGAGGATAAACACTTTGTTGGGTGAGATAACTCCAATATATTTTCTATACAGACTCCCAGAGAGCCTTACCCATGGCGGCAGCTTGTTTAATAACAACTTTTATCAGCTTGTTTTCCTTCTTTCCCACTTCCTCATTCCCCTGTGGGTACTTCCTGGTCAAATCCAGCTACATAATTTGAGAGGTATAGTGCAAATTGAAATTGCAGGGCGCCTTGTTGAAAAATTGTCACAGTTTCAAGTTGGTGATGGCAGTTAAACCAAGCAGAAGACCCTTTGGAACACAAGCCCTATGTGACCGCACAGGTTGTAGGACTAGAAAGCTGGTCCTGGTCCTTGGTACTGTCCCCTCCCAAATGAACTACTTGCACTTTCTTTGCCTTAGGATTTGCATCTGGAAACCCAAAGTATGACACAAAGACATTCCACAAATATCTGAGAAGTAAGACAACCAACTACATTTTTATTAATTAAATGCCTAACCCACCTTTAATATTTTCCTTAATTTTTGGCTACATACTTTTTTTAAAATTCCTTCTACATGGCTGTGGTTCTGTGATATTTTCTATAATGAGATTGAAAAGAAATTCTGTTTCCTATTTTTTTAAAGCTCCTGGTAGCTTAGAAAAGTTACAACTTTGTTGTCCACTATTAACACATAATGTCTTATAAGTTTCTGAAGTTCTTATCAAGTTTTGGAAAATCCTCATCAAGTCTTCTTTGTACATGAGCAATCAGATTTCAGGATACTTCTTATGCACTGGCTAATCTTCAAGCCTTTTTAAAAAAATTATTATTGCTGCTATAACAAACCTAGTGACTTAAAACCACACAAATTTATTATCTCATCATTTTTTTTAGGTCACAAGTCCAATACAGATATTACTGCAGTAAAATCAAGGTATTAGTAGGGCTGCATTCATTTCTGGAGACTCTAGGAGAGAATCCATTTCCTTGCCTTTCCTAGCTTCTAGAGGACACTCACATTCCTTGGGTGTGAGGTCTCGCCCTCTCAATATCTTTAAAGCCCAAAATGTTCTCTAGTCAGATTTCCCTCTGACCTACTCTTCCACCTCTTTTTTCCATTTTTAAAAATGCTTGTGAGTAGATTGGGTTCACCCAGATAATCCAGGATAATCTCTTCATCTCAAGGTCTGTGCCTTTAATCACATCTGCAAAGACCCTTTAGCAATACAACGTAACATATTTACATGTTTCGGGGATTGGATTAGGACTCCGGTATCTTTTGGAAGAAGGGAAGCTGTTATTCTGCCTACAGTAGGATGCTGCCTTTCCTTGGCAGAAGGGAAGAAGGGAAGCTGTTATTCTGCTTACAGTAGGATGCTGCCTTTCCTTGGCAGCATCATGAACAGATTTGTCCTCCATGTCTTCTCTAGTTGTGTATTACGACTTTTTTGTTGTCTTCATCAATGTCAGTTAAATTAGCAAGAAACTTAAATATGTTTCCAATGTGTTCATGAGATTGACTCCTTTTCATTATTTGGACTATCAAATTATCTGAGAAACTATTCATTACTCTACTTAAAATGGTTTCTTTCTCAGTGAATTACTACTTTTGGTATGATCTGATTTTTTTTCTTGGTAACTTCTTCAGGTCAGGACAATTTCTATTGATTTTATTACTCTTCTATATTGCTTTCATTCCATTTAGAAAAATCTGTGCTTTCTCTCCATTATTTAATATATAACGATGACAAAGAAGTACTTTTAAATGTATTCGTGTAAGGAGTCTTCTTTCATTTCTGACTTAATTGATAGAAAATATATATTTTGCAAATTAAGCAACACATTCCCAATTTACCTTTCCCAGAGCTATTCTGCAAATGCTGCCTCAGTAATTGTATAGACATAAAAAAAAATTAAAAAAAAGATAATGGGAAGGAAGAGTTTCCTAACTGGTTCCAGTTAAAATATCTTATTTTTGTCAATTTTACAAAAATGTATGACCATGTGAACACAGTGCTAGAGCTTCTGCCTGAGGTCTGGAAGAGACTTAAAGCTTAAGCTTCTTTAGTTTAATGTAAATATCTCTGTGGAGAACAATGGAAGGGAACCCAGTAGAGCCTGGAAGTATCCAGAAACACTTGGCAGAGGAAAGTCTTGAAGGACAGATGAAATTTAGCCAAGTATAGAAAGAAAAGAAAGGTCTTCCAGGGCAATGGCCATGATTTAATTCAGCACAGAAATGTGAAAGGGGCAGGAAAATGCCTTTATTCACTGTGGGTGGTGGAGGAGGAGGAGAGGGGGAACAGGATTCAGCTCATGAGAGAGTGTGAAGAAGACCATGGGCTTTATTCTGAGGGCAGAGGAGCCCAACCAGAAGCAATAAACAGAGATGACAGAGGTTTGGGTCTGTGTTTTACAGTCACCTGGGTCCTGTCTTTTTTTTTAAGCAATATAATTTTTACTTGAATTAAAATTATATGCAGGAAAAAAAAAAACAAAAGCCCAATGTTTTACAAAACTATTGTAACTTACTTTTTTTTTAAGCAAAGACTAAGGTGAAATTTACTTGGTGGTTCTCTTAGCTTAATGAATATGAGTCATAGTAGTCAAAGTTATATCCTACTCAATTTTTACCTTAAATATCACTTTTCCTAAACACTGGGGCTAATTTGATTCTCCTTTCTGGACATCTCACACTTTCTTGTCTTGAAGAGAATTGGATGAGGGAACATGAGTGACTGCCTTAATCTTTTTTTTTTTTTTTTCCCAACAAATTCATAGCCACTATCTCTCTAGACCAGAGCTACCCAACTGAACTTTCTATGATAATAGAAATGTACTGTACCTGCATTGTCCAATATGGCAGCAACAGCACCCTGTGGTTATTCAGCGTCTGAAATGTCACAAGTGTAACTGACTAAATTTTTAATTTTATTTGATTTTAATGAAAAAAATTAAGTCATGCACATGGCTGATGGCTATCAAATGGAACAGCATAGCTCTTGATCCTTAGAGAAAGCCTCAAAGAAAGTAGGATAGACAGTCTGGCTAAAGCTTAATGAAAAGTTTCTATTTTCAAGGACCCATTCTATGCATTGAGGAAGACTTTAAGTAGTATAAGACACAGATAGATCTCTATTTAATGGAACTTGTGATCAAGACAAGGCTTAGTGTCATTAAGAGGGATGAGTGTGTACTAATGAAATATTCAGAATTTATATATATATAAAAGAGAAAATGATAAGGATGGTTATTCGTGGCAACACTGGTTGTAAACAACATAATGTGCAAATGTACAAGATTGATTAAGTGCAAATGTACAAGACTGATTAAGAAAATGTATCCAGCCAATGGACTAGCCTCCAACTATGCATGGAATAAAATAAATAATGTGAAAGTATATTTATTTTAATACAAAATTGTTTATGATATAGTATCTAGTGGGTAAGTATATTATAAAATGGTTATAAAATTTTTAATCAAAATATGCTTAGAAAAGATCTGGAGGTAAATGCATAAAATACATATACCCAGGGTGATTATCTGGTAAGGTAATTGCTTTATTTTTGTCTCCCTTCTTTTTTCTCCTTATCAATATTATCACGTATTTTTCTGTAATCAGTATATTGCTATTATAATCAGAAAAATAAGGGGCATCTGGGTGGCTAAGTTGGTTAAGTGTCTTTCTTGATTTCAGCTTAGGTCTTGATCTCAGGGTTGTGAGGTCAATCCCCATATCGGGCTTCACACTAGGCATGGAGTCTACTTAAAAAAAAAAAAAGAAAACAATAAAAATAACTTATTTTAAAATTCTCATAGGAGTAATATAGATAGCAAGACAGATTGTAGTTCGGAGAGAAAGTTCTGTGACAGGTGAGTGATAGGGTAGGCAGGGAAGCTTTCTCCCCAAAGATGAGTCTTGAAAGGAAAGGAGGGGGTGGCAGCAAAAGAAGGGAACACACATTTCCTGAGCACTTAACCTGTGCTGAGTGTTTATGTGTTCCCTCTTTTAATCCTCACCATAACCAGATACAGTAGATACCATCATCCCCCATTTTACAGATGGGGAAATAGAGGCTCTAAGTTAAATGACCCTGTAGGTACAATCAGAAATCTTGAAAACAGAGGACTGGGGATTTGAGCCTTGGCTTCAGTGACTACTAGCTGTTTCACAATGTGCTGGCCTCTAATTTGTTGACTTGTGGAATATCCGTGCAGTGACTAGACTAGGAGCTCCATGTGGGAAAGGGTTGTGTGTGATTAGTGCAGTACTGTAACTATAGCCTTTAATGAATCTGGCACACAACAGGCTCTCAATTAGTGCTAACTGAATAAAGATATATCAGAGATCATTAATCTCTGTACCTCCAAGAGAGTTGGTAGCAACTCAAATGAGATAATTGGTCTGAGAGGACTGTACCCATCCCAGGAGTTTTGATTTCTGGAGACTTTCTTGTATTGGATTTTTCAAGTCAGATGACATTTTTTGGAGCTGATGATACTCCTGAAAAAGGAAACTTAATATAGAAATACTTGGAATGTAGCAGGAAAATATTAAACATTTATTTGGCCCCAAACTAGGTTCTGAAGAGACCTTTTTGATTCTTAATGGGAACATCAGAGCTTATTAAAGTATATTTTTCAAAATGTTTCTGAATCATCTCTTATTTCAATCAAACTATAAGTTGAGATATGGGATGTGAAATCTATGTATTATTAATTGCACAATTCACTTATCAGCCTCTAACACAGATATTAGGAAATTTTTTTTTTTTTAAATTTCTGTGGTCAAGTTAAAGTAGACTGGTTGTCTCCTTGTAGAACAAGGGGAGGGTGAAAGGACAATTGAATACATCCTGGGTTCCCCAGGGTGCTGTTTATATCAAATTGCTAATCACATTTTGAAAATTATTTTAATTTTTTCTCTGATGTTGTGGCAAGACCATCATCATCTTTGTGTCAGGTGGACTTGGTTTGAACCTGACCTGCATGACTTTGGACAAGCTTCTTGCCTGCCATCAGCCTCTATTTCTCTTGTTTGTAACATAGAAACAATGATGCTGACTTTACAAGACTGTTAGGAGAGGTTAAATGAAATCATGCGTATAGCTTTCCTGACAGAGTGCTTGGGGTCTGTGGGGTTTAAATGAGATAATGAAAGGCTCTTAGTTGGGTGTAAGGTAATGATGATTCAGGTTATCAGCAGTACTAATTAGGAATGATGTCGCCGGGCAGCCCCAGTGGCTTAGCGGTTTAGCGCTGCCTTCAGCCCAGGGCATGATCCTGGAGACTGGGGATTGAGTCCCACGTTGGGCTCCCTGCATGGAGCCTGCTTCTCCCTCTGCCTCTCTCTCTCTCTATCTCTCTGTCTCTAATAAATAGATAAATAAATAAAATCTTAAAAAAAGGAATGATGTTGCCAAATGGATAGTGAGATTAGCAGCACTATTCAGAATGTTTCTGTTTTTGTTGCAGCAAATTAGTCAAATCCTGTTCAGCACAAAATATTGTGAAAACACGAACTGCAAGTTTTATAGATCTTTTGGTACTCTCAAATGAGGTTTCTTTATAAAACATTGGTTGAAAATTTGTTGAAGATTTGTTATAACACAAGAGCATAACACATGGAACCATAGTAGTGTAGTGAATGACTCACATGAATGTAATGGTTTGTGGTTAAATGCTACTTAAGGAAAAAAGATCTGATTACATGTCAAGTACCTGAGCCACAGATGACATTATACAGTTTCCTGGCACTTTTGGGAATTATGATACACCTTCCTAATGGCCACAAAAGAATAAAAGACATGTGTGATCTTGTGTGTGTGTACATGTGTTTCCTTCTCTTTCCCACCATGCTTTGAAGTCTGGTGGATTTGTGCTTTTACATTTGTACTCTTAGGAAAATGCTATGGTCTTCCTTTTTCTTCTCCTTTGTCAGTTGTGGAAATGTGGTATTATGGATGTGATGTGTTGGAGGAAATGTTGCATCCCAATAATCCAGGAGGGGAGCAACTAGGCTACAGTAATGGGTATGCCTCCCAGGGGGCTGTGCATGGCAGGGAAGGACATGCTTTGGGAATAGGCTTTGGAAGAGAGCATCATGAGATGTAGACTTGACAAGATAGCTGAGTCCTGTGAAGTGAGAAATGATATTCCTTTACTCTGAAATCCCATGTCTTTAGGATTTTTAAAAAATATTTTATTTATTTATTCACAAAAGACACACACAGAGAGGCAGAGACATAGACAG
Organism: Canis aureus; assembly: GCF_053574225.1. Classification (NCBI taxonomy): domain Eukaryota; kingdom Metazoa; phylum Chordata; class Mammalia; order Carnivora; family Canidae; genus Canis; species Canis aureus. Next base: position 29,868,529 of record NC_135624.1, on the reverse strand, counting down.
AGGGAGAAGCAGACTCCCTGCAGGGAGCCCGATGTGGGACTCGATCCCAGGACCCTGGGATCACTCCCTAAGCCAAAGGCACTCAACCACAGAGTCACCCAGGTGCCCTTACCCCACATCTTTAATAGTTTCTCAAATCACCAGATGTTTCACTTCAGTCAATTTATTTTTATTTTTATTTTTTGCAATTGACCAAAGACATAACTGATGTGACAGGTGTAGAAGAAGGAAGGGAGATTGATGGGACCAAGAGGAAGAGAATTTGGGGATATCATAAGACCATATTCAAATATATTTATATGTTGGAAGAATGATGGGGAGTTGAGTTAGGTTTACTAACATCTCAGAGTTCCTAAGGGACATCTTTATGCTTAAGTATTACGCTTTTTATAATACTTCCACTTTATATACTGACTTCACATTCTGTCACAAAACCGAAGTGTTAGATCCATATAATGGATTTCTTTGCTTATATTGCAAATAAGTAAACTAAAACTTTTTTTTGATAAATTAAGATGTATATAGCTAGCCCTAGAACAACCACTAAATTTTATTTCTCAAAAACTGAAAAAAATCATTAAAGAAATAACAATGCTACATTAGAAAATACTCAATGAAAAAGAATGCAGTAAGGAGGAAGAGAGAAATAGGAAAGACATGAGACAAATAGGAAACAAAGTAAAGTGTCATAGGTAAATCCAATGATATCAATAATATCATAACATGTGAATAGATTAAACAATGCAATCAGAAGGCAGTGATGTCAGACTAGATAAAAAAATCCAACTAATATGCTGTCTACAAAGATACAAATAGATTGAAAGTAAAGGGATGGAAAAGATGTATTGTATACACAGCGACAGCAAGAAAGCTCTAGTGTCCATCAGAAAAAATAGAATTTAAATGAAAAATATTAGTGGAGATGTGGAGAGATATTTTATAATGATAACTGGGTCAATTCAACAGGAAGATACACCTATTATAAATATATGTACATCCAACAAGGGAACTACAAAACAGATGAAGCATAATTGACAGAAATGAAGAAATAAACAATTCAATTTAATAAGTGCAGAGTGTAATACCTTACTTCATAATGGATGAAACAAGTAGGCAGAAGATCAGTAGGAAATATAAGAAGTGAACAACACTATAAACCAAGTAGACTTAACAGACATCTGTAGAATACCATACTCAACAGCAGAATAGACATTCTTCTTAAGTATAGGAGAGGCTATAATCTAGGCCATAAAAAATCCTCAATGAATTTAAAGGGACAAAAATAATACAAACTATGTTCTTTAATCACGGTGGAATGAAATTAGGAGTCAATAAAAGAATAAAATTTGAGAATCTCCCTAATATGTAGAAATAAACAACAAACTTCTAAAAACCAAAGAGTTAAAAGAGGAAATCAAAAGAGAAGTTAGAAAATACTTGGGGTGAACTAAAGCAAGAACACAATATATCAAACTCATGGGATGCAGCTAAAGCAGTGTTTAGAGGGAAATTTATAGCTGTAAAATTCTTATGTTAAAAAGAAGAAAGATTTAAAATCAATAATCTAACTTTCCACATTAAGGCACTGGGGGGAAAAAAAAGAACCAATGAAAACATGCAGAAGGAAGGAAATAATAAAGATTAGAGTAGAAACCAAATAGAGAACAGAAAAATTAGAGATTATCCATGAAACCAAAAGCTAGTTCTTTAAAAACATTAACACAATTGAAAAATCTTTAGTTGGATTGAACAAGAAAAGTGAAGACCTAAGTTACTAGAATCAGAAATGAAAGAGGGGATATAACTTCTGACCTTACAGAAGTAAAAGCTGTTATATGCCAAAAGATTAGACAACTTGCATGAAATGGATAAATTCATAAGAAGACACAAACTATTGAAACTGACTCAAAAAGAAATAGACTGTTTGAATAGACTTATAACGAGATTGAATTAGTGATAAAAAATAAACCAATCCACCCCAAAAACCAAGATAAATAGCTCTGTTAAAAAACATTCAAAGGACTTGAATAGACATTTCTTTGAAGAATCTATACAAACGGCCAATAAGTACATGAAATAATCAACATTGTTAGCAATTAAGGAAATGAAAACGAAAACAATGCAGTACCACTTTACACTACTAGGATAGGTATAACAACAACAAACAAAGGAAAATAAGAAAAATTGGTGAGAATATGAAGAAATTGGAATCTTCACACACTGCTGCTAGTAATATGAGATCGTTCAGCAACTGTGGGAAACAACTGAGTCGTTCTTCAAAAAGTTATATGTAAAATTACCAAATGAAATTCCACTTGATAGTGGTACTGGCGTGAGCACAGACATATTGATCAATGGAACAGAATTGAGAATACAGAAATAAGCCCATGTGTCTATCAACTGATCAACTGATTTTCAACAAGGGTGCCCCTATCATTCAATGGGAGAAAGAATACTTTTTTTAAAAAGATTTTATTTATTTGAGAGAGAGCACAAGTGGGAGGGGAGAGGGGCAGAGGGTGAGGGTGAAGCAGACTCCCTGCTCAGTAGGGATCCTGACAGCAGCACTCTATCCCAGGATGCTGAGAACATGACCCAAGCTGAAGGCAGCCATTTAACTGACTGAGCCACCCAGGTGCCCTGGAAAGAATTATCTTTTATGGGAAAACTGGAGAGTCACAAGCAAAAAAAATGAGATTGGAACCTTGTCTCACACCATATAAAAAAGTTAACTCAAAGTATATCAAAGACCTAAATTATAGGAGCTAGCATTGGTAAGAGCTGCATATCTTAGAAGAAAATGTAGAGATAAATTTGTATGACTTCTAATTTGGCAATGGATTCTTAGATATGATACCAAAAGCATGAGCAAGAAAAGAAAAAATAGATAAATGAGAATTCATCAAGATTAAAATCTGTGCATTAAAGGACATTATCCAGAAAGTGCAAAGATAAACCACAGAACGGGATAAAACATTTGCAAATCATATATTTTGTGAAAGTTAATTAAAGGAAATCTCTTTTAGAATGGAGGCTAGCAGGAGAGCTCTCACGCTGTACCACTCCTTATCAATTGTAAACCCAACAGGAAGAGCTGACCTTGAATGTTTTAACTGCTTTACTATCCCATTAGGAGGAAGACTTTCCACCTCCCCTGGCAACAGCCCAGCCAAATGAGAGTTACAACTCAGCCAATGAGAAGCCACTTCAATTTGAGCTCCCAGTTTCCTCTAATGGACTTCTTGCTTATAATAGTCCCTCCCATCTTTCTAATTTCTGCTTCGGAAGAGGATTTCTCTCCTTTATTCTGCAGACTTGCCTATGGCTTAGCTGAAGGTTGCTTGTCCTGAGTCCTAGTTCTCTACTCTTCTTGAATAAATTATTGGTAAAATACATGGCAGTTTATTTTTAAGGTTAACAATTTGGTGAAGGACTTGTGTCTACAGTAAGCAAAGAACTCTTACAATTCAATAATAACAATCCAATTCCTGGTCTCCCTGAGGGGCAGCTGCAAGAATGGCTTGGCTGTGAGTGAAAGGAGTGAATGCTCGCCTCCTAGCTAGAGAGACTGGCGCTGGGGAGCCTGGCCAGCCTCGAGCTAAGAAAATGGTGCCACCGGCCAGTGGGCTAAATTGGACGCCTGCCCTTATGGCTGAGGCTGAAGATGAGCAGGTGACCCTCATTCCCTTCAAGTCTCCAAGCCTCTGGATGGCACCTCTGCTCCGAGCCCTGGGGCGGGTGAGTCAGTCCTATACAAGCTGTTTCTCAAATCGCTGACCTGCAATGGGTCTCCTCTTGTGGAGCCCTGTTGGTTTTCAAAGCTAGGTATTCTGGGAGCTTGGCTCTCAGGTGTAGGTCTTAAAAGTTGATGTGCTTGATGTGAGGTCCAAACCCTTCACTCCTTAGGGAGAAGCTCCAGGATTTGAATTCCCTAGTGAGTGTGGGTTGTTACACCCTGGATGGGGTTTATGGTGAGTTTGTGGCCCTGCCTCTCCTACCTGCTTCCATGTAGGCATTCTCTCCTTTGTTGGCTGGATGGGGGTTGCTCTGTTTCTAGCTTGTTTGCAGGGAAAGTTGTTCTGCATGCAGATTCAGTGTGTTCCTGGGGGGAGGGAGCCCAGGATCCTCTTAATTGCCATTTGAAGTGTTATAAGTGGAGAGATCACAGAGACACCTCTTGAAGTCTGGGCGGAGGATGGGTCCACAGTGGGCAGGGTGGTGTGAGAACAGTGATGGGGCTTTGTGGCATACCCTAAACTAGGTCAGTAGGTCAGTAGTGAAGGTGAACAAATGGAGAGCTGAAATCATTAAGATTTGGTGACTGAGGGAAAGAAAGTAGGTGATATCTGGGTGGGTGATGATGACTTCGGCTGAGATTAAAATGTAGGAGGATGGACAAGTTTAGTAATTTTGAGAAGCCTGTGGTATATCAAGCTGTAGGTGTCAAATAGACTGTTAAATGTAGAATGTAGGCAAGGTGTTCGTGCTGGAAATGCAGATTTAGGAGACACCAGCAGAGACATGGTCACTAAAATGATCAGAGTAGGTTATAGAACTGGAGTACAGTGCCAATGGAGAGAGGAATGTACCAGGGACTTAATTCCAGGACTCAGAAGTGGCAAGAGGAGAAGGAGGCTATGAATAATAATAAAAAGGAATGACTAGCAAGATGAGGAGGATGAAGCAAGAGAAAAAGAATTTCAAATAAGCCATGAGTAATCAGCGGTCCAGTGCTGCAAGAATCCAGTTAGAACAGGACTACATGATCGATGTTTGCTATTTTGGCAAGGTTGTGGTCACCGGAAGCCTTGAGAAGAGCACTTCCAGTGGAGTGATGGGTGGCAGGCGAGACTGTCACAGCCTGGCTAGTGAATGAGAAGTGAGAAGTAGAGCTAACACATGAAGAATACTCTTTCCAAAGTTTTCTGGAAGGAAAGAAGGGTAGGAATAGGGTAGAGCATTTACATCAATGTGGATGGACCTGGAGGGTATTATGCCGAGTGAAATAAGTTAACGAGAGAAAGACAAATTCTATGGTTTCACTCATCTGTCGAATTTGGGGAATATAAATAATAGTGAAAGGGAATATAAGGGAAGGGGGAAGAAATGTGTGGGAAATATCAGAAAGGGAGACAGAACGTAAAGACTGCTAACTCTGGGAAACGAACTAGGGGTGTTGGAAGGGGAGGTGGGCGGGGGGTGGGAGTGAATGGGTGACGGGCACTGGGTGTTATTCTGTATGTTAGTAAATTGAACACCAATAAAAAATAAATAAAAAAAAATAAAAAAATTAAAAAAAAAAGAAAAGAAATAATGAAAGAGACTATAAAGGAAGGTGGGGAAACTGAGTGGGGAAAAATCAGAGAGGAGACAAACCATGAGAAACTCCTAACTCTGAGAAACAGAGGGTTGTAGAAGGGAAGGTGGGTGGGGGGATGGAGTAACTGAGTGACAGGCATTAAGGAGGACATGTGATGAGATGAGCACTGGGTGTTATACAATAAATAGGTTGACAAATTGAATTTAAATTAAAAAAAAAAGGAATAGGGTAGATGTTGGAGGGAGCTGTTAGATCCAGAATGTTTAAATTTTATATGAAAGCCACTTGATTCTGTTTGTGGGCTCCTGGAGACAGCCGGTAGGGAATGGAAGACCCAGAAGACCAAAGGTAGAGGCCCTGAAAGAATGGGAGGTACAGAGACTCTGAGGAGGGGTGACCATGAAGAAGAGGGACCACACTCATCATCTTTCTGGGCTGGAATAATGGCCCCCAAAGATGTCCAGCTGTAGTCCCCAGAACCTGCCAGTGTTATCTTCTGTGTTATCTTTGGTGTCCAGTGACCACAAAAGGGACTTTGCAGCTGTGATTAAATTAAGGGGATCTTAAGATAGATTACCCTGGATATTCTGGAGGGGCCTTAAATGTAAGCACAGGTATCTTTTCAAGAAGGAGGCAGAGGGAGATCTGACTATAGAAAAGAAGGCAGTGTGACCACTTTAGTAGTGATTGGGTGTTGTGGTCCTAAACCAATGAATGCTGGCAGCCACCAGAAGCCAGAAGAGTCAAGGAATTGATACTTCCCTGGATCTTCTAAGAAAGAAATAGCTTTGTTGACATCTTGACTTTAGCCCTGTAGCACTCATTTTAAACTTCTGACCTCCAGAATTGTTAAGAGAATAATTTTTTTTTTGTAAGAGCATAAATTTGTGTCATTTTAAGTTACTAAGTTTGTGGTACTTGGTCATAGCTGCAGTAGGAAATGAATACATCTGATACTGGAAGGGGAGAAGATGCAGGAATAGTTAACTTTGGGGAAGGCTAGACGGGAATTCATTTGTGCATGCCTAATGTCCTCGTTTCTGTTGCACTAGGAGGTCACGTTCTGTGCTAGGATGCTGGGGACCAGATTGGGAAGCTGAACGGGAAGGTGTCAGGAGTCAGTAGCAGGGCTGCTACACTAGCAGAAGAGAGAGAATCAACTAGTGACCCTGATGGTCTGTTCACTGGAAAGGTTGAGTTAATGGGAAATAAGGTGCTAGGGAAACAGTGGGAACATGTGAGAGGGTGAACAGAGTTCTGAGTGGAGGATGGAGACTCTGATAGAGCTGGTGGAGGTGTGAGCACAGGAGAAACCACCAAAGGGCTTGTCCTAGGGATGCAAGCTAGCACCCAGGGAAGAGCAGCAGCTGGGCTTCGAGGCTTGTTGCCGGGCTCCAAATAATAATTGGGGGTCAGGCTTTGGGGTTGGCATGAAAGAGATCTCTCGAAGACAAGCCTGTCATGGTGAACGGGGCACCAGTGGGGTGAAGTGATGGTGGTAAAGTCTGGGCTAGCTCAAGGAGTCTGCCTGTGGCATTTCAAGCTTCACTGTGCTGCTTTTTTAGGGTTTCAGGTTGGCCCAAAGCCCTTTCTGCACTCGGAGGAGCTCAGAACAGATGCTTGTTCCCATGGTCAGAGCCTTAGGGACTCTTGATCCTGCTGTGCCCAGTATCCTTTCCTCCTGGATCATCACAAACCCCGTCACTCCAGGCAGTTTTATGTCTCCATGCCTTTGCAGTTGCTGTTTGTTCATGCCAGAACTGGCCTTGCCTATTTCGTCTGCCTGGTGAATTCACTTTTCCAGACCTAGCTTAGCTGCCATCTCCTCCAGGAAGACTTCCCTGATGTTCTCCACACCTTACTACCTGGTGCCTCCAGGGAGATGCTCCCTTCCCTGCTAGGCTTGCTTTGCAGTGCTCAGCCTATTATTTGGAATTACTGAATCTTTTCTTCATTTACATTTAAAAAAAATCTCTCACTAGACCCCAAGTTCATTGTGTATTGATCATCTCTTTTGGGTACTTAGGAGAGAAGATTAAGAAACAAGCCAAAATAATCACTGAGGGCTGCTTATGTGAAAGAGTAATACTGATCAGAGTAGTAATTGGGGATGGCATATGTAGGCCTTAAGCCTTTGTTAGTCCTTCTTGGGTGAGTTACTTTCTTTCTCCAAAACCAGTTGCTTAAAAACTCATTGTTTAAAGTAAAAAACACAGTGCAGATTTGTTCCACCAAAGGCCAGCCATGTTGGATACTAGGAAATTTCAGTTTTTCAGTGGAATCACCTCTATGTCCCTACCCTGTATCAATGCCCAGGCCAACTGCTTATTTACTTGCACCTCCATCAGGGGGCTGTAGTACCCCCTTCTTCACATCACTTTTTGCTCCCGGATCCTGCCACCTGTTCTCCTAGGCATGAAAGAGCTAAAGTCTGGAGAGAGGCCTAAACTCTCTGTGAACCTCATGTCAGATCACATAGTTTCAGAAAACCCAGATGCAGTTTGAAATTACAGTTAAGATCCCATGGAAAATAAATGACATGAACAGCTGAAGACCCCGCCCCCACCATCTTCAACTCCCCTCCCCTCTTCAGAAAGAAATTCGTTCACTGGGGATACGAAACCTGAGCCTTGCACAAGAGTACACACCACAGAGTAGAGCGTTGATTTGGTCCATCCAGGGCCAGCAGCTGCTAGAGGGGTGGGGGTGTGGGGGTGTGAGGCACTTGAAGAACTCTGGAAGTCCTCAGGAGAGTTGCTGTTGGAGGGTCCTTGGGGGCTGCCCCCTCCTGTTTGCGCAATCTATCTTTAGAGAACTGCAAGTTCATTTCTCAGAAGGGCCCCAGAGCTAACTTGACTTCTAAACGGACAAACCACTTCCTGCAATCTTCAACTGAATTGGGGCTGGGGGGGTTGTGACCATTGCAGTGGGGGGGGTGCAGTCAGACTTGTCCACCCTCATGTCTTTCCACAGCCCACCCCTGGCTTGGTGCCAAGAGAGACCGAGCAAAGAGTGGGCCTGAGGGCATGCATGGGAGGCCACCGCCAGAAGTGTAGCCTTGCCTCCAGGGCTGGTCACTTAGGGGGCTCTGGAAGATAAAAAGGGCCCTGTTTGGATACCCCATGTCAGGTTGGACTCTCCTGTACCAGCCTGGGACAATCCTTCTGCTCCCATGTGCCCTCCCTCAGGTGGAGGGTCAGAAAGGCTGTTCCAGAAAGGAATGGCTTGGAGCCATTCAGAAATGGCTTTAATTCTCCTAGTGGGTACCAGCACTGAACAGAGTATCAAAAAGCAAAGATCCCAAAAAGATACTTCTAAGCAGCTTGGTACAGGGGAGACAGAGAAACATTAAGCCAACCTGGCTTCAAATCTTGTCTCCACCATTTAGTATCTGTGTGGCCTTGGGCAGGTGTCAACTTCTCTGAACCCTAGTAAATTGCAATTAATAACAGTAACTGGCTCTGATAATTGTTATGACGTTTGTATGAGATGATACATATACAGTTATCATTTCACTGCGAGGCATATGCAGTGTGTTCCATAAATACTGCTCATTTCCTCAAAAGTAAGAATAATAACTAAAGTTACTTTGGGGAGTTTGCTAAGTGCCAGGCCTTAGCACTAAACATACATTATCTCACTTGATCATTGCAGTGACCATATGAGGTCATTATATTATTCAACTTTACAGGGTCTCAAGATGGACAGTGGTAGTGTCTCTATGGGATCCTGGCTTTAACTGCAAAGCTTCATTCTTTCCTTCTCTCCTGTGCTGCTACTCATTCTAACCATCAGGATGCCTTTTCCTCAGGTGCCTGGAGCAAGTCTCCCATGACTCAGGGACCCTAGAGCTCCCTACCTAGTGCCAGACTGTTCATCCATTCCTATCCTTTTTGCTTCTATCAAAAGTGCCATCTAGCCCACATCAGCCCTATGACCGCAGGCTCATGAGATAGGTCCGTGTTGGAGTTTGGGAGTAGGGCAGCCAAATTTACAGGGAAAAAAAAAATACAGGACACTCAGATTTGAATTTGAAATAAAAACCAAATAGGTTTTTTAGTCTATGTATATCCTAAATACTGCCTGCAACATACTTATGCTAAGAAATTACTTGTTGCTCATTCAAAATTCAGATTTAACTGGGCACACTTCTCTGGGAGAAGGTGTTTGGGGGAAAAAAAAGAGAAGGTATTTGGAGGTCATAGTGGCACTCATCTTGGGGCAGGAGACACCAGCTCTCTATTCTTAGGAGAGTTACTCCTTCTGAGTGTCAATGTCATCATTTTCAGAAGGGTCCTAAGAATCTTCCCTTTCACTAAAATTTAGCACCATGTTCAGTGACAAAATGGTCACTTCGTTTTGGTTATTAGAATTTCAAGTCTGTGAATTCAGTAAACATTTTTAATTGAATGATCTATGCTGAGTGGTGGTGAGAGAAGCATTCATGAGGCATCATGGTCCTGGCCTTTGCACAAATCACAGTCGGGCTGGGGCAGGTAGACGAATGGTTACAAGTGAGCATGCTCCATGTACTAAGCAAGTGCTGGGCCTGCTCCGCTATACCTGAAGGGACTCAGGGACGGCTTCCCAAGGAGGTGAGGCTTCAGCTGAGTCTTGAATGAGAAGAAACATTTTAGGCCCACCTGTTTCCTATGACACCAACTTTCCCTTTTATATCATCAAAACTGTACTTTTAACTCTGTTTCAACTCAGTGAACCCTTCCAGTTGTTTAGCATTTTATGCTTGACATGTGCTACTCATCCCCATTTTACAGATGAGGAAGAGGAGGACCAGAGGGGTCAAAGAAGAGCTTGTCCAAACATAGCTGGGAAGTAGTGAAGTAAGAACCAGACCTGTGGCTCCTGCTTACCTATGAGTTCACTGAACTTGCCAGTCTAGCCTGAAAACTATAGCCAAGAAGATATAGAAGGATGAGGGCCTCGAAAACGTAAAACATAAAATGCAAGTGAAAAAGCCTGTGGGATGTTGTCTTGGAGGCCGGAGCTGCATTTCTGAGCCAGCCTTAGCAGATCAGCATTCTGCAGACCCTTTCCTCTAGTGTGGCAAGGTGGGGGCCGGCCCTGGTGGCTTTTATTGTATAATGAAAGGTTATCTGATCACATTGGTTATTTGATCACAAAGCTCTCCTATGTTTCACTTTAAGCCAGAACCTTGGAAAAGCAGAGAATAGATCCAGTTTCAAACCTGACCTTTTCTGAGCACCAAAGGCTGATGGAGAAAGGAGGCAGACAATTTTCTCTGCAGTTCGCAGTAAGCGCTGTCAGATGAGGTGTGAAGAGGGGCTAATACCCAGGGAGCTTCCAGGATTTCCAAAGATAGGTGCCTGGCATCTGTCTTGTCCCGAAGGGGCTGCTAACATACCATCAATTGCTTTTGTCTTAATCTTATTCTTATATTATCCTCTCTCTTTTGCATTTGTTATGGATGCAAATACCCATACATACATTCATATCTGAAACACTCTTGTCACATTGGGAGAAATGTCTTTTTGACTTTACAAACATGAAACAATCATATTCCATGTGTTATGCATGTAACATCCATTTGCAAGTGAATCAGTGTTTAGCTCATTTGTTGCTTTGTGGATTGGTTCATTTAAGGGATGTGTATAATGAGCACCTCTAGACTTTACTCCAGCTGTTGGGGGGTTGGGATTAGTGAGGAGTGGGGTTTGAATAATCAATATTAAACCCTGTTCAACAGTAGGGGCAGGTGGTGTGGAAGAGCTGAGACGTTGCAGCCAGTTATATCCCGTGTTTGAAACTGGGCTCTGCTACTCCCAGCTGTGTGTCCTCGGAGAATCCTTTTAATGCTTTCAGGCTCAAAGGACTCATCTGTAAACTGGGGCTAATGAGAACTGTCTTACGGTTTTGTATGACAACCTTGTGATCGATTACACGTTAGCATTGTACCCATTTTATAGATGGCAGCTGTAGATCAGAAATATTTACTGTGTTGTTCAAGAACATACAACTAGTAAGTAGCAGAGCTGGGGGTTGAACCTTGGTCTTCAAGTGTAGTGTTTTCTTCATTTCTCTCTCTTTTTTTTTCCCCAAATAATTAGGTTAATTACTCCCTCAGAGCTATTTGGGAAAACATTTCTTTATTCTGGTACCATTAGCAGCTATGAACAGACCTTCTTGGATCTGTTTAAACTCTCAAGAGCACAACCACTACCTCAACAAAACTAACTTTACCTTTCAAGGTGAGCACAGCCATTGTTCCACGTCCAGTCTATGCAGACCTGCTTCCCTGGCTGCTGAATACCAAACAGTGCCTGGATTTGAGGGGGAGGGTCTGTAGGTAGTCTCCCTCTCCCTAACACAGAGTGCCAGCTCATGGCATGCCCTAGTTTGGTCCTTTGAGCTTTTCTGTTGATGTCAGCACTTCACCTCATGAAACCATAACTCCTTGCCTTTCTAATAAAAGAACAACGATTCTAACCATATTCAGCTGTGTAGGTAATCCCAGACAGCTGGGCCACTGCATCTGCCTGTGTCTGTGTCTACCCAGAAGATGGGGAAAGCAGCAGACACTCATTGAGGACCCAGTTTGCTTGTCCTAGTCCGTCAGGAAAACTGTTCTCTTTCCTGCCAACTCAGATGTCTCTGGAGGGAGGAACCATGTATGTATTAATGTGCTTCTATAGTCTTACCCTTTCTTCTTCCCCAGGTTAGAATTCTTGGCCAGAGGACATAATATGCTTCAACTGGGAGCTGATTCATTTCACCACACCCAACTGGGAGTGAGGGATTTGTGCATGTGCATATTATGGGGGTGAGCATATTGGGTGGCAGTGAAAGGTGGAGAGGTCCAACCGAGTTTGAACCATTGCACAGTACACTGATACACGCTTATCACACTGGAGTATGTCTTTGGACTGAAAGGGACTTCAGTGTCCTTTTCTGGTCCAATGCTGACTGATATTTGAGTCTATCTCCCTAAAATCCTACTGACTGAACTGTGAAGGGCCCTATTTGGATAGGTTTTACCAGTTGCTGTGGTTGGTCTGGGAAAAACAAAAGTTATCCTGCCCCAGTTGACATTTGAGATGTCCAGAAGAAATGTTTTGAATATTAAGAAAACAATTAATGTTCACTTGCATATCTAATACATAAATACATTCTTTTATGGTAATGCAAAACATTACAGATAAGATCAAAGTCCCCTTTGGGCTGTCTTTCCCACCTTCTGGACTTTTCTGAGAAGAAACCATTATTAAGATTTTGGTGCACATCCTTCTAGACCTTTATCTATGTGTTTGGGTATGTCAGTGTGTGTATGTTCTAGGCCCATGCTGTGTGTGGCATGCGTCTAGTCAATTTTCTCTTCAGATGTGACAGCCATTTCCATTCTGTTGGTTGTCATTGAAGGAAGAGATGGAGAGCAGTGGGTTCATGGGAAACCAAGAAGATAGCTCTAGGTAGGTCACATCCCAACATGAAAGTTCAGTTTATATTTTTGTCTTAAAGTGATCTAAGTGATTTTGTATGGTTTCTATATAGCAGTTTACCTTTTTCCATAGTCGGCTTCATTAGGGATGACCCACAAACACAGGATCTCACCTGTCTTATTGGGGGTGCAGAGAATCCAGAAGCCATTCTTTGCAGTTGCTGAGTTTTAAAGGTGGAGACGTGGAGGAGAGTCTTCCTAATACTGGACAAGTGACCACGGTCTTTTTAAATTGGTTGTTAGGGGATATGATGTCACTGCTCTGCCTGACTCCTGTGGTCATTGCAGGAATGAAATAATAAAGGTTAAATCTTATGGTAGATGATAAGTGATCATGTGAGCAACAACTGTAGTATAGTGTTTAAAAAATGGGTGCTTTGGAATCATGTTTTTATCTAGAAGGCTTGATTTTAAGTCCTTTTGAGATAGAAATGTGTGCCCGGCCAAGGAGAAAGATTCCAGCTCTGGGCAGAAGGGGGCACTCTTGCACTTTCTCTGGATTGTCTTAACCAGGTGAAGGGAGGGGACCGTTTTTTTGTCCCTATTGTCCTGTCTAACCCTTGAGTCACTCTGTGGGTGGTGGGTTACAATGTGTCCATTCTCTGGGGCTGCCCATTTCATGACTCTCCAAAATGCAGAGGGTTCAGGCCTGGGCTGATTTTACAAGTGGTTGTTCCAGGATGGATAGGAGCTGACCGCAGGGCTCAAGGCATATGAAGAGTCCAGCACAACAAACAGCCGTCAGATGGTGCAAATAGCACCAGGGACCAAATTGTCACCTGATTTCTGCATGATCTATGGGTGCTGGCATGATGCATTGCAGTAGAGATATCCTTCTGCCTTCCATCAGGAATGGAAGAGATGGAGTTGGACTATGGGTTCCAGGAGATAAATTTTTAAGACCCCAGCTGGCTTGGCAGTGATAGCTAGTCCTAACGATGCTGCTCTGTTGCTTGGATGGGTAGTTATGGGAAACCATCACCAAGGGAATGGGCCCATTTAGCATCATCTCCCATCTTGTCATGAATATCAGAAGCCCTGAAGACAGGGATGAAAAATGAGTGAAACACATTTGGCATCTGGGGTTTCCAGAAAATGGAGCCAGACCTTTCTGTAGAAGAGTACAAGAGATTCCCCAGTGTTGATAATTTACCAGCTTTGGCTAAATATATATATGTATGTATATATATAATTATGTATATATAGTTGTCTCCATATGCAATTGTTTTTCTGAAATATTTGAGAATAAGTTACAGACATGATGCTCTTTATCTCTAAATACCTCTGTGTATGTGTCCTCAGAGGCATTCTTTCACATAACTATAGTAAAATCCTCAAAACTAGGAAATTAAAATTAATACAGAACTACTACCTAATCTATAGACCTTATTCAGATTCACTAATTATTCCAATGATCTGCTAAACAGCAAAGAAAATACTGGATCTGTCTTGACTTTGTGTTTGTCGAGCCTCTTTTAAGGTGGAACACTTCCTCATTCACCTTTCTGACAGTGACAATTTGGAAGAGGAATTTGGAATTTAGAATACAGGTCAAATATTTTGTAGAATGCTCCTCAATCTAGCTTCTCTAAGGTCTCCTCCTGATGAGATTCAGGTTACGCATTTTCAGCTGGAATGTTGTGGAAGTGATAACTTCCTTTTCCAGGCATTCTATCAGGACGCATGGGATGTCCATTTTTCCCATTATTATTGCTGATTTTGATTAAGGTCGTGTCTGTCAGCTTTCTCTACTGTAAAGTTAACTTTTTTCCTTTGTAATGGATATGTATCTTTTCAGAAGATGCGTTATTATATAAACATTCTGTTACTCTTCACACCTTAGGCCACTAGTTTTATCACATGTTGATGATTCTTCATGGACTTGATTATGATTATAATGGTAGCCAAATGTTGGTTTTCTATTTCCATCATCCTTTCTACATTTGTTAGCTTTTCTACTCTAGGGAAGAGATTTCCCTTCTGTATTTATTTACTCAGAAGTCTGCTCTTCAGTGGTTCACATCCTTGAGCACTAATGATACAAGATGGTCATCAGGTGCTGAAGTTGTGCTTTGTAGTTTTTAAAGAATGTTGGCATCCATTTGTCCCCTTTGTTCTTCACAGCTGGCCAGTGTGGAGGTTAATGGGGTCTTTCTATCACAAATGAGGAAACAGGCTTCAGAATCACATGTGTTACACTGTACAGTCAGGACTTGGTTTTGTGAGCTTCCTGAGGGTAGGGCAGGTGTGTGAGTCATATTTAGATCTTCTAGACAGCCAGCCCAGTAGGTCCTCGATACTGGCTTCTTACATGAATGAGTGAATAAATGAATGAATGAGAAAGTGTTTTGTTACTCGAATCCCTTCTCTACCTGCTTGTGATTGATTCATGGAGCTCTTTTTCTCCCGTTGGAGCAAAGCCTAATGCCAGAAATCCCCCTCCCCCAAGAAAGCAGCAAGTTACCATGCATTGGGTTCTAGATCTTTGCTGAAAGGTGTAAAAATGGGCAAGAAATGCAACAGCTTGGGCCTTTGCAAGTACAAAATGGGGGACAGAGACATGAACCAAATAGAGAACAGAGAGCCATGCCAGCAGGTCCCAAAGATAGGTTTTTCTTAGAAAGTTTGCCATTGGCTACCTATAGGTCAGGCCAGGCCACCATCCCAGGGGGAGAGTGGCAGGCAGATTCATTATTTTGACTCCAGTCCAATGTTGAAATGTCACTAACTGGGAGGGACAAGGAGTTTCCATCTGGGGCTCCTACTCCTGTTTGCTTGTTTATGCCCTTTGCCACAAATGCAGCGCCGTGTAGGGAACTGCATGAAACACAATCAGATCCAAATTAAAAATAATTCTGAAATATAATCCCGAACCTGACCCTAGAGTACTATGGAGGCTTGACCACCAGGTTGCATTAGGAGAAAGAAGTGGCCCATGTAAACTTAATTCCTGTGAGGTTTTTATTTTTAGCACGTGCATTTATTTAACTGAAGACTCTACTGTTTCCCTCCTTCTAGATCTCAGCCTTCTGTATTTTATATAAGAGGAATTAGATCAGATGAGGGCTTGTTTGGAGCTGTAATTTGTGAAATGGGTCAAATGTAAGTAATAGTAAGTAGAAGGGGCTGGAGTGAACTGGGGACCGTTAACATATTCATGTGGAGAGTCACTATTATGATGCAGCCATGTGGGAGACAGACTTGGTGTGGCTAGATATTCATATGTATATAAACATTTATGCATATGTATTTATATATATATATACATATATTTATAGGGCAAATGTGAAAATTACTTTTTAATGGTCTTGAAAGGGATTTTTGAAAAAATTGTAGTTGACATAGTATTACATTAGCTTCAGGTATACAACGTAGTGATTTGACAATTCTATACCTTATGATATGCTCACCAAAAATGTAGTTAACATCAGTCACCATACAATGCTATTACAATATCACTGACCATTTAAAAATATTCATGCTTTTAAAGGAAAGCAAGAAATTCAAATTTCTTGGTGAATGCTATAACTTGCAACTACATAAAAAATAAAAAAAAGCACCATATAGTTCAAACAAAACATATCTGCCAGTTGGATTTGAACCTGTAGGCCACAGGTTAATGTTGGGATTGGCCAGTGTCTAAATGACTTTCTTGATCCAAAATTCAGTGGTCACCGATATTAGGCTGATCTCTTGTACTACCTCTAAACTTACCTTCTTGCTTATGCTTCTTGTTGGAACTTTGGGGTGAGAGTGTCATTATTTCTGAGTGTCTTTTCTCCTCCGGGTTTCGTGCTTTCAGAGCAATAAGCAGTACTTTCTTCTTCTATCGAAGAGTCTGGTGACCCTGCTCAAAATGAACTGATAGGTTTGAAAGAATTTCCCCAACCTACCACTTCACTGAAATAATAGTGTGCTAATATGTCATTATTTCTTTAAAAAAGATTGCATTCCATAAAGCATAATAGGTGGCCAGTGCAGAGAGTTGGAGTATTTATTAATATTACCAGGGTCCAGAGTAACCATTTATCTTTGTTATGTTCGAGGGTAGAGATGGCACCCGGTTAGCGGCGGTCCTTGGAATCTGTCTCTTTGGTCACAAAGAAGTTTGAGGAAGGGAGAGAGGATTGATTCAGAGTAAAGCCATTCCTTTTATAGGAAAATAAACTCAAAATTGTTTTCTCAAATCTTAAGGGGTCGGTTGAATGACTTAAGCCATGTGGTTAGCTGGTAGGCTATTGGCATTCCTGCTCTTCCCTTTACCCCAGGCAGGCCAGTGAGGATGGCATGGTTCTGTAGGTCAACCTGACTTCATTCAGACGCTTGTAGAGACCTCCAGTGTGGACAGCTGGTAATGATATTCAAAGGATCTTCCCGTGTTTGTTCTCACTCCAGAGTAATCACAATGGTGGATGGTCTGATTCTGACATTTCTCTGCTCAGAGCACCAGTGGCTACCATTGCATTTATTTGGAAAGCCCAAAGCCTTACCATTACCTGCAAAGTCCTACCTGCTCTGGCCCTTTATCTCTCCAACCTAACTGCTCACTCTTCTTTCTCTTGCTCACTCTGTTCCTCCCACCCTGACCACCTTTGTTGTCTTTTGTGCACACTGGGAACACATCTACTTTAGACCCTTGCTTTTCTTCCAGATAGTCCCATAACTGACACCCTTATCTTATTCAAGGCTTTGCTCAGATGTCATCTCTTCAAGGCCTATACCCTGTACCTTGTTTAAAATCGCACTCCCCTACTTTCCCTGCCCCCATTGCCTTGTCCTTGCTCTGCATTTATTGGCTTCACTTGTTGCCTTCTAGCCCACTGTACAGTTTACATATTTACTATTGTTCATTCTGTCTGCCTCCACTAGAATAGGAGTCTTTGTTTTGTTTACTGATATATTCCAAGAACCTGGAATGGTGGGCACTCAAAAATACTTGTTGAATTAAATGAATAGATTCGATTTTCCTGCCCTACTGGTCCATTGGGTTGTTGCCATGCAGCCAGCAACAATACTAAAACACAGCCGTAAGATTCCTGCCTTGCGTCTCAGGGGTGGGCAAACCATTCACCTTTTGATGAGAAACCATCCTGGAGGAAGGAGGTTATGTAATGCTGAAGCTTTTCCTAATCAGTTGTACCCTAGGAGGGTGAGGAAACCTGACTGGTCGGAAGAGTGTCTCCCACCTAAATTTCTCCAGCTTCCTGTTCTAGGAATGAGTAGCCACAGAAGTCAGAGAGAAACCAACGGAAAAACAGTTTCCTCCAATCTCCCTCTGCACCTTGAGCATTGAGGTTTATGAAGATTACAGTAAAGCTTATCCAAGAGAACTGTGACCGCTGCCATACCCTGGCCCCTTCCCCTGGCTGGTGGTGAAGCAAGGGTCTGGGCTGAAAGGAGGGCACTGGGGTATCCGGAGTGGGGCACCTCAAAGAAAATGCATCTTGAAAAATATGAACTGCTCTGAAAGATCCAGCCTCGCAGCTTCCTGAAAGTGTACACCACATTTTGTTGGTTTCCCATCCCCTGACCCTGCCTATCCTTCCCAAGCTCTCTTCCTCTGCTCTCCACAACCCCTGCCAGAAGAGAGAATTGTCTCGTTTCCAGACTAGGCTCTGTTGCAAGTAGATAGTTTGGGGCTGAGGATCTGAAGGCAGATAGACACTTGGAATCCTGCCCCACTGAGGTTCCTATGCTCCACATCTGCTTAGGATATCAAACAGCTGTGTTTAGGGCAGTCCACTGGGGTGGAGGCTGTGGAGGATTTCAAATAAAAAGAAAGTTTGGTGCTCTCGTTGTGGCTTAGGTGCAGACGATAGCTAATTCTTTCATGTGCTTGCTAGTTGGCTAACATGCACAGGAACTGAGCAGTTTGTAACTGAGAATTTGCCAGTTAATGAGCAGAAGAGATGGTTTTGTGATGTTACTGTGTTCTCTTTTGAAACTTTCAGCTAGAGCTGTAGTTTAATCTGGAGAGTCGAATCTGCATGTCCCAGGCCTGTAATTCAGGGGAAGACCTCAGGAATGTTCTGTGTGTTGCTGCTAATTTCCTAATATCTTTAGTTGCAATTCTTATAAATCTTAGTTTTTAAATTTTATTTATTTATTTATTTAGATATTTTTATTTATTTATTCGTAAGAGACACAGAGAGGCAGAGACATAGGCAGAGGGAAGAGTAGCCTCCCTGCAGGGAACCTGATTCGGGACTCGATCCCAGGACCCTGGGTTCACCACCTGAGCCACAGGCAGACGCTCAACCACTGAGCCACCCAGGCTTCCCAATCTTAGTTTTTTTTAGAGTCTTCTCCGTGTTATAATAGATGAAATATACAAGATATTTAAGGTGTTTATTTTGATTTATTTTAGGGGGATACATTTTCTATTCTTAAAAAGAAAAAAGACAGGGCACCTGGCTGGCTCTGTTGGTAGAACTTGCAACTTTTGATCTCGGGGTTGTGAGTTCAAGCCCCATGTTGGGTGTGAAAACTACTTAAAAATTAAAAAAAAAAAAAAAACTAAAGAAAAAGCCTTCTCTTGTTCAATAGCATAAGACTATGTCAGGCATTTTGTTGGAGTATCTCAGATGAGCAATATTTAAAAATGGGGTATGATATGATGATTTATAAGAGATATATTTCTTATATATATTTGGTCTTCAGCCATGGTTCCCAAATCCTTGGAATGTTTTTGAGGGATAAGAACAGTGGGAACATCTTTTGTTACAATATTTGCTTTCTTGTCCTTAGTTCCTGAAAATGTATCAGAACTATAAAAGCAAAATGGGTGTCATGTTATTCCTAACAAGCCCCTTTCCATCACAACTGAGTTTATGTTAATGAGGTGACTTGTGTTTCTTTTGCCTTCGTGGATGTATCTTGCAAGAAGTTACTGTGGCATAATGAGGTGACTTGTGGAAAGTACCTAAAGATGGAGAGCCAACCAGGGGGAACCAACCTCACCCCCTGGTTTCATTGATGGGGGAGTGGTTAGAGGTAGAATCAATCACCAAAGGCCAGTAATTAAAAACCATGCCTATGTAATGAAGCTTCTGAAAAAACCCAGAAAAGGAGGGGGCTTGGAGAGCTTCCAGTCTGCTGAACACATGGAGATTCTGAGGGTGATGTACCTGGAGAGGGCATGGAAGTTCCACACCCTTTCCCTACACCTTATGCTGTCTCTTCCATCTGGCTGTTCCTGAGTTACATCATTTTATAACAAACTGGTGATCTAGTAAGTCCAATGTTTTTCTCAGTTCTCTGAGCTGCTCTAGCAAATCAATTAAGCCCAAGGAAGAGGCCTGGGAAACCTCTGATTTATAGCCAGTTGGTCAAGCACAGGTGAAACCCTAGGGGGTATCTGAAGTGGGAGTGAGGAGCAGTCTTATAGGACTGAACCCTTAGCTTGTGGAATCCAATGCTATCCAGCAGTAGGTAGTATCAGAATTGAATTGGTGATAGGACATCCAGCTTGTGTCTTGAGAATTGTGAACCCCAAATGCACACATATTTGGAATTTTGTCCAGGAACCTAAAAGATGGGATAGATAGTCCTAGGGACTGGGAGTAGATTTGGCAAGATTTTGGAATACCACACAATCTCTTGTTAAGTAAACCTTTTATTGAGTAAACCTTTTGTAAAACATCAGAAAAGTGCTTGAGTCACAAAAGTACAGCTTGATGAATTTTCAAAGATAAACACTCTCTAGTACCTCGTACCTAAATCAGGAGAGAGAATGTGACCAAATTTCCAGATGACCCCTTATGTTCCTTTTCCATTACTACCTCTCTCAGGGAAACCACTACCTTGACTTCTAATTGTGTTGTTCTGAACTTTATGTTAATGGAATCCTAGAACACATACTCTTTTGTGTCTGGCTTCTTTTTCTTAACCTTTTCTTTGTGAGAATAAACCATGTGGTTATATGCATAAATAGTTGGTTCATATTCTTTACTATATGTTATTATATAAATGTACAAAGATTTATTTGTTCTACTATTGAAAACATTGATAGTGTGGTACTGGCACAAAAACAGACACGTAGACCAATGGAACAGAATAAAGAACCCAGAAATGGGCCCTCAACGCTATGATCAACTAATATTCGACAAAGCAGGAAAGACTATCCACTGGAGAACAGACAGGCTCTTCAATAAATGGTGCTGGGAAAATTGGACATCCACATGCAGAAGAATGAAACTAGACCATTCTCTTACACCATACACAAAGATAAACTCAAAATGGATGAAAGATCTAAATGTGAGACAAGATTCCATCAAAATCCTAGAGGAGAACACAGGCAACACCCTTTTTGAACTTGGCCACAGTAACTTGTTGCAAGATTCATCCACGAAGGCAAGAGAAACAAAAGCAAAAATGAATTACTGGGACTTCATCAAGATAAGAAGCTTCTGCACAGCAAAAGAAACAGTCAGCAAAACTCAAAGACAACCTACAGAATGGGAGAAGATATTTGCAAATGACGTATCAGATAAAGGGCTAGTTTCCAAGATCTATAAAGAACTTCTTAAACTCAACAGCAAAGAAACAAACAATCCAATCATGAAATGGGCAAAAGACATGAACAGAAATTTCACCAAAGAAGACATAGACATGGCCAACATGCACATGAGAAAATGCTGCGCATCACCTGCCATCAGGGAAAGACAAATCAAAACTACAGTGAGATACCACCTCACACCAGTGAGAATGGGGAAAATTAACAAGGCAGGAAACCACAAATGTTGGAGAGGATGCGGAGAAAGGGGAACCCTCCTGCACTGTTGGTGGGAATGTGAACTGGTGCAGCCACTCTGGAAAACTGTGTGGAGGTTCCTCAAAGAGTTAAAAATAGACCTGCCCTATGACCCAGCAATTGCACTGCTGGGGATTTACCCCAAAGATTCAGATGCAGTGAAACGCCGGGACACCTGCACCCCGATGTTTCTAGCAGCAATGTCCACAATAGCCAAACTGTGGAAGGAGCCTCAGTGTCCATCAAAAGATGAATGGATAAAGAAGATGTGGTCTATGTATACAATGGAATATTCCTCAGCCATTAGAAATGACAAATACCCACCATTTGCTTCAACGTGGATAGAACTGGAGGGTATTATGCTGAGTGAAGTAAGTCAATTGGAGAAGGACAAACATTATATGATCTCATTCATTTGGGGAATATAAATAATAGTGAAAGGGAATAAAGGGTAAAGGAGAGAAAATGAATGGGAAATACCAGTGAATGTGACAGAACATGAGAGACTCCTAACTCTGGAAAATGAACAAGGGGTAGTGGAAAGGGAGGTGGGCGGGGGGGTTGGGGTGACTGGGTGACGGGCACTGAGGGGGGAACTTGATGGGATGACCACTGGGTGTTATGCTATATGTTGGCAAATCAAACTCCAATAAAAAAATACCAAAAATTAAAAAAGAAAACATTGAAGTTTCCAATTTTTACAATTATGAATAGTCATGCTACCACATTCTTATTCACATCTTTTAGGAGACTTAAATACTCATTCTTGTTTGGCATATACCTAGGAGTGAAAATACTGCAGAAGATATTAAATGTGTATTCACCTTCGGGAGATAACATCAAGTGATTTCCTAAAGTTGTACCAAGTTGTAGCCCTGCCAGTGGGGCAGGAATCTTCTGATGACTCCACATCTGCATTAATGCTATGTGGTCTGGGTGGTGTTTTTATTTTAGGCATTCAAGTGAGCATGTAATAGTGCCACCTTGCATTCGTTTATATTGTCCTGATGACTAGTTATTTTTGTATGATTATTAGCCACTTAGATACCATTTTTTTGGTGATTTCTTGCTGTTTAGTATTTTGTTCCTCCCCTCCCCCTTTTCCTACCTTTTACTTATTCATTGAGGTAGTTCTTTATATAATCCAGCGTGAATCCTTTGTCAGGTACTTGAATTTCAAGTATCTTTTCCTGATTGTGTCTTGCTTCCTCATATTTTAATGATTTCTTTTCTTTTCTTTTTTTTTTTAAAGATTTTATTTATTTATTCATGAGAGACACACAGAGAGAGGCAGAGACATGGGCAGAGGGAAAAGCAGGCTCCATTCAGGGAATCCAATGTAGGACTTGATCCCAGAACCCCGGGATCATGCCCTGAGCCAAAGGCAGATGCTCAACCGCTGAGCCACCCAGACACCCCTAATGGTTTCTTTTCATGAACAGATTTGAAATTTTAAACTGTCAATTTTTTCCTATATGTTTAGTTGTTCGTATGTTTGTCCTGTTTAAGAAATTTTTGTTTACTCAAGATACCAAGATATTCTTCTAGGGTACTTTGTAGAGGCTCCATTTGTTTACCATTTCCATCTAGATCTATAGTCCATCTGAGATTGTTGTGTCTCTTATAAAATAGGGAGTCAGGATTATCATGGCATTATTTATTTATTTATTTATTTATTTATTTATTTATTTATTTATTTATTTTTAAGATTATCCATTTATTTATTTGACATAGAGAGAATGAATACAAGCAGTGGCAGTGGCAGGCAGTTATTTTCTTAACAAAATTATTTGTTAATTTCAATTAAGATGTAGAATCCTATGGATTCTCAATACACACAATTACATTGTCAATGAATAATCATGTCTTTTTTCCTTATCAGTTTTATATCATCCATTTCATTTTCTTGCTTTATTACTGTGGCTAGGGCTGCCAGTTCATTGTCCAATAGAATATTGATAGTGGATATCTGTCTGATTTTTGATATCAAAAGGATATCTTTCAGTATTTCTCCATTAGTATGATGTGCTCTGTAGGGTTTTTGTTTCTTTTTTCTTCTCAGACTGGCGAGAGATCCTTACAGTATTTTATAGACACTTTTCATCATCAGATTAAGAAAGAACTTTTGTATTCCTAGTTTACTAAGAGTTTTTAAAATCATTTTTATTATGTCTATATAATATAAAATAAAATGATTTATTTTGGCAGGATAGCAAATATTAATAGTAAACATGATTTACATTTCTGGAATAAATGAGTTTAATTGGGACATTTTATACTTTTCATGTATTTCTGGATTCAAAATAACGTTTTTAGGTCTTCTGTGTTCTTTAGAGATAATTGTATATAAAAGTATTTTGTTCTAATGTACTTATTATATTTGAAAATCAAATTATGCTGGCCTTATAAAATGCGTTGGAAATTGTTTTCTCATTTTTTTTTCCCTGGATGAATTTTTGTAATGCTGGTGTTATTTCTTCTTTAAGTATCTGGTAACTATCAGTTTGTTCTCTAAGAGTCTGTTTCTTGATTTGTCTCTCTCTTTTCCCCCCATTTTGTTAATTTATTTTGTTTCTTGAATTCCACATATGAGTGGGATCATATGGTATTTGTATTTCTCTGACTTATTTTGCTCAGCTTTAGCTCCATTCATGTCATTGCAAATGGCAAGATTTCACATCTTTTTCATCCATTCATCTGTTGATGGCTACTTGGGCTATTTCCATAATTTGGCTATTGTAAATAATGCTGGTATAAACATAAGGGTGCATGTTTCCCTTTGTGTTAGTGTTTTTGTATTCTTTGTATAAATACCCAGTAGTGCAACTGCTGGATTACAGGGTGGTTGTATTTTTAACTTTTTAAGGAAACGCCATACTATTATCTCAGTGGCTGTACTAGTTTACATTCCTACCAACAGTGCACAAGGTCTTCTTTTCCCCCCACATTCTCATGAACACCTTTTGTTTCTTGTGTTTTTGATTTTAGCCATTCTGACAGGTGGGAAGTGTTATTTCATTTTAATTTTGATTTGCATTTCCCTGATGTTAAGTAATGTTGAGCATCTCTTAATGTGTCTGTTGGCCATCTGGATGTCTTCTTTGGATAAATGTCTATTCATATTTTCTGCCCATTTTTAAACTGGATTATTTGTTTTTTGGGTGTTGAGTTGTATATGTTCTTTATATATTTTGGATACTAACCCTCTATCAGATATATGCCTTGCAAATATCTTCTCCCATTCTGTAGGTTGCCTTTTAGTTTAGTTTAGTTTAGTTTTTTTTTTTTGCCTTTTAGTTTTGTTGTTAGTTTAATTTTTCTTCACTGTGCAGAAACTTTTTATTTTGATGTAATTCCAATAGCTTATTTTTGCCATTATTCTGCTTGTCTCAGGAGATTTATCTAGAAAAATGTTGCTATGGCTGCTGTCAGAGACATTATTGCCTGTGTTTTCTTCCAGGATTTTTTTGGATTTAGGTCTCATATTTAGATCTTTAATGCATTTTGTGTTTATTTTTGTGAATGGCGAAAGAAAGTAGCCCAATTTTCCCAACACTATTTGTTGGAGAGACTTTTTCTTATTGGATATTCTTCCTTGTTTTGTCAAAGATTAATTGACCATATAATTGTGGGTTTATTTCTGGGCTTTATATTCTGGTCTATTGATTTGTATGTATATTTTTATGCCAGTACCAAGCTGTTTTGATTATTACAGTGCTGTAATATGATTTGAAGTCCAGAATTGTAATACCTCCAGCTCACATACTTCAAAATTTCTTTGGCTATTAAAGGTCTTTTGTGCTTCCATATAAATTTTAGGATTGTTCTAGTTCTGTAAAAAATGCCGTTGTATTTTGGTAGGGATTGTGTTGAATCTGTAGATTGCTTTGGGTAGTATAGACATATATTTTCACAGTATTTGTTCTTCCAACCCATGAACATGGAATGTCTTTCATTTCTTTGTGTTGTCTTTAATCTCTTTCATCAATGTTTTATGGTTTTCAGAGTACAGGTATTTTACCTCTTTGGTTAGGTTTATTCCTAGTTATCTTTTTGTTTTTGGTGTGATTATAAATGGGATTTTTTTCTTAATTTCTTTTTCTGCTGCTTCATCATTGGTGTATTGAAATGTGACAGATTTCTGCATATTGATTTTGTATCCCATGACTTTACTGAATTTATCAGTTCTAGCAGTTTTTGATGGAGTCTTCCAAGTTTTCTGTATATAGTATCATGTTATCTGCAAATAGTGAAAGTTTTGCTTCTTCCTTGCTGATTTAGATGCCCTTTATTCCTTTTTATTGTCTGATTGCTGTGGCTATGAATTCTAGGACTGTTGAATAACAGTGGTGAGAGTGGTCATCCTTGTCTCGTTCCCAACCTTAGGGAAAAAACTCTCTGTTTTCCCCCATTAAGGTTGATGTTAGGGAGGCCTGGGTGGCTTAGTGGTTGAGCGTCTGCCTTTGGCTCAGGCTGTGATCCTTGGGTCCCGGGATCAAGCCCTGCATAGGACTCCCTGCAGGTAGCCTGCTTCTCCCCTCTGCCTAAGTCTCTGCCTCTCTTCTCTATGTCTCTCATGAATAAATAAATAAAATCTTAAAAAAAAGGTTGATGTTAGCTGTGGGTTTTTTCATATATGTGAATACCACAAATTTTAAGTATCAAAATTTCAATATTACTCAGTTAACATATTTTCTAATATTCCTTCTGATTTATTGTTGAATATATTATTTAGCAGTTTATTGTCTAATTTTCAAACATTTGAGAATTTTCTAGTTGCTTATTAGGTATTTTAAATTTATATCCACTGCCATCATAAAACCTATTTCAAATAATGTCAATCCTGTGAATTGTGTGGAAGCTTGCTTTGTATCAGACCATATGGTCAGTTTGGTAAGTGTCCCTCATGCACTTAAAAGTTACATACTTGTCAGCATGCTTTTTTTCCTTTTTGTGGAATTTCAATTACCCAGAGTATTACTTTTCCACTGTTGTCCATTTGTTTCTCATACTCTTTTAAAAGCAATTTATTTTTTGACATTTTTTTATCCCTCTGTGCTTCAATCTGAATAGTTTTTCCTAATGTCTCTTTTAGTCCTCTTTTAGTTCATTCATCCTTTTATAAGCTGTATGCAATCCATTGTGTCTATTTATTGAATTTCTAATTTCAGTTATTATATTTTTTACTTCTAGAATTTCCATTTGATTTTTTCTTAAAGATTCCATTTATCTGATAATGTTCTACATCCTGTTATCTGTGTTCTTAAAAACATCAACACAGTTTTTAAAAAAATCCATGTCTATCTATTAAATCCAATAGGTGAGTCACATGTGTATCGGTTTTTATTGTTTGTTTCTTTTTTTTCTCAGTCCTGTTTCTTATTCTTAATAATTGTTGAACAAATGCTGGACATTTTATGTGAAAAAAAATGTAGAGACTCTTATGGCATCACCATGTTTAATGTGGCTTTTCATTCTTTTTGAGTTGCTTGGAAAAATTAATAATAAGCTTAGGAATGTTACATCATGGCAGAAAGATGACACTTCAGTCAATATTGGAGGTACATTCATGTTACCACCACACAGTTCATGTCTTTCCATCTCCATGCTGTAACCCTGGATTGCACCCTAATTATATCTTATTTAGAGTTCTGGCCAATATTTCCATTTCTAGTCTCATGACTGATTACAATCTGACCATAGCCATTTGATTAAGATTTGCAAAATACCCTCTTATCATATCCTACCTATTCAAAACCTTAAATGACTGAATTCAGAGAACTAAGATCCAACAAGAAAAGTCTACCGTGTTTCCTTCTCTAATGGATTTCCAAATGTAAGAGAGGGCAAAGAACAAAATTGGAAGCAGAATACATGTCCTAACTTCCTAGCTTTGTGTTTTCAGTGTAATCATGAATAGAACTCCACCCTGTATAGTGATGACTGATGGCTCTTCTAATAAGAACATGTTCTTATTAGGAATCATCCTTTAAGGAAAAAATTAACTTCTTAGATTTGCTATAATAAGCATTATTTATTACAAGGTAAACATTTTCTATTAAAATGTAAGAATGCCTCACAATCCTTCTTACAGTCTAGAGTTTAGTATTGCTTGTTATTTGCATATAATATCTCAACTTAGATACCCTCTCTCCCCAAGTAAAGAGTTGTCACACAGGAAGAAAATATAATTTGAGGTAATTTTTTTCTTTTAATGAAAGCAAATTCGTCTCATCACCTCTCTGAGCATAGATTTGATACTATATGTAAATGTGTCTTGTAAAACTCTAAAGTGCTGTAAAAATGAATGCTATTTTACTTAATAATTAACATTAATGCTAATAAAATATTTTCTCCTATTAAAATGCAAATGCTCTCTGGAGACTGAGACATTAAACCAATTATGCATGACTTGGTGAAAAATATTTCATCAGCAGCATTCCTGTGCAATAAACAAGGTGGTGTGATGAAGTAGAGAGAGAGAGAGAGAGAGAGAGAGAGGAGGATAGAGACAGACAGGGAACAGAAAATCAGGCCCAAATGTTATTCAGGACAGAACTGCATTGAGGAACTGGGTGACAGGGCAGCAGATTATTATAATCACCTAGTAGGCCTGTTTTTGTGAAGTCATTGAGAAAGGAGGTAGAACTCATGTCCTAACTCTGCTCTTCAGCAATCTTTTCTGATGGGTTCCATTTCCCAGTCCGGACCCTGGGGAGGTTGGAATAAGGTTTCCAACTGTTAGTATACCATCAGGGTCTGTGGTGTGATGATTCAAGGGTCCATGAGGAGGAGGTGCTTAGTCTTAGGGAATCATCTAATATAGTGATCTTGGGATTTTGGGAAAGACTTCCCAAGGAAGGTGATACTAAAGCTGGTATCTGAAAATCTGAGGATGAGTCATCTCAGTGGGGGTGGGTGGAGGGGAATCACTGGAGAAAGTTTTTGATAAAATGAAAGGGAGACAAAGAGAACACATGAGTGAGGAGGAAGTGTGGCAGGGACCGGAGAGAAAAACACAATTACGTTTGTATGTGTTGAGCATATGAGGTTACAGGAGGGACTGGAAGAAAATAAGAGGCAGGACAGGGGCATCTGGGTGGCTCGATGGTTGAGCATCTCAGGCCATGATCCTGGGGTCGCGGGATCGAGTCCTGCATCAGGCTCCCCATAGGGAGCCTGCTTCTCCCTCTGCCTATGTCTCTGCCTCTCTCTGTGTGTCTCTCATAAATAAATAAATAAAATCTTAAAAAAAACAGAGGCAGGACAGGTAAGTAAGAATGAAATGACGCTGGACATTTTGACTGATGTAAGGAGTTTGGTTTATTAGTTTACAAGCTGTGGTGAACTTTTGATGAGTTTTAAATATGGGCATTTCAGGGATACTGAGGGGGAATCAGAGTGACCCCATGGACATCTTTCATATCTTATTATTGAGATAAAATTGTCATTTTTGGTCAATTTAAAATTTCCTCCTCCTTTCAAAAATAAGAATTAAAAAGTCTTAGGGATCTAAATTTCTTTCTTTCTTTCTTTCTTTCTTTCTTTCTTTCTTTCTTTCTTTCTTTTCTTTTCTTTTCTTTTCTTTTTTTTTTTGAACAGCTAAGGGTGTTTGATAGACATCCTTTTAGCAATTTTTTTTTTTTAAGATTTTATTCATTCACTCATGAAAGACACAGAGAGGAAAAGACGGAGGCAGAGGGAGAAGCAGGCTCCATGCAGGGAGCCTGATGTGGGACCTGATCCCGGGACCCCGGGACCATGCCCCCCAAGCCAAAGGCAGACGTTCAAACTGCTGAGCCACGCAGGCATCCCAGGGATCTAAGTTTCAAATGTGACAATGTACTTAAAGCTTCAGGCATGGTGCCCATTACATAAAAGGCTTTTAACAAAAGGAAGCTATGAAGGTGACCATGGTAAAGGTCATTCTCTCTCCCAGGTGGGACTCCTCACCTCTCAGCCCTGCCTCTCACAGGGCAGACTAGATATTAGAGCCCAATCTTTCTCTTGTGCTTCCCAGTACTTGTAATCTGTATGTTTTTCTTCCTATCTCTTCTCTCCCTTCCCTCCAGCTGAAGCCCTAACAGGAATTCCAGGTAAACCCTGAAAATTTCATTTCCTGATTTTCTATGGGAAGCATCTTTCCACTAGTGCATTGTATAGCTTTCTAGGAACACCTTAACTTGGGAACTGGGAAAGGTGCTCAGCAGGTAGGTCTCCAGCATTATTTCCCCCTGAGCCTCCATGATGGAGAGCAGTGAAGTCTGGGAACTTCGAGGGAAGCTATTGGTTGTTCTCTCTGATAAGCATGTAGAAAACTTCCAGTAGAGTTTTGGAAAAAGATTGTATAAAGTGCCAAAATGAGGTGATAGATGTCTGAGAGATGTTAAAGAGAAGTGGTATTTCTGATGCAAATTTATATGGGTTTTAACTATTTTCAGCTTTATTTGCTACTCCCTGTAGCATTTATTTACTTTGTGGGTTTTAAATGACTGATCAATGTGAACTTTATTTGGACTTGTGGTCACAGATTATTTTGAGTACTGGTGACTCTTTTGGGGAGGATTGCATTTGAAAGACACAGCACGCAAATTCTCAGATCTTATGTACAGCAGAAAGGAGGGTAGGAGGCAAGGAGGAGCGAAAGGAAAGAACATTTTGTGTACACACTATGCTACAGATTCAAAGCACTTATATAGATTAGCTTGTTTAATCACCACAGAAATCTGCTAACTTACATGTTTTCTTTTTGTTCATTACAGATGAAAAAATTGAGGCTCAGATAGGTTAAGAGACAGCCCAAATTTACACAGATAAGAAGAAATAGAGCTGGAATTTGATTGGATGGAGTAGACATCCATGTTCTCTCCATTGTCAGTTTGGAAGAGCCATTTAGATACTAGAGATAGGACTATAGTTCTTCATATTTGGGGGTGAGTTAATACCCTGTGATTATTTTTTTATTCTTTCCTTTGAATATGACAGGTCATTGGGACTCTCTGGGTCTGTTTTCTGACCATGAAAAGATGTGATTGGATTAAATTAGTGATTTAAAACATTTTTTAATGTCGAATTCCAGTTAATTAACATGGTGTTATGTCAGTTTCAGGTGTACAATATAGTGATTCAGCACTTCCACACATCACCCAATTCTCATCATAGCAAGTACCCTCCTTAATCCCCATCACCTATTTCACCCATCCCCCACCCACCTCTGTCTGGTAACCACGTGCTCTTCTCTGCAATTATGTGTCTGTTTCTTAGTTTGTCTCTGTCTCTTGTTTTTTCCTTTGCTCATTTGTTTTGTTTCTTAAATATCACATATGAATAAAATGATATGATGTTTGTCTTTCCCTGACTGACTTACTTCACTTAGCATTATAGTCTCTAGCTCCATCCATGTCATTGCAAATGGCAAATGTTCATTCTTTTTTATGGCTGAATAATATTCCATTGTATATATAGACCACATCTTCTTTCTCCATTCATCAGTTGATGGACACTTGAGCTGCTTTCATAATTTCATAATTATAAATAATGCTGCTATAAACATAGGGGTGTACATATACCTTTGTATTAGTATTTTATATTCTTTGGGTAAATACTCAGTAGTATTATTCCTGGATCGTATTTTTAATTTTTTGAGGACCCTCCATATTGATTTCCAGAGTGGCTACACCAGTTTGCATTACCACCAACAGTGCAAGAAAGTTCTTTTTTCTCCATCCTCACCAACACCTGTTGTTTCTTGTGTTGTTGATTTTAGTTATTCTGACAGGTGTGAGGTGTCATCTCACTGATGGTGTGTGATGTTGAGCATCTTTTCATGTGTCTGTTAGCCATCTGGATGTCTTCTTTGGAGAAATGTCTGTTCATGCCTTTCTTTTAAAATTAGATTATTTGTTTTTTGAGTGTTGAGTTGTATACGTTCTTTATATATTTTGGTACTAACCCTTAATCAGATATGTCAATTGCAAATATCTTCTTCCATTCTATCAATTGCCTTTTAATTTTGTTGCCTTTTAATTTTGTTTCCTTCACTGTGCAGAAACTTTTTATTTTGATGTAATCCCAGTAGTTTATTTTTGCTTTTGTTTTCCTTGCCTCAGAAGACATATCTAGAAAAATTTTGCTATGGCTAAAAATGAATGGTTTTTAAGTTGTAATTTGTAGAATTCCAGGTCATTTTTCTCCCCCTAAGGAACCCAGGCTTCTAGAGGAACTAATGTGCACATGGCCGAGGTTATAGGGTTTGAGGTTAATGGCTCTCACCTCAGCAGGAGCTTTTCTTCTTTTATCTCCTTTGTATTAGACTTCTGTATACTTTTTAAGAAAGGATTTCCTGGTCACTGAAAATAAAAAGGGAAGGAGACAACTAGTGTATGCTGCCTGTTGCACCCCTCACCTTTGTTAGGATCCACACTCATGGCAGTGAATCTGAACTGACAAGCTGTAGGTCTCAAAGCCTGAAAGCTCCTGAGAGGTTCAAAGAGTGAAAGCATGTGACTATTGGTGGACTCACTTCTGGGAACCAGGAATGAAGCTAGGAGGAGATAGAGTGTACAAGAGATGAATTGAGGTATTCACTGGCTCCCAGTCAGTTTGCTGAAAATGCCATTTGCCAAAAGGCAATTCACTAAAACATCAATTCCTTGTAAACCTATTCAGTGAAAATAATTTTGCCAGCAGCTTAACTGGCATAATCCCCTGAAATCTGTGGGGAAAAAAATGTTTTAAACCAGATCTAGCAGTTTGCTTCATCTCCTAGCAAGGGTAGATGAGCTTTGCTTAAGGACTGTAGCAAAGGCAGGGCTCAGGGAGGGGAGAGACTGGGGCATAAAGCTACAAAAAATAGCAAAGTTGATAAAAATAAAGTTTCATGTTTAGAATACAGAATGTTAACTATTTTGAAAGTTCAGAGACAAATGTAAAATGCAAGAGAAACTGACATTCAAATTAGCTGGATTAAAAAATCCATATTAAAAATGTGCAGTGACATTTGGAGATTTTTCATTTCTTCGCTATTATGAGTAATGCTGCTGTCAACAGTCAATTTCCTTCTTTAAAAAATGTTTTTATACACATTTGCTTTCATTCCTCTTGGGAAGATACCCAGGATTGGGAATTGTTGGGTCATATGGTAAGTCTATATTTAACCCTTTAAGAAACTATGAAACTGTTGATCAATGTAGCTGTACCATTTTACACTTCACCAGCAATGTATGAGAGTTCTAATTTTTCCATGTCCTTGTCAACACTTGTTATTATCTGACTTTTAGATTCTAACCATCCTACTGGGTATGAAGTGGTATCTTATTATTCGGATTTGCATTTCCTAATGAATAATGATGTTGAACATCCTTTCCTGTGCTTTTTGGTCATTTGTGAATCATCTTTAGAGAAATGTTTATTCAAATCCATGGCCCATTTTGCATTGGGTTATCTTTTTATTACCGAGTTTTAAGAGTTCTTTATAAATTCCAGATGCAAGTGCCTTATCAGATACAGGATTTGCAAATACTTACTCCCATTCTGTGCACATTTTTTCACATTACTGATGGTGTCTTTTGAATCACAAAAGTTTTTAATGTTAAGTCTGATTTTTCAGTTTTTTCTTTTATTGTGCTTTTATGTTGTATCGAGGAAATCATTGCTTAACCCAAGACCATGAAGATTTTTTTTCTTCTGTTTTCTTCTGAGGTTTTATAGTTTTAGCTCTTATGTTTTGGTCTTTGATAAATTTTAACTATTTGTGGTAGGGTGTGAGGTTAGGTGTCCAGATTAATGCTTTTGCAGACAGATGGTCAGTTGTTCCAGGTTGAAAAGATTTTCTTTCCTGTTTAATTTTCTTGACAACTCTGTTGAAAAACAGTTGATTACAAATGTAAGGCTTTATTTTTGGGCCCACATTTCCATTGATTTATATGTCTCTCTTTGTACCGTACTTTACTATCTTGATTAGTGTAGCTTTATAATAAATTTTCAAGTTGGGAAGTGCAAGTCCTCCAACCTTGTTCTTATTTTTCAGTGTTGTTTGGCTGTTTCAGTTTCTGCAAAAAGAGCTAACAGAGCCTTGTTTTCCTTTGACAAAACCCATTTGGTCAAGATGTTAAAATTTTTTTCTATCTGGTTTGCTAATATTTTGCTAATATCTGTTAATATTTTGGTTTGCTAATATTTTGCTGAGAATTTCTTCATTGCTTTTTGGCTAGTTTTTTTCATTGAACTATATTCTCTGTGCTCTTAATGCTGTTCTCATGAGGAAGTGGGCAAAAAACCAAATTAAGATTCATTGGAGATGACCATGTTGGAAGAAACTTTTCTGTAACACCCATGAGCTTTGGGACAGAATGGAAATGAGATTGAGACTAGATCATAATGTTTCACAATCCACCTCTCTCAGCCATCCTGGAGTCCTGGGCTTTCAGGCAGCACCCTACAGTGTATAAATGCAGGATGGTTAAAGAAGTGTTCAGGTGGCCTTTGCCTAAAGATAAATAAAGAAGTTAAGCAGAGGATTTTTTTTTCTCACAAAACTTTCTCTTTTTCTTCATCGTTACTTAACTATGGGCTAGGTCCTGCATGGTAAGTATTTTACATGTGTTATCCAAGAGAATATTTACATTCATCTTGAAGCACATGGAAGCCAAATAACTTGTTCAGGATTACCCAGCGTACAAGCAACAGGGCAAAGATTCGGGGCTACTGAGTATAAAACTTGTGATGTTCTCCATGCTATGAGGGGCCTCTGCCTTCTTCTTCTTCCTTTCTTCCTTCTTTTCCTCCACCTCTCTCTCATTTATTCAGTTCATATATATTGAGTCCTTACTATAATAGTAGATATTAATATTATTAGCTAATATTTATTAAGCATTTACTTTGGACCAGAAGATATATTTTTTTCCTTAATGATTATTAATATATTTATTTATTTTTATTTTTTTAAAGATTTATTTATCTATCTATTTATCAGTCAAAAAGAAGGAGCAGAGAGCACAAGAAGGGTGAGCTGCAGGCAGAGGGAGAGGGAAAAGCAGACTCCCTACTGAGCAGGGAAGCCCAATGTGGGGCTTGATCCCGGGACCCTGGGATCTTGACTTGAGCTAAAGGCAGATGCTTAACTGACTGAGCCACCCAGGCACCCCAGTTATGAGTACATTTAATTCTTATAAATACCCATAAAGTATATTCTTTCATTGGTTTCATTTAACTCTTGGGAAAATCAGTGTATCAAGAGTTTACATAATCTGTCCAAAGTCACAGATCTACTAAGTGATGGGATAGGGATTTGAATCTAAGTAATCTCTTTAATGATGTCTGCTATAGTTATAAAGAAAATATAATAAATACATTAGACTTATAGTGGGTAAATGTATTTAAATGCTATTTAAGAGACTGAAGAAAATGAGCAATGTATGCACAAGCCATCTGGAATAACTATGCTTAGAGAATCAGGGAAGGCTCTCCTAAGATTGTGATATTTGTTCATGGTTTTAAAAGAACAGGAGTTTGCCAATACTTGGCTGGGCCAAGGAGAGGTCAGGCATGTCAGGTAAGAGGAGCTACATGGACAAGGGGCAAAGAGATGTGATGATGGCCATCACCTTCAAAGAACAGTGAGAAGGAGAAGCAGAACACTGCAAAACAGTGCAGGGTTGTGCAGCAGCAGAGGGGGAGCAGTGCGCAAGGATGCTTTACAGGCTGGGTAGGGAAGGGCTCAAGCCTATGGTTCTGCATCAGAACCCGCTTTCTGAGCACAGAAATGGCTCAGTTCTGACTTAGAGCAGATACCAAGGCAGTAGCCAGAAGACCAAGGGAGCAGAGCCTGACCAGAGCAGGGAAAAAGAGGAAGGAAGCTGGTGCAGGGGGAATCTAATTTCTTACTTTGACTACACCATGTGAATATGGGGCGGCTGTATTTTTCTGTTTTCAGGGCATAATGAAAGAAATTGTGTACAAAATTTAGAGGTGGACCCAATTGGCTTCCATTGCTAACTCAGCTTGGCTCTGGTCTGTGTCCCTGGGCTAATTGCATTACCTGTCTGAAGGTGGTTTTCTGGAACAGAGATAAAAGTACTTGGCTCTTGAGTATATGCTCAGTGTAAGGTAGCTAAATGGCATTATCTTCAAATATTTCCTATTTATCTGGGATTAAAAATGTATGAAGTGCATGTGTGTTTGTGTGTTTTAATGGCTTGATTAGATTATAGTTTTCATAACATAAAATTCACTCATTACAAGTGTTCAGTTTAATTATCTTAGTAAATTTGTAGAGTTAGGCAATCACCACCACAATCCATTTTGAAACATTTCCATCACTCCAAGAAGTTCTCTTGTGCCTATTTGCATTTAATTCCTGCTTCACTCCTACTTATGAGCATTCATGATCTGATTTTTGTCTGTACAGATTTGCCTTCTAAAGACTTTTTAAAAAGGTTTTATTTATATATATGAGAGACACCACAGAGAGACGCAGAGACATAGGCAGAGGGAGAAGCAGGTTCCCTGTGGGGAGCCTGACGCAGGATTCAATCCCAGGACCCTGGAATCATGACCTGAGTCAAAGGCAGATGCTCAACCACTGAGCCACCCAGGCACCTCTAAAGACATTGCTCATAGATGAAATATGTAGTCATTTTAGACATTCCATGTAAGTGGTATATATAGTTTTTTTGCATTTAGGTTCTTAAACTTAGCTTAATATTTGAGGTTCATCCATATTATAATGTAAATCATAGTCTGCTGCTTTTAATTGCCAAGTGGTATTCAATTATATGGATAATACTGCATTTTGTAAATGCATTCATGAATTGATGGGCATTTGGATGTGAAGTGTGTTTCTGTACAATATTGTATCCTACTAGATCCAAACCTACCAGAATTTTTATATTAACTGAGATATATTTTTCTTGGATTAAGTATTTTGAAGAAAGCAAATAACCATGCAGCAAAGACCATATCAGAGACACAGAAGGGGGGAATTTGTTGTCTTTTCTGCCTAGCAATGTCTTTATCACTTATGTATCTATCAGCCATCACTACTTATTTTAGCATTCAGGCGCAGAGTAAAGTAGGCATCCCTACCTGTAGCTCTCAAATTCCTGAAAAAATTCTTTGAGTTACATGATATCTACAGTGGTCCTCCCACCCCCAAGCTGCAGTTTCAGTTACCCATGGTCAGCCACCTTCCGGAAGCAGATGATCCTCCCTCTGACATATCATCTAAAGGTAAACAGCAGCCTAATGCTATGTGACAATACCCACGTCATTGACCTCACTTCACCTCATCATGGAGGCATTTGATCATCTCACATCATCCCCAGAAGAAGGGTGAGTACAATTTAATAAGATACTTTGAGAGAGAGAGAGATCACATTCCCACAACTTTGATTACAGTATATTGTTATAATTGTTCTATTTTGTTATTAGTCATTGGTGTTAATCTCTTACGTATGCATAATCTCTTATCTATGTATAGAAAGAAAATGTAGTCTGTGGAGGATTGGGCATTGTCTATAGTTTCAGGCATCTATTGGAGATCTTGGAATGTATTCCCTGTGGGTAAGAGGGGACTACCATGCCATTGAATAATTCAATTTCATTCATTTTACTGTAGCTGCTAACCATCACGGTGGTCTTCTTCACTTTAGGAATATTTTTAACAATAAGTCTGGAAACTAGAAACATATTTGTTTGCTGGTGAGGCAAGCTGGAAATGAAATCCACCAGAATTCTTCTATTTTTCGTACTTCACGCTTAATGGTATTTTGACTGTAGTAAGTTAAGTAGCCTGTTTGCCTCCATCAGGTGTGGCCTCCCAGGGTCACTGAAGTCATAGTCTTGGCTCTACTCACCCCCACCTCAGAGCACCCATCCCCCTTGTTCTGAATTTCCTGTTCACTTATGTATCTCATTTGTCAGGACTTTATTCCCGGGGGGCTAATTTCTAGTTTTTGTAAACTTAACCTATAGTGTTATGCTTTGCTGATAGTTTGCTGAACGAGTGGATACATGCTAAATAGACTGTTTAGAATTTTGAGGTTTGTTTTTGCAATTGGCAGGTATTTTGAATGTATTCTAGGTGGATTGAAGTGAAAGAGACCACTTCCTGGCCCCATTTGTAATTTCTACTACTATGGTCAGTTATTGGGAAGAAACATCTTTTGGTTCCCTTCATTTACCCGGGGGAGTTTAGTGGGAACCAACCACTTCTCACCCGCTAGCTTTCTGTGGCTGAAGAATCTAGATCCCTAAATAACCTATCCTTTGTGCCCTGGGGTCCTAAAGCTGGCATCCACTTTTCCCTTCCCATCTAAGACTTGGCATTCACAGCCAGTTCATGTGATTCTTGGCCTCTTAAAGAAGACCTGAAAAATAAGCCATTTAAACAAATGGTGGCAACCACTTTCTTACTTGTCTACATCCTTAGCCCAACCCAGATTCCCATTAGGCCTCTATGTCCTTTTTCACAACGAAGCCAGAGCCATCTTTTCAAAGCTCACATCTCATGCCATATCCTACTTGAAACTCTCCAGCAGCTTTCCTCCTACCCAGAGTACAAACTGCTTCGTTTATCACCCTCCCCGGTTCCTGATATGACTTCTGCCCACTTCTCCAGTCTCGTCTCTGGCCTCTCACCTCTTCTCATGTGAATACTCATGGGCAGGACTACTCAGCATCAGAGGTGGAGGATGTAGGTGGTTTTGACTACGAGTGAGCAAGAAGAGATGGGGATAATAGTGAACAGTATAAACAAACTGTGTCAGTAATGGGCAGTTAATTTACTAAATGTGCCGTATGTCCCCAAAAAAGCAGAAGATGGGTGACAGGCCTCAGCAAACTTCTGATACCATGTAACTCTCCGAGCGTGCTGTCACCCTCAGTTGCTGACTACCTCACATTTCTCAAGTCATGATGTGATCCAAACTCTGCAGAGAAACTGTCTGTGCTGGGCTTCCTGAGAGGCCACATTGTGGGTCACAACACAGCTCCTGCAAAAGGGATTGTCTAAGGATAATTTTGATTCTCTGCATTTTTCAGCTTTTGTGCTGATTCTGGATCTCTTTAGTGGGTAGCAATCCCCTCCAATATCAGTGCAGATCCTTAAGCTTTTCCAGGCTTCCTGCATATCCTTACTTCTGACAAGCCCTTCTCTTGCATTCTTATTCTCTGCTCACATTCAAGCTTCGGCCCATGTAGACTCCCTCGAAGCTTTCTCTGATCCTTCTTGGACTGCACTTAATTACCTGCCTTTCTGTGCTAGCAGAGCAGCTTCCAAGCCCAAGAACAGTGGTGCAGTGCTGACTTTATAATTCTCACATTCCTTTTGCATTTATTGCTTGACATTCTTCCATGAAACAGATCTTTCTGTCATCAGTGGGTCCATTTGCCCTGATATACAGTTTTTACCGACAAGGCAGGGTGAGTACTTAATTACTTCTCTTTAGCAATTTGCAAAGGATGATGTTTCTTTAATGACCACCTCAAATAGTGACAAATGAATTTTTATTCCTAGGTTTCTCTGTTTTGAGAATTATTTATGGACTCAACGACTCTGGTAGAACCAGTGTGTTTCAATCCATTATAATCACTGCTTTTTAGTGCTCCAGTCATCACATTCTAGGGCAGCATGAGCTACTTTCATCTGGATCTTGTATCCTTTGGACATACCCAATTACTATTTGAAAGCTTCTTTGCTTTTGAACATGACAGCATGTTCCAAGCTCACCTTGTACCTTCCCTGATCCAGTCCTGAAAGCAGCCAGTTCTCCAAGAAATCCTGATTGTATAGAGTGTAACCTAAGTGACTGGAGTGATTATTGTGATGGCTGACATTGTTGCTAGGCCATTTCAGTGGGCTAAGATAGATCATCTACAGTTAATAAAACCATTCATTCATTTAACATTTTCACTTCAATTTCAATGTTACTTTTATAGTTAATTTTTTATTTTGTAATTGAATCTTAGGTTTTCTTAGACCATCATTAATATAATTCCTCATTTGCTTTATTGTGCAGTGTAAGAAAATAGTTTCAAAATAATGATATGAATTTTATTAATAACATAAAATAGGTTTGGTTGATGTTTCTTTGTAGTTCTTTTTACCCATGGAGCATATCCCACTAAAGTTGTTCAGTCAAAATACTGTGGTCAGAGCATCTTGGGGGGAAAAATAATCGTGTGTGGTTATGTTACTAAATTGATATATGGTTAGATTTATTTGTCTTGGTTTATTTTCAGTCTTAGAAATGCTTTTAAAAATTAGCTTTACTTTTAATAGGTAATGAACTGACATTATTCATGGGGCATAACAGCATAGAAAGGAAGTTTGCTTCTCTTTCCCTTCCACACATTCCCCAGTACATTTCCTATAAGGTGACCACTTTTGTCAGTTTCTTGCTTATATTTCCTATATTCTGTTGTTGTTGTTATTTTTGCAGATGTATGCAACATAGAGATTCTTATTTTTCCCTTAGATAAAAGGTAGCATGTTTTTAAAAAAGATTTTATCTATTTATTTAGAGAGAGCACGTATGAGTGGGGAAGGGAAGAGGGAGAGAGAGAGAGAATCTCAAGCATACTCCTCACTGAACTTGGACCATGACCTGGGGCTCCATCCCATGACCCTGAGATCATGACCTGAGCTGAAATCAATAGTCAGATGCTCAACTGACTGAGCTACCTAGATGCCCCAAAAGGGAGTATTTTATGACTCTTCTATACATTCTTATTTTCACTTAGCTGTATACCTTCACAAACTCTCTGTATTACCGTGTAGAGATTGTCCTCATTTTTTTGTTTTTTTTTGTGACCACATAGTACAGCTGACCCCTGAGCAACACAGGTTTAGCATGCATGAGTCCACTTATACACAGATTTTTTTCAATAGATACAATACAGTACTGTAAAAGTATTTTTTCTCCTTTATGATTTTTTAAAAGAGATTTTATTTATTTGAAAGAGAGAAAGAGAGTGAGAGAGAGCAGATGCAGGGAGGAGCAGAGAAAGGTGGACAAGCAGGACAAGCAGACTCAGCGCTGAGCACAGAGCTGGATGTGTGGCTCAATCTCAAGACCCTGAGATCATGACCTGAGTGGAAATCAAGAGTTGTGTGTTCAACCAACTGAGCCACCCAAGTGGCTCACCCTTATGATTTTCTTAATAAATAATATTTTCTTTTCTCTAGCTTACTTTATTAGATGAATTCAGTATATAATACATACAACATATAAAATATGTGCTAATTGACTATTTATGATATCAGTAAGGCTTCTAGTCAACAGTAAGCTATTAATACTTATGTTTTCAGGGAGTCAAAGTTATATGCAGATTTTTATGTTTTCAGGGAGGCAAAGTTATATGCAGATTTTTGACTGCATGGGGAAAGGATTGGCACCCCTAACTCCTGCATTGTTCAAGGGTCAACTGTACTCCATTGTGCATATGTACTGTGGCTTATTGAGCCATTCTGTATGGCTGACTATTTGTCTTTGATGTTTTTACTTACAGACAGTGCTACAATTAATGACCATATGCATTCGTCATTTCATTTTTTTTATTGGAGTTCAATTTGTCAACATATAGCATATCACCCAGTGCTCATCCCATCAAGTGTATTTGTCATTTCATGCTTTATCAGGATAGATTTCTGGAAATAGAATTAATGGGTCAAAGAGTGAATGGATTGTAACATCAGTTGGTACTGCCAGAACCCATGGGGCTTTATCTCTGTGCAGTATTGGTCCTTAAACCGATTCACAGTGCAAGTGAATTTATTTTAATAAGATATTTTGAAAACAGGCATATTGGTACTTTTTAATACTGGGTTGTAAGGAATTTAATCTGCCACTATTCCTTTTCTGAAAAAGAAAATAGAAACAGAATAAACTCAAATACCAAAATATCTCACACTCTGTTGTGATTATTGAAATAAGTAAACACAATTTTAAGGAGTGTTGCTATGCTGTAGTAGGGGCTAGAGATACAGGTGTCTGTTTGCCCTCATGGAGCTTACTGTCTGGTTGGGCAGCTGCAGTAGACATTACACCCAGTGGCGCAGTCAGTGGTGTAATTGTGGTGGCAATAAAGCTTGCGAGACAAAATGAAGGCATAGACAGAGGTGACAGGAAGGCATGTCCTCACCATGGGCTTGGGGTCAGACTTTTCTGTGACATTTGTGGGAGACCTGAAAGATGACTGATGATAAGATGGAGAAGCCCTGAGGAGCAGAGGGAAAGTGTAAGAGAGCCATTCAGAAAGAGGAAACAAAGGTTGTGGATTCTGAGGTCAGAAGAGCGGTTGTTGCAGGTAATGAAAAGAAGGTCAGTGTGGCTGAGCGCAGAGAGGCAGGGTGAGAGGCATGCATCGCCGCCAAAGGAAGACACAGGGGTTAGTTCTTGAAGCAGCACTAGAGGCACCTCATTTTCTGAATCTTTTGCTTTTCTGCACAGTGTCTGGCATATAACTGGATAGAATTAAAAAGAACTAAGTCATTTTTGAGTTAACTGGGGTAGGTCATGTGAGCATCAATTTCTTGGGTTAGGATTTTGGACTTGTAATGTCTTAAATTGGTCTGGGATCATTAGGGGGCACTGCTGTCCAAGAGCTGTTGTCTTCAACACTATCCCAAGACAGCATACAAACAAATCTGCAGGCAAACAGTCTTCCATTTGAAGAGTGTTAGAGCTGAAAGACCTTTGGATCACTTGCTGTGATATCCTGTAACACTAGTGTTTTCTGTGGAGCACTGGGATGTTCTGGTGCATCCTCCAAAGCCACGATCTTCCAGGAAATTGTCCTGTTTTGTCCTCACGACAGCTCTAGGAGGTGAAGACTAAGTGGGTGAACTTTGTCTTTCTGTATCCTTAGCAAGATGGACTCTCCTCGTTATTGACAGTAATGGGTAGAATTATCACTATTCTCTTTTCCCCCAGGAGTGAACAAGTAAATTTTTCAGGAAGAGAGCCAAAATAAACAAAAATACCTTTAGGTTAGGGTGTGAAGGTCTGGTAACAATCTAGGGAGGATTATCTCTATGGGAGATTTGTACTTTGATGGCTTACTATCACCACCATCACCGTCATTGCCACTAAATGACGAAGACAAACAGCATGACCTAGCACTTCCACCATATACTGACACCATGCTAAGCATTTTACATGGATTAAGTCATTTAATTCACAGAAGATAAGAACTGTTGTGTTCCCATGCAGAGATAGTGCAACAGCAAGTGTTGCTACGGCAAGGCAAAATTGTGTCCAGCACAGTGCTAAGCACTTCCCCAGTGATAACTTATTTAACACGTAGAATGATAGTATGAGTGGGGGACTCCTGCTGTCTCTGCCCTGCAGGTGAGAGAATTGGCTCTCATGGTCAATAAGCTGCAGAGCTGGCATTTGGATCTCAACCATCATAACCATTCACTCAGCCTTCACAGCACCAGTGTCACAGACATTGTGGGGCAGAAGGCTAAGCTTGCCTCTTTGTTCCAAGGTATGAATGTCATAGTCCGATCACCTCCTTGCTCTGAGCCCAGTCAGTCTCCTTCTGTAGGGCTTCTGTGCTCCCCATCTAGCTGGTTGGTTCTGAGGATTAGCGGAGGTAAAATGGAAATCTGTGGCATTTGGTTGAGTGTTTAAGGGATCCTTGCTCTGGAACTTACTATCTGTGGCGTCATCCAACATGTGAACTCTCTGGACCCTACTTGCTCATTTCTCTGACCCCTCAGAGATGTATGTCAGCATACTGTTAACACCTAATAACAACTTCTTGCTCTTCATGCAGTCTGACTGACTTTTCATGCCTATTTTATGAAATAGGTACTACTATGATATACACTTGGCAGATGAGACTACCAAAAATGGACAAATTTAAGGAACTTGCCAACGCTCTTATTATGTACAGGAGCCAGGACTTGAATGCAAGCAGGCATTCCTTTACCTGCCCTGCCATCCCCAATGTCTTTGAAACCAGGCAACTCCAGGTTTGAATCCAAGCTCTGCCACATTCCGGATTCCTGTCAGAATAAGTCACGTAACCTCTCTGAGCCTTAGTTTGCACATTTGTCAAGTCATGGTCACGGGGAGGACTGACAGAGATGGTCTATGCAAATGCCAGAGCTCAGAGTCCAGTACTGTGTTACCAGTACATAATCAGCTGGTAACAAATGTTAATTCCCTTCCAGTGGGAATGTTGGTGAGATAAATTGCTCTCTGAAGGCTGATGCAAGGAGAAGTGCCTACCTCAGTCCACCAAATGAGACTTCAAGGAATTAGGTTGGGCAGCTTCAATTGATCATCTTGTAATTTCCACAACTGGATGCAGATAAGCCACACACATCATGGACTAATTACATTTGTCACTCCACTGAGCCTGAAGAATACATTGTGGTATCTTTGCTATTA
Organism: Canis aureus; assembly: GCF_053574225.1. Lineage (NCBI taxonomy): Eukaryota > Metazoa > Chordata > Mammalia > Carnivora > Canidae > Canis > Canis aureus. Next base: position 29,824,580 of record NC_135624.1, on the reverse strand, counting down.
AAATGGGGTTCATTTAATTAAACCCAAGGAGCTCTGCAAACAGCCTATGGTATTTTAATTCCAGCAGACTGTATTTAATCAGAACAACTGCCTATGCACCTACTGATTGTGTTTCTTTTGGATCAAATTCTAAGCTTAATGTGCCATAGGATTGCACTATTGACTGAAGTTGATGCGAGACTAGTCAGGGAGATTACAGTAGTTGGCTGGGAGCTGAGTGGTTACTGTTTTCACGGCTAGTTATCTCAGCATTTATTCTTGTTATTAAAAAAAAAAAGGCCTTAATAGGTAGGAGAAGATTATTTTGTCTTTCCCCCATTGACTTGGCATGCATGCATTTCTTTATTCATTTGACCTTCACGTATTGGGGCTTATGGGTAGCCAGGCACCACACTAGGTACTATGGGATAGCGTGATAATAATGCTTAAGAGCTGGTTCTTGAGGTCTGAGGGGGAAAAAGATCCCACAATATTGGAACTTAGAATAATGCAAAGAGTCACAGTGTTACCAGAAACCTGAAATTACTCTTCCATTTTCCAGCTATGTGCCTTTGGGCAGGTCACAACTTTATTGAGCTCCAGATGCCTCGATTGTAGGATTGGGGTGACAGTGCCCACTTCCTTGTGTTGTGGTAGCGATCTGAGGAGAGAGAGAGTACATAAAATGCAAATGTTAATATTGCAATTTATATGCCTGTGGCTATAGTATCAGTATTAACTAGATGATGCTGGACAAGTTAATCAACCCTAGAGGAAGATACCGCATCTGTTTACTTTTACCATGTGCCGAGTGCTGTCCTAAACATTGCATAAGTTATCTGACTTAGTTTCCATAGTAACAATATGAAATAATTTTGGTTTTAAGCCTATTTTTCAGATGCAAAAACTGAGGCAAGAGGCAGAGTGACTTTCCTAATGTAACACTGTTAGTGGCGAAACTGAGATTTGAACCCTGGTCCCTGGCTCCTGAGGGCTCAGCACTCACCACTCTGCTGTCCTCTTCCTGCTGTGCAGTGAGCGTGCAGTGCGTAGGGCCCCTTATGTTGGTCTGGTGCTTCAGATAAAACCCTTGTATCGTCTGACTCTTTAGGAAAGCCATGGCAGGTGTTACGATCTCCACCTGACAGGTATGGAAACTGGTTTTCAGTTTTTTTTTTTTTTTATTTTTATTTTTTATTTTTTTATTGGTGTTCAATTTACTAACATACAGAATAACACCCAGTGCCCGTCACCCATTCACTCCCACCCCCCGCCCTCCTCCCCTTCTACCACCCCTAGTTCGTTTCCCAGAGTTAGCAGTCTTTATGTTCTGTCTCCCTTTCTGATATTTCCCACACATTTCTTCTCCCTTCCCTTATTTTCCCTTTCACTATTATTTATATTCCCCAAATGAATGAGAACATATAATGTTTGTCCTTCTCCGACTGACTTACTTCACCCAGCATAATACCCTCCAGTTTCAGGAAGTTAACTGATCTGCTCAAAGTCACAAAGATAATGTACCACAGAGTATGGCATTCATTTTATTTTTTATTTTAGCAAATCAAAATACTTTGTACATTATTTGATATATGGCAGTTTCACCTAACTTTAGTTGTGGTAGTCTTACTGTGTCATAAAGTAATTAAACCCTTTCTGACTCATATAATAATATTTTACTTTCTGAATACACCTTAAATTTTAAACTACTTCTCTGTTGTTGGACTTTTTCATCTTATTTGGGAAAAAGGTATTACTCTTGCTCCCACTAACATCCTTTTACATAAACCTAGATCTTTGTCTGGATTAATGATTGCTTCCTTAGCAATTAGTCCAGGATTAATTCTTAGGAGTGGAGTAACTGAGTCAAGTTGTGAACTTTTCACCTATTACTGTTCTCCAAGACCCAGTAACTACTTAATGCATACTTGTTGAATGAACGAGAAAGGTATTTACCCCAGCAGTGTGTGTAACCCTTCCATATCAGTCTGGGTTTGGTCAAGAAAATTAAACTACTTACTACAAATTTCCTAGGGAAGAGAGCTTCGAGGAATTAGGCTTACAGGAGTGTGGGAAGGGTGTACCGGAAGTTGGGAAGATCTATTGCTAATGACTTCAGCCCAGGGCGGGTAGAGAGGTCAAAGCTCATGGAGATGTTGGAGAGTCTACTACCACCTGTCACCATGATTGCAGAGTGGGAGCTTATGGGCAGGTCCAAAAAGTCACTGCCTCTGGCCCCTAGGGTTCCCTGGCTTCTGCTTCACTTCTGGCTTCTGCATATTTCCATGAGTTCTTCCCTTTGGGAGACTCTAACTCTGAACCGCCTAGGAAGGAGATTTTAGGAAATGCAGGTCATGCCTTAGAAGGGAGTGGTGGTGGTGCTGACTGCTGACAGTCCATGATGCCTCCTTTTTATAGACTCAGCAGAACTTGATGGAACCTTTTGTTGTTCTTGGCAAATAGGAAAGAGAAGAAGTGATGTTATATTTTAATTTGCATTTTAAGAAATGAGCATGACTCATTGTTTTCAAATAATTATTAGTCACTTATTTATTCAACAATGTTTCTGAATACAAGTTTTTTGGGAAAACTTGATGAATAAGGTGGGCAGTTTCTGCTCTCATGAAACTTACATTCCAGGGCAGAGAAATGAGAAAAAGGAACAACTAAAGGAACGAGGTAATTTTAGAGAGTAATAGACAATAAAAGGAAAAAGTGTGGAGGGGTTTGAAACGGGCAGAAGAGATTGCTGAATATCCTTTCTGTGAATCTGGGGTCTCTGGAGATTATTTGATACTACAGAGGTGGGGATGGAGTCTTTATCTACAACCAGGCCATTTTACAACTGTATAGACATAGAAGTTGTAGAAAACTGTTAGTAATGCAATTAATTCCTGTCCATAAAAATGCACACTGTGTCTGGTGGAATGCATTTGATTATCACCCTGTCAGTTTTATTTTTTTCTGGTTTAACATCAGCTTATAAGTTGATCTGAGCATTCCGTAGCTGAATATCAGTGTGTGGCACTTGGACTTCTCTGTTGAACTGGTTGTAACATTTCACTGGTTACCTCATGAGTTTTTGAGTTAAATAAAATCTCTGATACATGTTCATTTTATATGTATATGAGAATCATGATTATATGTTCTATTAAAATGTATAACAGTTTGGAACAATAAATGAACAAGATAATTTATTTAAAAAAAGATTTTATTTATGTATTTGAGAGAAGACAGAGATAGCAAGAGAGATAGTGAGAGAGAGCATAAGCAGGGAAGAGAGGGAGAAGCAGACTCCCCATTGAGCAGGGAGCCGGTTGTGGGGCTTAATCCCAGGACCCTGGGATCATGACCTGAGCCCAAGGCAGACACTTAACCAACTGAGCCACCCAGGGGCCCTGAACAAGATAATATCTGATGGTAATAAATATCAAGAAAATGAGACAGGCATTGTTCCAGATGGTGACTGTGGCGAACATGGGAAGAGGCTGATTTGGCTTGGGTAATCAGGAAAGGCTTGCTAAGGAGGTGGCATTTGAGCTGGGACTTGAGTATCCATTCAAGGAGATGTCATGTGCAGGCAGGAGGGCAGAGTGTTCCAGGCAAAGTGAACAGTTTGTGTAAATGGCCTGAGACAGGGACAGGCTGTCATATTCGAGAAACCAATTTCAGTGAGTAAGGAGGTGAATGGCAGAAGGTGTGATCAAAGATGGTAGTGAGGGCCAGATTACATTGGGCCTTGTGGGCCATGATGAGGATTTAGAATTTTATTATAAGAGCCATGAGAAACTATTGTGGTTCTGCATGGTGGTTGTATAAAATTAAGTGTCATCATTCAATTTTTATCAGAGAATAGATTTGTATATCTTCTTCTGTGAGTGTTCTGTACCTCCTCAAACTATTATTAAACTTGACATTTTAATTAGCTTATCAAGCCGTATTGTGAGTAAAAATACCTTATTTTGATTAATAATTGTAAACCAGTATCATCATGAAAGTAATACACAACCATTGGAGAAACATTTGCAAAATTAAAAATGCACCAGGAAGAAATAAAAATATTTAGCTTTTGGAAACGTGTGTGTGTGTGTGTGTGTGTGTGATGTAATATTTTAAATTTCTAGAGTATCTCAGTGTCTTGGCCACCTTGAACAGGCAGAGAAAACTTACAAGACATCTTCTAAGATCTACTACATTTAGTGATTTACAAAGTTTTTCTGTGGCATCTACTCATTGGGCAATAGCAGCTAATAGGTACTCCCTGGAAGCAGCAGGTGCCAGAGACACCTGAGGCTTTTGCCCCAAACCCAGTTCATTTCAGGTCACACATCTGCTCTTCCTTCCTCTGAGAGACACCCACTGGGAAGGCTCTTCCGGCCTGGCAGTCCCAGGGGCAGGTGGTAATCTCTAGCTTGCCCTCCCCCACACACCCCTGCCACCCCATCAAGGAATGCATCTGGGAAAAAAATAACTAGTGGAAAGTAAGCTTGAACAAAGAAAGCAAGAGGAAATTCAGTGGAGATGCCCAGAGGCCTGTATGATAGGAAGCAGGAAATAGGCATTCTTTTCCTGCTTTTTCTGTGAAATAAAGGTCTATTATTTACTTAAGGATTGCTATGTAAGTCCAAGATTGACATGAGGTCAGAGAAAGTCCTCTTTTTGGGTGGACACTACTCTCATGTTATAATGGATGAGAATGACCAATGGAAAATGGACTGACACTCTCACAGTGAGGTCTCTTGGGTCTACATTTCTATTAATGAATATGACATGGGAAACAGTTCCAGAGGATATCTCTCTGGATGATCTTTCTTTGTTAGAAGGAAGACTTTTTAGGTCAAGGGAAGACTTTAACGTTGAGGCAACTTGGGAATCATTGAAGTGTAATTGACAATGACCAGACCTTGTGGTCGAGACTAGAACACAATTATGAAGAGCTGTGACTTAACTACTATTCTAACATGGGGTTAAGACCCAGGAGTCAGGCAGACCTGAGTTAAAACCAGCTTTGCCATTTAGTGGTTGCATGATCTTGGGCAAGTTAATTAACTTATCTTTTGTGCTTAGCACAATAATAGAAGGGCACAGTCTGCATGTACCCCAGGGAAAAGGAATGAAATCCTCAGAAATAAGCAAGGTTCATGTAATCCCATCTAGGAGGGAGGAATCCAAAAGAGAGTAGGCAGGGACATTCCACAGGCTCCTGGGAGATGGGTTTTATTGTGGTGGGGGCAAAATGAGTTCTTTAGTTGGGACAAAATATTCAGAACTACAGATATCATTCATTGTTATGATTAACTCTGTATCAAGCTACTTTGTTTTGATTAATTCAGTATTCTAGGGTTTTCATACAGCTAAAAGTGAGTGGAGATTTGACTCAGGTAATCTGGCCGCTGGATCACCTTGCACAGGCTAAATAATTTGAAGAGTCTCAGTTTTCCTGTCTATAACTTGGAAATTATGTGTATTTTCCAAAGTTGCTGTGAGGATTAGATTGGAACACAGTAGATGTTTCTTAAATTCAGCTGCTTTTCCTTATCAATGGATTGATTCATTCAATTAACAAATCTGTCTAATAGACACAGTACCATGTGCTTAGGGATACAGCAATGAACACGAGAGATACAGTCCCTGCTTTGGTTCTTTCATAAAACATATTCTACAGGAAGTTGAACTTTAAAAAGTTATTCAAATAAATATATTAACAGACAATTTTGTAAGAGCTATGAAAGGGAGAGGAACAGGTACATTGACAGATTCCATTTAGGTTGGTGCAGAGGTGGTCAGGTAAACCATTCTCTGAAAAATAGTAATGCTTTAAGCTGATGCTTGAATGGTAATGGAAATTAATTAGATAAAAAGTTTGGTGGGTGGTGGAGAGAGCATTTCAGGAATAGAAGACAGCATGTTCACAGATCCCAAAGTGGCAAAAGACTTACTGGCCAGAGTAGAAGTGAGCCAGGGAACAGCTGTCCCTATAGAATTAGAGGTTTAAATTCCATTATTCTCTCAATCTTGTGTGCCATAACATTCTCTTCCAAGGTGTTCAAGGCGTAGAATCACAAAGTATCCCACCAAAGATGTCTTTCTCTTCACTCATGCTTACTCCCTGAAAAATAGTGAATTGGCTTCTTGGGACTTGGAACTTGAGTTGCTAAGCTAGAGTGATTTTATGTTCTAGTTTGTCCAGGACAGTCAGTCCTGGTATCTGCACATTATCCCCAAGTAATAATTCACAGCATGTCCTTTCGTTCTAAAGTCTGTCCTGTTTTTGGTGATTAGTTATGTGGTCATCCGACCCTTAACACGTGGGATTTGGCCCCAGACTGGGAGAACTCATTCATTGTGTTTCTGGTTGTCAGCATGAATGGGGTGATGTTCCTTTTTGTGATCATTGTATTTAAAGCTTTGAGAATGATATCTGGTTGGGAACGGCCATTAAGTAAAGAGTGGCGAATATTATTGTTATGGTGGTTGTCATAATCTTCTGTAGGGATGATGATTTCTGCTGACAGAAGGGTCCCACAATATGGGAGATCCGCCAATTGACCAGAATGTTTAACTTTTCTGTAGGAGGAGAGGGAATAATATTTGGATGTCTACTCTAAGCCAGCCTCAGTGCTGGATACTCCTTAATACAGTTCTATCCAAAAATGTTTTTAGATCTGTGTTTCTTTTGTTTGTATGTTTATTTCTTTTTTTTGTGTGAGAAGTAGAGACTTTATTAGGTACAGAGTGTGACTGCTGGGCAGAGTCATGGAATGTCTACTGGACTTCCTCCCAAGCTGCAGTACAGTACTCCAGGGGAAGGAGGAGCAGAAGAACATTTGTTTTCTCTGCCCTCTCCCTTCAAGGCTGCATGCGGATGGCTCTATCCAGCTGGATGACCTCTCAATTGATGGCTTATACCAGATGAGCATACTCAGCAGGGTCACCCAGTCGTCTGGGGAAGGACACCTGGTTGGCCAGAAAGTTGCATACTTTTCTGGAAGGCTGGTCAGCAGTAGGGTGCCAAATAGGTCTGGAGCAGTGGCCATCACTTGGATGACCATGGGAGCTAGATGCTGAGTAATGGGCTGTGTCATGCCCACTGTGACACACTTGGAAGCAGAGTATGCAGCTTGTCCAGTGTGGCCCTCCAAGGCAGCCAGTGCTGGCAGTATTATTATTATTATTATTATTATTATTACTAATTTATTTATTCATGAGAGAAAGAGAGGCAGAGACACAGGCAGAGGGAGAAGCAGGCTCCATGCAAGGAGCCTGATGTGGGACTTGATCCTGGGTCTCCAGGATCATGCCCTGGGCTGAAGGTGGCGCTAAACCGCTGAGCCACCCAGGCTGCCCCAGTGCTGGCAGTATTAATGATGACCCAGCATTGGCCTCCCTGGTCTGGTTGATTCTGGCGCATCTCACCAACCACCAGGTGGAACATATTAAATGTGTCTATGAGATTACATCGAGAACTTGCTGAAAGTCTGACAAGGTAGGGGCCTGATTTTTCTTGAAGTTGTATGTCTAGATGGCCACTACACTGTCTGTCCAGTTGACTGCCAAATCCACCTGGCCAAACTTTTCTTTTATTAGAGTCAGGGCTGCTTGCACATTCTTCTCTGAGGTCATGTCTCCTGGGGCAAAGGGACAGCTCTTCCCTAACTTCTTGGCTTGGGCCTCCCCATCAGAGTTACGCAGGTCCAGAAGCACAGCAATGGCCCCTCACCCCACCAGTCGCTCTGCCATGACCAGACCTAGACTGGAGACTCCTCTGGTTATTAAAGTAACTAGGCCCTTCATGTCTCTGACATGCCACAGCCATCTTTGTGTCTCTAGACATGGTTTTTTTTTTTTTTTTTTTTTTCCCTCCTCTTGCTTATAATTCTGGCTCCAACCCTTATTGACTGGGTGTCTTAAGGAAGGTCTTGACCTAGGTGGACCTCAATTTTCTCTTTTGGAGGAGGTTTTTAAAAATGGGAGTTCAAATTCAATTGAGGTGATCAGAGAGTAAGCTCAGAATGGAACTATAAGGAAAGCTGTAATTGTATTGTTTCTTTTGTTGGCTGAAGAAAAGAGTGCTTAGAGAATAGGCTTTGAGATCATGCCACTGAGCCACCATTGCCACCTCCAGTGTGCTGCTTTGTCACCATGTGGAACGCACCCAACACCAGCTCTGTCTGTGAGTCATAGCCAGGGGTAGGGGCTTGGCCGCAGAGCCTGATAGCACCACTGGACTCTGGTTTAGTATTGGGGATTCAGAAGCTGGGCAAGAGTGAGAAGTGGTTTTTCTGCTGGCTGCCCTGCTTTTGCTTTGTCTTCTCTTTCTAGCACATGACAGGATCTGGCAAAGGTAGTGGTCAGGGGAGCAGGAGGGGGGAAGTAACCTTTTCTCTCATTGGGGGAGAGTTGTTCCATTGAAACGTGAAGTTCAACTTCACACGACTGGGCCCTTAGCTGGCTGGCAAAGGGCAGCATGTTAGCAAACAAAAGTGTTCTTATGTTTTTGTCAATGAAAACTCAGTAAACCGCAGGAAGAGATGATAGAGCCTTTCCCACTTCATCCACATGAATGATAATGAACTCCATTGTAGAGCCAGCCTTGGGGCATTATCCGATGCTGCTATTTCTGCTGGCGAGAATTTGCACATTGCCCACATGACTTGGGGTCGTGTAGTCTCTTTCCCACTGGGTGACTCTGACAGCTTTGCGTTCTGCAGATTCTGAGCTCTGGCCTGGATATCTAGCCGCTCAAAGTGAGCATGGCCATGGGGTTCCCAAACCTTCTGACATGGGCAGGAGTTCCAGGGGGGCATTTAGATTACAATGGGCTTTTCTTATGGTTTTAAAATATACGGTGGCTTTTTGGCAAATGAAATTCACACACACACACACACACACACACACATGCACGCATACCCCCATTCCTCAGTGATCAGAATTTATAGTAAAACAGAATTTGTAAAAATAATTCTGTAGGAAAGTCGTGGTATTTAAGTACATACCATGCTACAGACCCCATGCTAGATGCTTCCTAAACACTGTCTTGTTATCTCCTTACCAGATCTTCCAACGATCTCCGTGGGGACTTTATTTTAAAGTCGATGAGGCATTTTGCAGTAGTCTCAGACATAAGCCCTAGGATTTGGGGTTAGGTTCACAGAGGTTAAATTTTTTACCTAATGGGGGTTCCCGGGTGGCTCAGCGGTTTAGCACCGGCCTTCGGCCCAGGGCATGATCCTGGAGTCCTGGGATCGAGTCCCACATCGGGTTCCTTGCATGGAGCCTGCTTCTCCCTCTGCCCCTCTCTCTCTATCTCTCATGAATAAATAAATACAAAATCTTAAAAAAAATTTTTTTTTTGGCCTAAGATGATCACAAATAGAAAGGGTGGGTCAGGAAACTGGCACCAATTGAATTAATCCGTTACATGCCAGGTTCAGTGCTAGGAATGTTGTAGACATTTCTTTACTGACTTCTCACAGTTACTTGATTGTTATCCTTGTAGATGAAAAAAAATCAGAGTTCCATGAGACATTGTCTCAAGTCACAGCCAGGAGGGAAACATGGGTTTGTTTGTTTGTTTGTTTGTTTTGTCTTTGCATATCACACTGCCAAGTGATTGATTCCCCTTTGAGGAGCTAGAGGCCATTCACAAGTAAACAGGGTTATCTCAATGGTGTGATCAGAGGGGAAGCTGGCCAGGGCTGACTTAGCACAAGCTCTCTTACCTCTGTCAAAAACTGTGTTCAATCATTTCTTTGCTCCCTTAGCAAACTTTAAAGACCTACTGCGCAAAGCATCACGGGGGTTGGGGAGGGGGCACTGGTGTTCAAAACAATGATTCTAAAGCTTGTGTAACAAAAGATGTTGGGTGGTGTATATTCAGTATACCGAGGCAGTAAGCAAAGTAGCGCAGTTTTGAGAGCATTTAAGAAATAAGAAATTATTGATTAATGGAAATACAATTGACAATATCCTCCATACTCTTCAAGCATTTCGGTAATTTGTATATAAATTGATGTCCTTGGAAAATGTTCTTTTCTTTTCGATGTCAGTTCAGTTTCCAAATATAAGGCATAGAACTTAAAAGGGAAAGTACCATCTATTAAATGTTAACTTGGAGTTAGGACCAAGATTTATATGTCAGCTCTAAGTTTTATAATAATCATGAATATAGTATTATTTTCCACATTTTCTAAGACAGGAACCTGAAACAGAGAGATTAAGCAACTTGAAATATCAAATCTTCAGCCAATAATAGATGGAGCCAGGACTGTAAATTCAGTTCTGTTTCAGAGTTCCTGTGCTTTACTCCTCCCGTGGCCTGCTGACTTGTGCACCCATGAAACTTACTCCTCGGCTCAAATTTTGTAACTCCTCACTGGGTTTTATTTTAAAACCGACGAGGCATTTTGCAGTAGTCTCAAACATAAACCCTAGCATTTGGTGGAATCTAGTTATTCACCTAGAGCCTACTGACCCTTATTTTATTTAAAACTTTATGTTGTGACTCCATTGAAGAATGCAACTGTATTCTTCGCGGTCTATGCTCATGCTTCCTCTGTAAGAGCCCAAAGTCCCTAACATATTGTAGATACTCAGGAAGTGTCTGTTGAATGTAATGTGATTTTTGCTTAATTGCCTTGTTTTGTTTTTGTTTTTGTTTGTTTGGTTTGGCTAAAAGAAGACTAGAAACAGACCCCAAGAAGGGAGGAACATTAAAGACCACAAGATGTGGCCATTAACTGGAAGGAAACAGATACAGAAAACTATGAAAAGTAGATATAAGATTTCAAAAGCATCAGGGATGGGGCAAATAACCCCAGGTATGTCAAGAATCTTAGTCAAATTCTACCTTAAATTTTTCACAAGGAAGCACTCACAGGAAAGGTGACAGCTGTTTGTCACCCTGGGACAATTAGAGAAGATTGCTCACTGCAGGGTTGACTGTCCTTGGGCTCTGGCCCGCTTAACCCTGTCCAGCCTCCCCAAGTACCAAGGCGATCAAACTCTTGGCACAGCTGTTCTCTGTGCCTTAGCACACTGGTTGGGAGGTGCCATCTTAGTGCCACAAAGCTCTACAATAAATAAAGGAGGATGTCTTTGCTTCTGGAACTTAGTGCCCAGTGCTCAGTCAGCCCTCAGCAATGTTTGTTGAATTGAATGGAATGCTGACTTTGCATTTTCCAGGAAAGATGATATTTAGCTTCCTTTGCTCTAGAAGATAGGACAATGTGTATAATGCATGTTAGACATGGTTTGAAATGAAAACTAAAAAACCAGTATGGTGAATTTATGAAGTTTCTGAACTGGTCAGTGGCAAAGCTGGGAACAGGTTCTTCTGGTGGTTCTTCTTCTCCCTCTTCTTCTCCCTCTTCCTCTCCCTCCTCTTCTCCCTCTTCCTCTCCCTCCTCTTCTCCCTCTTCTTTTCCCTCCTCTTCTCCGTTCTCTCCTTCCTTCCTCTTCTCCCTCCTTCTCTCCCTCCTTCTCTCCCTCCTCTTCTCCCTCCTCCTCTCCCTCTTCTTCTCCCTCCTCTTCTCTCTCTTCTTTTCCCTCCTCTTGTCTCTCTTCTTCTCCCTTCTCTTTTCTGTCGTCTCCTTCCTCCCCTTCTCCCTCCTCTTCTTCCTCTTCCTCCCCCTCCTCCTCCTCTGTTAAATGGTTACACTCTAGTCCTGCTTGGGAAGTTTGCATTGAGTGACCAAAGCTGCCAGATGTTTCCAGTCGATAGACCACTGTGAACAGTATGCAATGCAGACACCCGGGGTTTATTTCTGTGTGCTAAAAGGTGGAGCGAAGGGAGCTAATGTGTAGTGCATGATGCATGGTCTGGATGTTATTTTAGATTGGTGATGATACTGTGCTGTTTTGTGATTATTTGTGTTCTTTTTTAATCTAAAACTTTCAAATAGATATTTCCAGTGTCAAAATTAGAGGAGACCTGTGTGCTTGTCGTCTGTGTGGTTTCTTTGCTGGGGAGTAACTTGGAAACCATTGCAAGCTGATGAAAGCAGCCGTTATGATTTGACTAGCCTGGCATGAATTTTTCCCAAAGATATGCAACACCAATCATCCGAAGACTACTCACTTACCAGAAAAAAAAAAAAGAAAGAAAAAAAGAAAAAAAAAAAGAATTATCTTGAAGGGAAGGGAAGAGCTGAAGCAAGCCTGCAAGGTTTTTTTATGTTCTAAATTTTTTTCTGCAAGAGCTACCTTCTTGAAAGTGATACAGAAGGGTTGAGGTTCTATTTTTTTCTATTTTTTTTTAAACCATGCTCTTGGGAAGTTGCAAAAGCTGAACAGAAAGTATGAAATCTGGAAGTTTATAAAAAGGCACAAAACCTCCCCAAAGTGGCCAAAAAAAAAAAAATAAGACCAATACTGGAGAAACAGAGGACATATTGCTGACTTTTAATGGTCCTCAATCCCATTTATTGCATTCGTTATCTTTTTTTTCCTTATTGACTTAAGAATTAAGAATGCCTACCCGTTATTGTCCTGGGAACTTTCTCATAAATTCTGTTTCCACATTATGGGAATGATTCTTGTAATTTATGATTGATAGCAAAGTTCCAGAAGTACCACCTTCAGCAGAGCAAGTCATATGGATGTCTCATCTGATGTACAGGAGACTCTGGCCGATGTGACCGAGCCGGGTTAGCGACAGGTCCGCTCTGAAGCGTGTGAAAGCAGTCATGCTTCATCCAGGTCTGGTGTGCCGAGCACAGGTGCCTGATGTCGTCTTACTCTCATTTTTGGAGCGGCCGTCTTTGGAGCGTCTGAGTGGACACAGCACTGGTTTAGATCTGGAGTCACTTGTTGACTGCCAGCTAACTGGCTGTGTGACCTGGGATCTCACTTCAGCTCTCTGAGCCTCAGAATTTCTCAACTGTAAAATGGGGATGCAGAGCCTTCAGCTACCCCACTGGGTCGTTGTGAAAATTAAATGAGGAACTAGAAGCCAAGTATTTGGCACAGAGTCAATACTGTTAACTATCCTTCTCCTACCATCTTTTGGTAGACCTGATGGGCTATGTGAGGTTGATAGTGTTTTAACCAAGACAATAGTGTGTGTGAGATGTGTGCATTGAACTCAATCCATGACTCAAGAGGTTGAGGGGATGTAAGGGGACTGACATTTGTTCATTATCTGCCGGTATTCAGGCTCTGCGCCAGATCACTTCACATATGTCTGATCCAGTTTGTGCAATACGGCTCTGGAATGGGAGTTAGCACACACATACTCATCCCCTTTTAAGGGTTGGGGAACTGAGGCCCAGGGACTTTCTTGCCTTCTTAGAGTCACATGGCTAAGTAACTGGCAGGCTTGGGAAAGGAATTCAGCTTTCCCTGGAGTTTATATGCCGCTGATGAAATTCATAACCTCAGACACATATTTTAGGAAGTTCTCTATAGATGGACCATGTCTAATTGCTTTCATTTTCAACAATGGTTGGATCGTAGATTTTCTGATTTGCTGATTAACTGTGACCCTACTTGGAACTTTCTTCTGCCTGAAGACAGCATTTGTCCTCTAGCCTTTCTGATGTCAAAAGCAGAAAGCTGCTTCTGGAGGCCTTTGCCCTGAGTGCGATAGGCAGAGACAAAGGGATCTGGAACAAGGCTTTCAGCCTTAAGCGTTCAGATTTGACCAACTTCTTTTTCACATTTTCCAAGCCTTACCTCACTTTCTCACACCTCTGCTTTTGTGTGAGCTGTGTGCTTGACTTTATAAAGTCTTACTCACACATCTAGACCCTGCTTGACTATTCCTTACTATGTCAAGGCTTTCTTTCCTTGCAGGTGGACTGAAGTACTTGTGTATTTTTCATGTCTTAGCAGTTATTACAATGCAGGCATTCAAGTGGTTTCCCATCTAGCCCCTGTAAGCTGGGAGTTTCTTGGGGATTTGGATTATGTCTTACTCCTCTTTGTGTCTACTGTCTACTGCATGGCATGCCCGTAATTGGTGTACCCACACTAGTAATCAGTGAGTCAAAAAAGACAAGACTTGGCCTCTGAATTCCTAGGACATACCTAGAGCAGTGTTCGTCTCTCAAGAGGCTGACCATTTTATGCTTAACTTTCAGGTCTTTGCCTGGTCTCTGCATCCTTCCTTTTACTCTTCTGCAGTCAGAGCGGCCTCAGAGTAGCTCTAATTGATGGCTACTTTGGTTCCAACTATACCTTGACTGTTTATTTCTATTCTCTTTCCAGGACTCCTGGGGATTCTGATTTAATTGGTTTGGGCACTTGCCTCACAGAGTGAATTGTTTAAATATAACCAGCAGAACACAAGACACCCAGGCTGCAGCTCTGAGATCCCAATATTTGAGGAAGAGATATGCATGCGTGCAAAAGAGAGAAACCATTCATGAATGCGGGGGTGGAAGAGGGCACAGCAGTTGAAAAGGATATGAAAGTCACTTCCCTTTCTCATGTGAATGGAAACACCCGCAGAAGTTATTGGAGCCACTCGTTTCTATGATCATTCATTCATCTGTTTGCTCATTCATTCGTTCTGTATAGCCTTGGTTGTGGCAGGAGCCCCTCAGTGGCCTCTCATGCTGTCTTCTGGCCCCTGTGGAGTCTGTCTTCTGCTGCATTGACCCCACTCCCCGCATTATGCACAGGGTAAAGGGTAAGCTCCCTAGCATGGCGTCCATGATAGCTGATCTCATCTGCCCACTCGTCCCCTCATCTCTTGTAACTCCATACTTGCACCTTTCTAAACTCCAACCATGTTGGACTCTTAGGGATACCATCAAAAAGCCAGTTTGTTTTGTCTCCATGTTTTTTTGTGTGCTGTTTCCTGTCTTCTGGGTTTTTTTCCTGTTCTCCTACTTAGCTGTCAAATGTCAGCTGAATCCTACGTCTACCATTTTCCCTGATAATGGCCAAGCTGAAGGAGGTGAGTTCTTTTTCCCACCACAGTGTTGTGGGCACACACTTGTCAGAGCTCTGGTTACACTGTGCTGAGTGTGTTGGCATGCATCTTTTTCTGTCACTGGTCTATGTACTTCTTGTAGTAAAAGCCCATGTAATATGCCCCATAAGAACAGTTCCTGACATATAGTTGGTGCAAAATAAGTGCACATCGAGTGAGCACATTAACTGTGTGCTGTGTACTAAGGAGTTTGAATGTTATTGTGAATCCAAAGAGAGTCATTAGTAAGGTTTCAGCAGAGCTAGTGGCAGGGTTGGGGTTGTGCTTGAGGTAGAATGGAGAACGAATGGGGCTGGGAAGTACTGAAGGAAAAGAAACCAGCCAAACTTCCCACCCTCATCTCTAGCCCCTGACACCATTTTATATTCCACCCATCCTGGGGAGCATTCTCCTCATGCACTTCTGCATTCCTTCAAGACAGGAGCTGACCCCGACCTTCTAACATTACACTTTGGTAGTATGTCTAATATTTATTAAGCATTTTCTTATGTAGTGCGAACTTTGGACTCTAAAAAATTAATCATCACAGTTGTCCATTGAGACATTCACTTTTATTGATATTTTTTGACAGCTGAAGCAGCTGAAGTTTGGAGAAGTTAAGTCACATGCCCAAATTACCCAGCTCAGGACAGTAGATGAGATGTGAATGGAAGTCTGACTCTGAGTCACAGTTCTTTCCTATGGCAATATCTGTATCACGTTTTTCTTTCTTTGCCTGCAGCTCATATTATGGTAGCATGCCTGACACAATCTGTTAGGTTTAATTCAGTTTTATACTTCCATCCTGTGTATTGGTTGGTGTGGGGACAGTTGGGATCTTTAGGATTATTTGTAATGTTGTCCTCCTTTTTTCCTCTGGGCAATGCTGCTGAACTCCCTTCTTCCTCTGTTTTGTTTCTTTCTCTTATGACCCTCATATTCCTTCATGCTATCTGGGTTTCAGTTGTATTGGGTCTTTTTCCTCTCTTCCTTTGAAATTTTGATTGGAAGATTTCATCAGTCTTCCCTGTTGCCCATGAAGCTCTTGTCCCTGGTGTTGATGAGATGGTGACCTCCACTTCCAGGGACCCACTGTTCTGACATGGTGACACGTCAAAGTCCAATTGTCAATATCATTTTGATGGCAGGTCCACACTTCCCAAGTACTCCTTTCCCTGCAAGGTCCTGGCCTTTGACTAAAAGAAGAGAGAAAAGTATCATGTGGGTCTGGGAGTGGACTTGATTGGACTTGCATTACAGTAGGCTATAGACTGGCCTGGACTCAAATTGTGCCTCTGTCACTTCCCTAACTTTTGGGAAATGAGACCACCAGTGTATGTTTCCTGGATGGTGGGGGGAGAATTCAGTGTGAGAACAGGCGCAAAAGCTCTTTGCTCAGTCTTGAAAGATAGTCCTGTGAAACACTGATGACTTCCTTTCTCTTCATCATAAAGTCACCTTTGAGGGTCCTTACAACTGGTCACTTTGTGTGAGTCAGTCCAGTTGGGTAGACGCTGGTGGGCTTGATGGCAAATCAGGCAAAACTTAATTTTCTGCCACCTTAGTGTGTATCAGCCACGTGCTCAGTCGTGTTTGTCATGTCATATAACCTTACTGCAGGGATTAGTACAGATACTTCTTTCTATAAAGGGTTGGGTAGTATGTTAGGCTTTTCAGACTGTAGGATCTCTATCACTTCTACCTAACCCTGCCTTTGTTGTATAAAGGTGCCATACTCAACGTGTAAAGTTGAACATACTTGTGTATTGTTAAAGACTTTATTTGCAGAAAGAAGTAGTGAGTGGATTTGGTCCACTTGTCATAGTTTGCCAGTCCTTGTGTTACTATAATGTTCTTGGCCAACCTTCTTTTATATCATAGCTACCTATACCAGAAAGACAACACATTCATCCAATAGCTTCAGTTAGCCTTCATGTGGTTATCTCTGTTCTCTCTTGGTAGGCAAATATCAAACACTATAGCAGTTGATACCTGGGACTCTCTAACCCAACATGCTAATGCCTGTACATCATCCTTTGATTGGTTTAAGGCATACTTAATGCTTCCTGAGCAGGTCTCACCTCATATTTGGGTCAGAGTCCCCTTTTATGTTTCACCCCAATATGGAAAGCTTCCCCTTTCTCTTACTGACATTATCTTGATTTTCCTCCACTCTTTCAGAATGATTTCCCCTTAGGATTATTTTCCCTATCCGTATCCCTTGTAAGAATAATTCATTCTAAGGCAGGAGATCTGACATCCTGATTTTCAGTATTAAGACTAGATTAGGTTTGAGTTCTAGCTTCCCTACTCACTGTGTCACCCTATGCAAGTTATGCAGACTCTCTTAATTCCAGTTTTTTTTTTTAATTTATAAGAGAGGGACAGAAGTAGTACCTACTTCACATGGTGTTTGTAATTCATGAGAGAATGCATATGCCATCAGTACATTGTGGGGTCCATAGGAGGCACATACTCCATTTATTCATCAAAATATCTACTGATTATCTGCAATATGCCAGGAACTGCATGCCAACCTTTATAATAATATCTAAGGTTACATGTGTAAATAGCAGAGCTAAGACTGAAGTCAGATCAGTAGACCTCTTAAGCCCTGTGTTTTTTCCTTGGTAATGACCTTGAAAATAAGTATTTTTAGAAAATTCATGATTTCACCAGTATTTGAGTTTCTGGTACACTGTCTTCACCCAAACTCTTCTTTACATCAATGTCTTTTATAGACTCTATAGTACTTCTAAACATACACAAAGTTCAGGCTCAGTAAATATTCAATGAATGAGTGAATTTGGGGAGCAAGCCACTACTGAGTGGATTTAAAAAAAAAAGTCTACAAAGGACTTGAGGATTCTCTTTGCTCATCCCTACCTTCTATCTGATCATCACAATTTCTCCCATTCAATTTTGCCTTGAGATGGATCTTTTCAATCATTTCTTATAAGTACCCAAATCCTACCCAGTATTCTTACAGCATCTCAGACCATGATGTTCAAACCACACTTCACACGCCATGCATTTAAATATTCAGTGGCTCAGGTTGGTGCCAAGCCTAATTTTCCCAGTGTCCCTTGCTGTTCTCTCCCATTGCTTTTGACAGGAGCCAGGCTCACCACAACACACTTGGTCTGTCAGGGAGGCTGAAGAAGCTGCCCCAGTCCCAAATTTTTGGTGGCTGAGCGGTATTCCTTCGCCTTACATAGCCTTTAATTGAAAACAACACATAGATTCTAACTTGTTTAAAATGTCTCCAAGTCCTGGCATACATTGAATCGAACCCAAGGCCCCAAGACTTATCATCCCCAGAGAAACACAACATTAGAGGGGACAGAGCTTAGGGTAGGGAGACCTATAGGAATGCAGAGGTCTGTAAAATGGCTCCAACACATTCTATGAGGTTTGGCAAAAGCCAGAGCTCTTGTAGCCAGACACGTTCTGCATGAAGTTTAAACTGATTTGACATTGTGGCAGGAGAAGTCCCTGCTCTCAGGATTTATTAATTCATGATTCACTCATCAGGATTGTATTTTGTGTAAGGTGTCCAAGATATCTAATGATTCCTGTTAAAATACTGCTAATGCTTGGCTTTCCTATTTTCTCTCCTCTTCACATTCTCAGTCAAGATCAAACAGCATTTGAATCTGTCTTGATTTGTATTTGGGTCTGGAAGTCAAATCATGTGACAAAATATAAACTTGGCAAGATCTATCCCTCCCCCCCTCACTAGAATTGTGAGTGTAACCACCTATTTTTAGCTATTCAACTG
Organism: Canis aureus; assembly: GCF_053574225.1. Taxonomy (NCBI): domain Eukaryota; kingdom Metazoa; phylum Chordata; class Mammalia; order Carnivora; family Canidae; genus Canis; species Canis aureus. The sequence continues at coordinate 29,805,903 of NC_135624.1, read as the reverse complement.
AGTCCTTTAGTTACGCTCAGATATCATGTGCAGTGAAATTGTCCAAGGCATTATTTTCCTTTTAGAGATTATTCAAGTAGTGCAACAAAGACACCTATTATAAATCTTAGACCCCTACACTCCCAGGAACATATACTGTGTACTGAGGGCTTATCTCAGTGAAAACCCCAATATGCCACCAATGGCCCGAGTGGGAAAATTAGAGTAATTCATGACTTTTCCCTCTCAATAGCTAACAATTCCCAAGACATGCTGATTCCACCTTATTCATGTTGCTTGACTTCATCCACTTCTCCCAAACTCATAGCTGATGCCCGTGTCATTTACTGTTTAGAGTATTGCCATAGCCAGCTGACTAGCTTCCCTGCTTCTCATCGTGTCCTTTTCCATTCCATCTGCCAGCCAGCAGTCCTGTGGGTCTGTGTAAAGCATGCATTTTATCATGCCATTCAGTCACTTCAACATTCTTGGTGGTCTTTTCCCCTTCAGAATAATGCCTCAAAAATTAAGCATGATCTATAACATCCAGCACAACCTGGTCCATGTCTTGTACTCAGCATTGCTTTTCACTGTCACCTCTTCAGTCTTTGGGGTTTACCATACTGAACTCTGGACTATACTCAAGACAAGCTGTGTTCTCTTTCATTGCCTTGCCTTTCATTTGATTCTTCTGTCTTGAATGGTTTTATTGACTGGTCTTCCACTAGCCTTATTTCTCCTCAGGACCCTGATTATAGCCTCCACTTCTTCCAGTAAAGCTTTCTCCGTCTGTATTATGAGCTCCTCCTCTATGCTTCTGAAATACCTTGGCCTTACTCCTATCATGGCACTTACCATACAGTATTGTAATTACCTGTTTTCTTGTTTAAGCAGCTAAAGATTATAAATTTCCTGAAGGTTGGACCATATCACAGTCACCATTGTATTTCTAATGCCTGAGAAGAAGTTTGAGGGAAAGAATAATTTATTCTGTCTTTTTACTTCCCTTGCTATGTATACCAGATGGATTTCCTTTTTTGAACACATTAAGCTGGATTTCTTTCATGATTCTGCCTTTGTTCTAGATGTTTCCTAGAAATGTCTTTTCCCTCTTTTTTTTTTTTTTTCATGTGAGTTCATCCAGGGCCAAGCATGTCAATTTTTAATGTTTTATTTTACATTATTTATTTTAACCAGATCAGCTAAGCTGACCCTATGCATCAGGTATAGGATGGAAACAACATTGTTGATATGGAATGAAATGTCTTAGAAAAAGTACTGAGGGGGCAGCTCAGGTGGCTCAGCAGTTTAGCGCTGCCTTCAGCCCAGGGCGTGACCCTGGAGACCCGGGTTTGAGTCCCACATCAGGCTCCCTGCATGGAGCCTGCTTCCCCCTCTGCCTGTGTCTCTGCCTCTCTCTCTCTGTGTCTCTCTGAATAAATAAATAAATAAAATCTAAAAAAAAAAGTACTGAGACGGGAATCAGGAGCCCACAGCTGTATTGATGACATCTTATATCATGTAAGGCAAATGAGTCCCTTCTCTGGACCTCACCATCCTCATCTTAGCATGAGAAGGAATCAGATTAGATGACCTTGAAGAGATCCTTTCATTGACAATCCTATAAATTATGATGTTTGAGATAAGAAAAGGAAAGAACCTTTGGGGAAAGATCTGTCTATGCTAAATAGGCCAAATCAACAAGCCAAACGTCTAAATAAAATGAGTCAGTAAATCCTTGGTTGATCATGGCTCTGCCACTATGTGTGCTGTGATTGGCTTAATCTCAACATTGACTGCAGTGGTCTCTGAGTTCACCTGGACTCGGTGCAGGCATTATTTTCAGGCAAAATTAGACATGATTTCTAGTGCTACCTCTATCACTTACTTGCGATGTGACTTTGATCAGGTTCCTTCTTTCTAAGCTTTGGCTTCTTCCTCTAAAAATTGGGTATCAAGAGTATGTATTTATTATGGTTGATGATGAGAGCATTGGGATTTGAGATAGTGCCCATAAAGCACGAAGAGTTTGCACAGTAGCCACTTATGGTGGTGGTGGTGGTGGTGGTGGTGGTGGTGGTGACGATGATTTTGTAACTTGATATAAATAGATTGCCACATGGTTAAACTAAGAGAATTAGAAGAGGAGAATCTTAGGATAGTTACTTCCGTATGGTGAGTTTTAAAAAATCGTTGGTTGAAATGGCACACTGCACCCAGCAGGAACTCAATAAGTGTTTGCTCACTAAATAGAAAGGAGAATTTCCTTTTTGTGTGGATAATGAGAAAACAGTCCTGAGGTTTAACTCTGGCTATCTAAAGGATGTGGAAGTGATGCTTTCCTGTTAAAGATGCTTTGATTTCTTAGTGTAATAAGGGTCCATGGAGCCATTTTTAGTTAGTCCTTCAGGGCATATTTTAAAGCCAAGAATTCACCCTACAAAATAGCTCTTTCTCAGGCTTTGTTTTTCAAGCACAGATAAAACCAAGTCTCTTTAATTTTCAGCATTTATATCCTTTCCAACTAATGTTAAAATAATGATAGAATTATTGCAAAAGGCTATTTGTTATCTAAAGCTATATATTGACTCAGTAAAGTGACATGCATTTCTAAGCCTTGAAGAACTTCTTTTGAGTCCATCTTTTTTGGGGAAAGGCACAAAAGCTCATTTTTCTCTTTAAGGGTGGGGAAAATGCTGTGTTTGCATGTACGGGGGAAATAATACCTCTGATAGTCATAATGATCTTGTAGAACCTTATATATATCCTCATTCCTTCCTTTCTCCAACTCTGGAAAAGTTATATATTCATCTTTCTGAAGTACTTACTATGTGCTAGGCATGCATGGGGAGCTTTCCATTTAGTGTCTCTAATTCTACAAGATAAATATTCTTCATCTTATTTTTAATATGAAGAAGCAAGTGCTTTTGGAGAGTAGTGTGGATAGGTGATTTAATTTGGGGTCTGTCCATTCCGAAAATCCATCCCTTTTCACTCCACCAGATTGATCCTTATGTGAGAGTTGGGCATTAGTTATCAGCTCCACCTAGAGTGATGAGAAGAAGCATTGAGGAGGTACAGGGCACAAGGTGCATGATGAGGGAGGGGCTCTCGTGGGACCACCTTTCAGGTGTATGGCATTCTCATTCAGAACACGGATGCCTTCTGCTTATGGTTGGGGTAAATTGCCTCAAATCCTTCAGTGAAAGGAAACACAAAGTCGACAGACTGTTGGGCATGAGGAATTGGGGATTATTTAATGTTGGTTTGGTCATAACAGAGTGTCACCCCAGAACAGATTGATGGTCCATACAGAGGCCTTTTGTTTGGCATCACATTATGTGCTTAACGAACATGTTAGAGGATATGATCTGAAATGTGGCCCCAGTGGTGCATTTCAGGGCTTTAGGCTTGGTGGGTGGAGTTCAGGACGACATAACTTTCACTGAATACTCATTGTTGATCTCTTACTATATGCCAGGCAGTGTGTTGTGTCCTGGGTGTAACCCAGGCTTTTTAAACCTGATTGCTATTACAAGTAACTTCCTGTGGAAAAAAAAAAAAAAAAAAAAAGTTTAGGTTTTCACTCCAAAAGTGAAAACCTAAACATTTTATTGAGTTAGAAAAGGATCTAGGCATCAAATTATCAAATTGGGTGATTCTAGTGTGCACTCTGGGTTGAGAGACTAGTCCAGAGGTAAATAGAGTAAGAAGTAATGACAAGTAGGGAAGTATGTAGAGAGTAAGCAGAGTTCCCAGATATTAGTCAGCTGTGTGTCCTGCTTACGGTATTATATATATATATCCTCATGCCAGTTGTACTGTCACATAACAGATTTCTTTAAATCTCTCATTCAGAGGTACCTGGGTAGCTCAGTGGTTGAGTATCTGACTTTGGCTCAGGGCATGATCCCAGGATCCTGGGATCAAGTCCCATGTCAGGCTCCCTGTGGGGAACCTGCTTCTGCCTCTGTCTATGTCTCTATGTCTCTCATGAATAAATAAATAAAATCTTAAAAAAAACCTCTCATTAAAAAATAATGTATTTAAATGGGGAAATTTACATACTTACCATAATCTAAAAACCAGTATGACTTGCCATTAATGGGAGCTGAAACCTAACAATAAAATAAAGATGAAGCAAACAATATGTATAGGTCCTATGTGACATTTTGAGAAATATTGGTACAAGGGCAAGAAAGTGGGCTTTGCAGGATAGGACCTGGATTAAGGTTCTGGTTCCATTGACCTAGCCTCCCTCAACATAATTTTTCCTTATGTGTAAAAGAGTCCATAATACTTGGCATGCCGTGTTTTTATGCTTGTGAGTTAATTCTGTGAGAGGGTATCTAGCTCAGTATTGGGTGCATAGATAGATGCTCATGAAATTGTAGTCTCTCATACGCTGGCCTTTCTTTTTAACAACTTATGACTAGAGGTGCATATAATGTACTCGGGGGCCAACTTTCTAAAGGTTGGGGAGTGCTGTCAAGTCAAAGTGGGATCTGACCCAAGTCTTAAAAAGTGAGTAAAGGCGCTCCAGGGTGATTGGTTTGAAGGGTATGATGCAACCAGGAGATATCATGACTTCACTGAAAACCAAGTTGGGGATTGCCAACAGTTATTTCTCAATGTTTTATATTTATATTTAAAGGAACTAAGCGTGCTCTGGCAAGTGTCTGTTCCTTTGTGGCACAGTCTTTCGACATACCTCTCACCTGTTTCCATTCGTGGGACAGAGGGCTCCACTGAGGCAGCTCTTTCCAGTAATAGAGGGATTTCAGGTAAATTTGGCTTCAGCAAAGATGAGCCTGGTTATTCCTTTTTCCATTACTCTGACTATTCCTGCTTGTGTTGGACATCGTCCTCTCTGAGAATCCTCAGGCATCTGATGGCTCATATATAAACGCTCCTCCGCATCCAGCACTGCGTCTGACAGATTGCTTGAGAAATAAATGCTGAGTGACTTGCAGTGATAAACTTGGATAGAGAAATGTGTAACTCTAAAATTTTTGCCAGTCTCCAGGAACCATGTCTATTGCCTCATGCATTTCAAATTAAATACTTTAGGGTGGTGATTTTATCAGTAATATGAAAGTTGACTGACTGATTGGTTCACTTTGATTCTTTCCTTTATTTATTCAAAAATTTTAGCCAGCACCTACTGTTTGGTAGAAATTTCTGCTGACCTCAAGAAGCCGAGAGTCTTGTGGGAGATACAGACAAGTACAAACTGTAACAAAAGCCAAAACACAAAATGAGAAATAATGACAGCAAAAATGTTGAGCAGGGCCCTGAGAAAAGTGTGCATAGAATGCTGTGGGCATTTGGGGGGTGAGCAGAAAACTGATCTCAAATCCAGTTTCATTCTGCAGTCAGTGAATCCTTGGCATTTATTCAGAGAAGCCATCTTTTTCCTTTCTGTGCATTCATCCTACCATGACATGATTACCGGGATAATGACACGCAAGCTCCGTGAGGGCAGTTTTGGTGGCTGCTGTGTTCATCACTGAATCCTCGGTGCTTTGCTTGGCCTAGGACTTGGCTCACAGGAGGTGTAGAATGCATGTTTGTTTAATGGCTTTGTGGATGAACCCAAACTGGCTGCAAATGCAACAAAGAGCTATAATATGGGTCTGAAAAGGATATAATGTTGGTGAAATATTTAGTATCCTGGAGCACATTCTAGCTTCTGGAAAAGAGATTTCCTTTCCAGTTTAAATGTCCTGAATTGTATGGAGCCTCATTGCCACCTTTCATAAGTAAAGAGATTCCTGGATCATAAGCACAATTCCAAATGTAGAGACATTCCCGGCAACTGAAGGAACGCCCATGGAAGTCAGAGAGGCTTTCTCCAAATGGACCAGATTTATAGGGTGAGAAGAGATATGTGAATCTAGGCCAGAGGCCAGGGTTCCTCATTTATTCCATCATTGGAAGTGAGGGCTTCAACGAGATATAAAAACAACTGGCTTCTGCATACCTGCCCTTGCAGGACATTCAGTCTGGAAAACTTCATACACAGCCCTCTGTCTACACTGTCCTAGAGTATGGCTCCTTTCAGCATAGGTCAGTCTCTTGCTGTCCTAGAAGGAACACTGACAATGCAAGAGTGGCTCCATAGTCCCAGCGCTACTTACTTTCTAGCTGTGTGGTCCAGGTTTCCTTGGCTGTAAAATGAGGAGTGGGGCCTTCTGATGCTCCACACAGTTGTGCTGAGTGCTCAGAGTCTGGAACCCAAATCCTCTGCATGGAGCTCAGCCCTTCTACTAATTGGCTGTGTGACTTCTCAGCAAACAAATTCACTCTGTACCGTTAGAGGAGGGACTCCTCCTCCTGCCAGAAACCTGGTCTCACTTTGGCCGCTGAGATCCATCCAGAACGTGAACTTGCCACTAGTTTGCGGGCTGTCGCACCCTGTCCTGCAGTGTGTGGTTCATAGCAGAACCTCAGTACATGTTTGTCAGTGAAGGAGGCGAGCTTCATCTCTTCCAGGCGCTGAAGTCAGCTTTGGTGCCTGCCTGTCCACGGGTGTCCTCTAGATGGCAGGCTCAGCTCAGGTTTGGACAGGAGTCAGCGCCTCTGTCAGGGCGATGTCCTGGTGTGGAGTGGCTTATTGGAAATCCAGTGTCATCGGTGCACAAGGGATCCTCAGAATGGCTGCAAAGCTTCTGGAAGTGCCAGCCAGCCAGGGTGAACCTCTCTGTTCTTTGCCAGGGAGATGATGGGTGTGGGTTTGTGAGCTTTCTTCTCCCACCAGCAAATTTTTGGAACAAGGTGGGGAAAGAATTAAACTTTCTTTACAGGTGTTGCTGGGTGACCTCACATGTATTTTCTCATCTGGTTCTGACAACGACCTTATACAATAAGTAGCGTTACGATTTCCTTGCTAGAAATGATGGAGCAGAGAATTTGAGGCCTTAGTGCGTCTCACCAAAGGCAAGCAGCTCTTTTGGAAGTGCAGCCTTGCTAAATCATGTCACTCCCCTGTCTCGGTCACTTTCACCTGTGCTGTCTTAGAGAAAAGGTAGAAAATCAAGGGTGCGGGAAATAGAAACGCGGTAACTAATTTAATTGAGCATTTGGATGTACGATAAGACAGTAAGAGTCACCAGCTCCAGGAGGTAGCATCTGCTGTAGCCGGAGGTGAGCTAGGCCTGAGGTCTTGGCAAGGCAGGGTATTGTGCATCTGGAATTCTATCACAGCTTCCGGGGAACCTCATTTGAATATCTTTTTTTTTTTTTTTAAAGATTTTATTCATTTATGCATGAGAGATAGAGAGAGAGAGGCGCAGAGACACAGGCAGAGGGAGCAGCAGGCTCCATGCAGGGAGCCTGATGTGGGACTTGATCCCGGGTCTCCAGGATCCCACCTTGGGCCAAAGGCGGCACTAAACCGCTGAGCCACCGGGGCTGCCCAGGGGAGCCCCATTTGAAGGGTGCAGTCCGCTGCAGAAGTTCTAAATGCTTGCAGCTTGGGGAACTCCTGTCTGAAATAAGCTCTGTTTTCTTCAAAAACAGATTTTTAATTTTCTCTCCCTCTCACGGTTTGGAGTTGGCTGACACTTTTAGGAGAAAGGTGAGTGGGAAAATGTATTATTCATTTATTTAACAGGGATCGATTGAGCTCCTGTTAAGGGTTGGACCATGTTCTGTCAAGCATAGTCTGTGCAGAGTTGAAGCTTATGGAAGCCCTGTCTTACTGAAAGACGTTAAGACACATGCAAAAATAATTAGAATTTAAGGTAGAAATCGCCAAGGGCTTTGAAGGTGTGTCTGAGTTTGGGAGGAATCACATATTGTCATTTAGGGGACTCCGGGAAGGCTTGATGGAGGAGGTGATATTTGAACTGGACCTTGGAGGTGATAGAGGATAAAGGTATGATTACCAGGAGAAGAAGTAGTGGCATTTAAAAGCCAAGAAAGGTTAAAAACCAGTATTTTTGCTGGGGAACTGTGATGCCTGCAGCACCCTTGTGTAGAGAAACAGAAGAGCAGTCAGAGAAGACACTGGCCTTGTGTTGGAGAGGTGGTATATGGCACATCGATCTCCCATTATGATTATGTTTCTGTTTTCTGTGAAGTTTATACAGTTGATGTTGTGTCATTAGGTGCAGGTAAATTTAGAATGATTCTATCTGACAAATTGACTTTGCATCATAAGTATGTCTCTTTATCTCTAGTAACACTCCATAGCCTGGATGATACTGGATGAGATTGTATTAGCTACCCTGAGTTCTTTTGGTGAGTTTTTGCCTGGTTCGTCTTTTTAACCTCTTTGAGTTTTAATATTTCTGTGTCCTTATATTTAAGGTATATCACACATAAACAATGCACAGGTTTTTTTCCCTAGTCAGGCAGTGTGGATCTTTCAATTTGAGAATTTAGTCCATTAGCATTAAATATAGTTAGTGATATACTTGCGCTTTTAAATGATTTTCTTATTTATTTTCTATTTGATCCACTTGTTTCATGTTAAATCTTTCTTTTTTTGCAGTATTTAAGAATATGCAAGTATTTCTAGATCCCGTTTCCCCTCTTAATTTTGCTTCTCCTCTTTTATTAGGATTTTAGTTACACTTCAAGTAGTTATTCTAAAGATTACAAGATCAGTTATAGATTTATTAAATTTAACAAACTGATATATGTATTTAACATAAACTAATATTTTTACTATATTCCAATAATACTGATACTTTGAGCACTTTAATTTGCTCTCTATTGCCAATTTTGGATATTTTTATATTCATTGCAATTTTATATGTATTTTAAGTCCATACAATTTTAATTTTTTGTATAGTCTATATTCATTTAGTCTTACCAACATATTTGCTATTTTTTATTCTTCGTCTTCTTCTTCTTTTCTTTTCTTTTTTTTTTTTTTAAGATTTTATTTATTTATTTGACAGAGAGAGAGAGAGAGCACAAGCAAGGAGAAGCAGGCAGAGGGAGAAGCAGACTCCTGGCTAAGCAGGGAGACTGATGTGGGGCTCGATCCAAGGGTCATGACCTGAGCCTAAGGCAGACGCTTAACCAACTGAGCCACCCAGGTACCTCTTCTATTAGTCTTCATTTCTGCCTCCATTTCTGTGTTTGCATCTGGGATCTTTTTCATTCTGCCTGAAAATTTCTAAGTTTTCTCTGCATAAGGATACAAATTATTTCTTTTTGCTTGTCTGGAAATGTCTTTTTGGTACCTTTACTTTGAGGATTATTTTCTCTGAGTCTAGAGTTCTGCATTTCTGTCAATTGCTTGTTTTCCAGTCCTTTACAGGCTTTCTTCCCTTGTCTTCCAGCTCCTGTTGTTTGTGTTGCGAAGTCATCTTTACCTATTACTGTTTCTCATTTGAAGTTAATGAATTTTTTTTTTCTGTTTTAATTTTTTCTTGTTGCTCATTTTGTTTGCAGTTGTTTGTCTATGATATTCTTAGGTAGGATTTTTCCTTTGTATTTATTCCTCCTTGAGTTTGCTTAATCCTTGTTTGTTTGTTTTGGAAAATTGTCACCCATTTTTTTTTCTATTTAAATAATTTTTCTGTCTTTTCATTTTCTGGGACTTTAGTTACATAATATATTAGAACGTTATGCCTTATTCATGTGGTATACATAAATACATGAAATATATGTAGGTATATGGCCTATTTATTGATTGATCTATCTTATCTTACCCTCTTTCTATATTTTCCTTATTTTTTAATTTCCTTGCTTCAGCCTGTATATTTTCTGTTGATGTATCTTCCATTTGACTGATCTTTCCTTCTGCTGTGCCTAATTTGCTCCTGAGCCCACCTGTTGAGTTCTTAAGTTCAGTTACTGAATTTTTCAGTTTTAATATTTCTATTTGAATTGTTATTGGTGAAATTTTCTATTTTGTTATCCATTTTATATTACATATTAATTATAGTTAAAACCAAGATTTGGTTCATGTGGCAAGCAGAACTGTGAGATGGGCCCCAAATTCCACCCCTCTCTGACCCATGTACATTGCATGTATAATCCTCTCCCTCTTGAATGTATAAATTTGGTGGGATATCACTCCCTGATTAGGAATAATCAAGTTACACTGTATAATAAATGTGATGAGATAATCATTTCTGTGATAAGACTTCTTCATAGCAGACTAAAGAGAGACTCTCCTGCTGGCTTTAAAGAAGTAAGCTGCCAGTTTGTGAGATGATCACATGGCAAGGACCTGAACGGGGCTCTAGAGCTGAGCAGCCAAGAAAATGGAGCCTTCAATTCTTCCAAAAATCTGAGCTTGGAAGAGGATCCTAAACACCAGATAAGGATGCAGCCTCACTGTCTTCAACCTTGTGAGACTCTCAGCAGAGAACCCAGTAATGCTATGCATGGATCAGACCTTTAGAAACTGTGAGATAATAAATGAATGTTGTTTGAACTCTCTGGGTGTGTGATGGTTTGTTATGCACTATTAGAAAATGGTCATTGATGGATCTATTTCTTTATCTTTTTATATTTGTCTTGTTTTTGTTGTGTTTGTTATTTTTTATGTTGAAGGCCTGGCATCGTATGTGAAATTTGTAGAGGCTCTGGCAGATGCTCTCTTTCTCTGGGAATGGTCTATCCTGTTCTCTAATTGGTATCTAGGATAGTGGTAAATCCTGGATTTATGATAATTCATTCATGAGTGGGTCTCATTCACTCTTGGCTGCAACATTCATACAGCTATATTTGGAATTGTATTTGCCCCCACTCCGAGGTGTAACCCTCTAGTGATCATAAGCTGCCAGGTGGGGTATTCACCAGGGCTTTTCTTGGAAGTAGATACTGAACTTTAGTTTTGGGACCCTCAATATTTTGCTGTTAGGGACTGAATATTTGTGCTTCCCTAAAATACACATGTTGAAACCTAATCCCCAAATGTGATGTATTTGGAAATGGGGGCTTTGGGAAGTAATTAGGTCATAAGAGTGGGGCCCTAATGAATGGGATTAGTGCCCATATAAGAAGAGACAACAGGGAAATGATCTCATTTTTCATGGTGTAAGGGTACAGCAAAAAGGCATCTGCCTACAAATCAGGAAGAGGGCCCTCACCACAAACCAAACTGGCTGGCACCTTAGATTTCTAGTCTTCAGAATCATGAAGAATCAATTTCTGTTGTTTAAGCTCCTGCCCCCTCCCCCAGCCTCAGTCTATGGCATTTTAAAAATAGCCCAAACTAAGACATTTGGTATTGGCAAAAACTCTGCTTTGCAAAGGCTTATTTATTTGTATTCTTAGTAGCTTCTTGCCTGCTTAAGCAATTTATGTTTTTCTGCCATGTTCTTCATTTCTTTTTGATTCCTCCCTAGTGGATTATACCATCCATATTTCTATTAATAGTCTGTTCAAGGCAATGTAGACTTTTTTTTTTATCTGTGATGCTCCCTAAATTATTCCAGTTTCTGCCCATTGCCCATTTCCAAAGCCACATTCATATTTTTAAGTATTTGTTACAGTGCACTTCCAGGTACCAAAAATTGAACTAGTTGGAGTTTTAGCCAGAGCTAGTAGAAAATAAATATTAAGAGATGTAATGCAATGAATTGACTTACATGATTGTAGAGGCTGGTTAGGCTATTCCAAAATCCATAGGGCAGGCCACCTGGGAAGGGCAGACTGGAACTTATGGATAGGGACTGAAGCTTCTGTCCATAAGTAGAATTCTTCCTTCTCACAAGGAAGTGTTAGCATTGCTTTTCTTTCAGCTGATTGAATCAGGCCCACCCAGATTATCTAGGAAAATTTACCTTAAAGTCAGCTGCTTATGGACTTTAGTCTTGTCTAGAAAATACTTCTCCAGCAACACCTAGATTAGTGTTTTCCTAAATAACTGAAGGCTGTAGGCTACCATCATAATTGGACATGAACTTGGGCTGCCTTTGCAAATATTTGTCTTATTTTCTCTGCTTGATCAAATGTCTTCAACTCTTTAAGTGTTATCTCTTCTTTTTCTACTACCTCCACTCTCCTTCATATAAAAGTAACTTCTTTCTTTTTTTGGTGTGCCTGTGGCATTCTGTGCTATTCTCTTGTAGTGTTTACTATGTTTTCTTATAGTAAGGGTCTACATTTATTTACCCATTCACTGAGCTCTGAAAGGCAGAGACCAGGACATGGTATTCAATGTCTGATACTGAGCAAATGCTCCATAAATATTATTTAAATGTTTATTGATCTGTACCAAAGTAGAAGGTATGTGTCTGTTTATTTTAAAACCTTAATCGAAGGAAGCTGACTCTCCTGTGAAGGCCCATTTGAGTGGGCCACTTAATTATGCAAATATATAGTGGGAGAAACATAACCACTGTGTTGAGATAATGTATAGCAGAAGCATATAACTTTTTTTATAATAAATTTATTTTTTATTAGTGTTCAATTTGCCAACATACAGAATAACACCCAGTGCTCATCCCGTCAAGTGCCCCACTCAGTGCCCATCACCCTTTCACCCCCATCCCCTGCCCTCCTTCCCTTCCACCACCCCTAGTTCGTTTCTCAGAGTTAGGAGTCTTTATGTTCTGTATCCCTTTCTGATATTTCCCACACACTTCTTCTCCCTTCCCTTATATTCCCTTTCACTATTAATTATATTCCCCAAATGAATGAGAACATAACTTTATTAAGAGTGCCGCCGTCTAGATCAATGGTATGCAAAGTTGATCTCTGCAGAGAGGGAGGTGGATAAAATTGTGTGAGGATTCCATGGCTTTTTAAAAGTGAAGGGACAACAAGCTATCCATTCTCCCTGCCATTTTAATTAAGAGAGAATTAATTGATATGAAGCTGGCTGGATTTGCTGAATATCTAGTTGCAGGGGGAAAGTCAATGATATTCTCCAAACAAAATTCTCCTTATGGTTGGGAAGACTTAGGCTGATGGCCTGGATGGAAATCACCTTGGAGGTGAACTGGTTGCCTCCCACTGTGAGTGACATCAGAATCTCTTCCAGATTCAGCCACCCTGATCCAGTGCTGTGTTCTGGGGAACAGCAGCTGAACATGGTGATGAAACTGAACACTGGTCTCAGCCCGGAATCCCTTTGGCTAATATTGCCCCTGAAGGAGTGAGATCATTTTCCTTTGAAGAATAGTAGTGCTGTGAGTAAGGAGCTTGGCTAATGAGGGAGTATTGATGTGGAGACCAGTATTCCTTTATAACAACTGAGAATGATAAGAGATCTTCCCAGTAGCAGCAGGTTGGAATTTGGTACCTTGCCTACTCTGACGTAATATATATTTAATCATTTCACTGAGGTGTAACCAGTTTACAATGCACATATTTAAAGTATAAAATGTGATGTGTTTAGACATATGCATATGCACCTGCATAACCATCATACTCTCCATTACTTCGAAAAGTTTCCTGTGTCCCTTTTTCTTTGTGGTAAGAACACTTAACATTAGATCTACCCCCTTAACAAATTTTTCATTGCACAACGCAGTACTGTTGACTGTAGACACTAGACTGTAGAGCACATTTCCAGAACTAATTTTGAAGGAATGATCCTTTTCAACAATGTATGCCTTGTGTTTTGGTGCAGTTTCATGGAAGCAGTCACTTCTAAGAGAAGTGACTTCCTACTCATCTGTTTAGTGAGGGATCAAGCATCCATAATTCCACCTGAGATTGGGAGAAGTTGTCATGTCACTCTCAGGATGGCTTGTGAATGGAGAAGCGTATGATCACATATGCTTTTTCCCTGCTGCAAGATTTAACAGGGAAAAACATAGACTTCAGAGTCAGAAAGACCAGTATCAGGAATTGGATTCAAACACTTAGTACCTGCATAAAGGTGAGCAGTGAATTTAACCTCTTTGAGCATGTTTCTGTTTTTCTCACAAGTAGATGTTTGTGCTTATTTCAGAAGATGACTTTTTGTAAGACAACACATGTCCCTTAATTCCCACCTAGACTTGTCCCTACTTTTGCCATATGTAGTTATCATATGGAAACCATTCATAGACCACTATTTTTCAAATCCTGCCCTACATAAAGGCTGAACACTAGATACAATAAAAGATGTTTGCTGCCAGTATGCATAGGAATCTATTCTCTATCCAGAATTGAGTGTGAGAACATCATTATTATACATCTTCTGCAAAGTCCTGTTTCCCCTCTACAGCCTAGCTCGTTCTTATCTGTCAAATGGAGATAGTACTTGGTATCAAAATAGCATCAAAATTCAGAAGGAAACAAAACAGAAGTTGAAGAGAAAGTGCTATCAAAGGAAGTGAAAATACAGGAGCCTCTAGATTGTTCAGGATTGTGGTTTTAAGGTACTAGAAGATCTATTTTTACACTTCGCCTTTTTATTTATTTAATATGGGAAGGGTTGGTGGGAATTTGCTACACAGAAGTCTTTTTGAATGGTACTGAATTCACTGTGGAGCTTTGCTTTAAATTTATATCCTGTGGTCCTTATGATTCATTTTGCCTGTTTCTATAATGTAAGCTTCTTAAAGGCAGGGGCTGGTGTTTATCTTGTTGATTGTTGATCCCCATTCAATTCACTCACTCATTCACTAATTCAAAAATAGTTTTGTAATCCTGGTATTTTATAGATGTGTTCTACATGTAAGGAGAAGATGTAAAAATATCCTCCCTTAACATGGAGAGCAGATAAAGATCATTATTTTCAGATGAGACTTCCTAACAAATAGGGTGTTATAGATGATTTGGGGAATACTCTTCTTTAGATAAAATGGTAGGGAAAGAATCAGCATTTCAAAGAACTATGAAAAAATATAAAAGGGAACATGAAACATAAAATTCTGAGATAGGGAGAAGCTTGTCAAATTCTAATGATTTATAGAAACCAGGGTGTCAGGAGGATGAGGAGTGATGATCTGGAGTCTGGCACTTACTCGATAGATAATTTATTATTAGTCTGTATGTCCTTCTGAGGTTTAGTTCTGTAAGTGTCATTCCTTCTCATTGGCATAGTCTTGAAACTCTTTAATCCCTCCTACCTCATCTATCAGGTACTCAATCCTGTTGTGTTTCTATAAACTTTGTAGTTCTTACTCTTACCCATATTGATTCTTGCCCCCATTGCTACTGATTCCCCAATGTGAATCTTTTGAGCTCTTATTCTGCACTATAGCAATAGCCTCCTTTAGTCTATATTAGTATCACCTCCTCAGTATCCTGGTCTGTCTTTCCTCCATTAGCAGCAACTGTGTGGTGTAATGAGATTGGCCACGTTACATCTCTAACAATGATCCCGTTTGTGCTAATGCTCTATATCTTGATATCTTCACATTGTGATGGTTGAGAGAAGGATGTGTAACTAGGATAGCGATGGGCTTTCCTATGGTTCAATTGACAGGTCCGTGCATGGTAATATAACTCAAGTTGGTTTTCCCAATGTGAAATCCTGGATTCACTGGTTGGGTGAAGAGAAGCTCTCTCTTCTCTTGGATTTGTTATTAGTGCATGAGGCCTAATATTGCTGTGACTATTTGGCTGTAATGTTGGAAGCCAGCCTAAAGAATAAGCTGAGAGATGAGACAGGACAGCCTAGGATATTGCAGAGAAGAGGACTAATAGATCTTGATAACTTTGCTTAAGCCCCCATCTCTGGACCTCAGTTCTGTTAACTGGCCAATTGCTTGTATCACTTGAGGCATTCTGAATTAGATTTCTTTTTCTATGTGCAACTTCAGTATCTGAGTGGGCTATCTACCACATGCTAATGTCTGTCAAAATAATTATAATAAAAACAATAGCTAATATTTATTGAGGTCTTACTATGTTCTCAGCACTGTTCTAGTAGTTTAAATGTATTACCTATTTATTGCTCACAACCACCTTAAAAGTTACATATTATCATTAAGGCCATTTTACAGATTAAATAATTTGACCTAGGCTGCCTGGTTAATATGGAATAGCAGATATATTACTTATACATGGATGCATAACAAATTAGCCCCAAATTTAGCAGCTTAAAACAACAAACATTAACAATCTCACCTCTTCTGTGGGTGAGGAATCTGGGTACAGCACAGCTGGGGCCTCGGTTTAAGATCTCTGATAGGTTGCAGCCTTGTTGTTGACCAGGCTGCAGTCTCATCTGAAGGCTTGACTGTAGCACTGAGGAATTCACTCTAAGATAATTCATACAGTTGTTAGCAGGCCTCTGTCTCTTGTCATGTGAGCCTCTTCACAGGGTGGCTTCATCACATAAGAGGTGGTTTCCACCAGGGCTATGAGATCTGAAAGACTGTAAGTGAGATCAAGAGCAATGTGAAGGGTGCATGGGTACCTGCATGAGAGGGAGAAGGGAAGAGAGATACAGGCAGACAAAGATGGAAGTCAGAGTTGTTTTTCATAAGCTAATCTCAGAGGTGACATCATATCACCTTTGCTGCATTCTGTTTGCTGGAAGTGAGTCCAGCACCTCCAAGGGGAGAGCAAAGACATGCATTCCAGCAGGTGGGGCTCACTGAAGGCTGCCTACCACAGCCAGTGCCTACTACCATGTAATCAAGGATGCACACTCTACTAGCCAGTTCTTATACTTCATGGACTTTCTCATGTCCTGCCTTTTCAGAGTCACTTCTCTCTCAGAATTCCTTCATGTGTTCACAATAGACTCTACCTATACCACACATCCCAGTTTATCTCCCATGAGTCTACTCAGAGTGTGTCTCAACTGTCACAAAACCTAATTCAGGGATCCTTGGGTGGCTCAGTGGTTTAGCGCCTGCATTTGGCCCAGGGTGCGATCCTGGAGTCCCGGGATCGAGTCCTGTGTCAGGCTCCTGGCATGGAGCCTGCTTCTCCCTCCTCCTGTGTCTCTGCCTCTCTGTCTCTCTGTCTCTCTCTCTCTATCATAAATAAATAAATAAATAAATAAATAAATAAATAAATAAATAAATATATTTTTTTAAAAAAAACCTAATTCGTCTCTCCACTGTTAACTGAACTTTTTCAACACATCTCAATGTCTGATAAAAGCTTTATACTCATAGTGAGCAACCTTAACTCTTTGATCATGGAATAGTCCCTGCATTTTCTCACTACCATGTTTTTGCCCCTGCTATCACCTCCTCCCTGAATTCCTTTGGAACTCCTCTCACCCTTATTTGTGAAAGTCTTTTTTATGGGAAAGCTTCCACACACATCCAGTTGCTTCTGGATGATGTCTCAGATTAACCAGCACTGTCTCTGTGGGGGCTAATCTTTGTTACTCTCCTGTGCTGCTTCTTATTCTGTTTTCAGTTCTTTCACAGTTTCCTCTCCTTTGAGCTGCATGACCATTTGCTGATACAGAGCCTGTCTGTGAGAAACAAGGTGGGGAGAGTCGTGACTATAAGAATGCACTTGCTTCATGGGGCTTTGTGAGGATTAAATGAGCCCAGCTCACTGGATCAACTCAATGAAAGCGTGCTCTCTTCATTAATAGTAAAACAAAACAAAAACAGAATCTCATACTGCTCAGGTCTCTAACCTGAAATTTCTCCAGGGACTTTGCCGCTTGGGTTTCCCTGGTTCAGATTTTAGTGCTTTTTAATTAGATCTGCCTCCATGTCTCTGAGCTCCTTTGGGCAGGATTTGTCTCATTTCACTTCCTCCTGGATGTGAAGTCCCCTATGCTACAAATGTATCAGTCAGGGCAGAGAAAGTTATGCTCTAGTAACAAGCAACCTCCAAATTATGATAGCTAAGACAACAAAAATAGGTATTTTTTACATTACATGTCTATTTGGGATCAGCTCCATGGTTGTTCTCACTCCGGAACCTAGGCTAACCAAATAGATATCCCCTAGAATATTGGAAGGAAACTGTGAGAGCAAGAGAACTATATCAGGTCTTGTACCCAAATAGTTAAATGCTATAGTCTAGAAAAGACAAATGTTACTTCTGCTTACATGTATTGGCAAAAGCCATTCATATGGCCTGTTGTGGGTGGAGCTGCCTCCCTCCTAAAGATGTGCGGAAGTCCTAATCCCTGAAACCTATGAATATGATCTTATTTGGAAATAGGGTCTTTGTAGGTGTAATCAAGTTAAGATGAGGTCATACTCATTTAGGGTGGGTCCTAATCCAATATGAATGGTGTTCTTATAGCAGGAAGAGAAAGCAGGCACATGAGGGAAGAATGCCACATGATGATGGAAGCTCAGATTGCAATGCTGCAGCTGCAAGCCAAGGAGCGCCAAGGATTCTTTGCATTCCAAAGACATTCCAATGTCATTCAAACTACCAGAAGCTAGGAAGGACCAGAAAAGATTCTCCCCTAAAGGTTTCTTTAGTGTGGCCCTGCTGACAGCTTGATTTTTTTGGCTGCTGGTTTCCAGAACTGTGAGACAATGTATTTCTGCTGCTTTTAGCCACCCGGTATGTGATACTTGTTATAGCACCCCTAGGAAACTAACACATGGCCTTAGCCAGGCACAAGGAGGTCAGGACCAAGTTCAGTCCTCAGTGTGCCTGAAAAAAGGAAAGGATGGTATATTAGTAGCACTAATGGCTACAAAAAGAGAACATCATTAAATAAGGTAAATTTCAGCGCAGATTCTCTGGGTTTCATCACGGCATGCAGCAAAATCTTGTCAAATAGCTACCTGGGAATTCTCTCTTCTCTTTCAGCATCTTCCCCAGCAACTACCCTTTCCTTTCTTTTTACAGCCTGCAAGCACATCCCTTTTCTTTTTCTTGCAATTCAACTCTCACTTCATTCAGCTAAATAAAAGCCCAGTGGTAAGCCAACATGAGCCCCGTGTTCCTCTAATTGGGAAAGTCCAGCCACTGAAGGATCTCACGCTAATAAGGGGCACTGGCCAAGGCATACCTTGGTGGTCCCACAGCCATTGCTGGACTGGGTTTTAATCCCCAACATGTTCACAGTATATACATCTACTTTGTGATAAACTTTAGGTTTTTGATTTCAGGACTTCTGCTCATGAGTTAAGGCTGTAGTACTGATGTGAAATGTTGGGGTCCAGGAGCAAATGGTCAAGAAAGAATTCTTGAGACATCTTTGGTACAAAGAGGCGGTTGGTTTTATTAAAGCACAGGGACAGGACCCATGGGCAGAGAGAGCTGCACCGGGATTGTGAAGAGTGACTGATTATGTACTTTCAAGTGAGGTGGGGGGCGGGGGGGGGGGGCAGTTAGGGAGAGCCCTAAGTCTCCTCAGTATTTTGGAAACAAGGTTTCCAGGACCTTCAGGCGGCTGAGTATTGTTTAAGAAAGGTCATTTATTATTGTCCAGTGAAATCTTAGTCCTCAGACCCTTCAGATGTGTATCAGTGGCTGTATGCTTGGAGGATGACTGCTTACATTTATCTTGGGGGGTGGGTAGAGATAAAGGACGTTTCCAAAGGAATTTTCATATGTTAAAGTAGACTTACAAGGGTCCTGGGGGTCAGGATAACGTTAAGCTAAGATTGCCATTTGCCCTTAGCAAAGTGTCAACATCAAGGCAGCTGAGTTCCTAGAAGAAGGTCACTCTGTCTGTTTCAGGGGCTTGTCAGTGGGCTGTAGGCAGTAAGGAAATTTAATTTTTTCATTTGCCTTTGTTTCCCTCATGAGTACCAGCAGAGATCTTTCCTGCTCTGCATTCCCATTGCTTTGCACATTATTGGCATATGGTACCAGTTTGACTAAATGATTGGATGATTTCTATTTCATATTTTTGGTGTAGTGCCTTGCCTGAAGGTGTAAATATCGCCTAATGAGTTTTTGCTGTAGGCAAACCTGTTCTAGTTAATAGATATGCATGGAATCATCTTGTAAAGTAAAACCTACTTTATTAACAGTAGGTATAAGAGTCTCTGTCTTCTCCTTGGTGTGTCAAGATTATAAAAAAAGGTCTGGCTGTTTTATTTTCTGCAACAAGACACCCTACGACTGAGACAAATATCAAGGAGCTATTGCAGATGTGATCTGAAGTCAGGTCTCATATTGGCTGAAGGGGAATCTGAGACCAGGTGGCAGGTGTACTAGGTTCTATTTGTCTCCTCCCCAGTCCCTTCAACACACAGTGTTATTAGCACACCTTTAGTTGAAAGACAGCCCTATAGCACAGAATGCTTGAATTCTCCAGGTAGCACAGGATACATAAATATTTCATATGTACTAAGCAATCACAAATCCTTGCTTCTTTCTGGCAAGTCAAGTTGCATATATTAGTTAATGTTTGGCTTGGATTAATATTTATTAGATTACCATTTACATTAAATTATATTAAAATATTAATTTAAGCATACATTGAGCAAATCCAATTCCCAACTGTGGGATATTTGCAGTGTGTTTGTTGAGTAATTAGACATTTATAAATAATTACAGGCTATTCCTTTATATATGACTGGTTATGCCAAAGTTACCCTTTGAGGAAAACAAGTTAATACTTTCTGAAGGTGATTTTGGTATTTTATGCCATTTACATATTGAGTACTTAAATATGCTAGACTTTGCTCCAGGCAGTTCATGTTATTTTCATATTGAATACTTACACCATCCCCTCGGGGTAGGTATTGATAGTCTTGCTTTATAGATGAGGATACTGAAGTTTGGAAAAGTTAAGTAATTTGATAAAAGATAATTACTGGTAAACGATTAGTGGTAAACGAGACTTTGAATGAAAGTCTCTGACTTCACAGCCATTACTTGTAAGCACTACACGATAAAGCTTCCAGCGTAGAGCGTACTTTGCATTTATTCTTCAGAATTTGTGGAACTCTTCCAGGAAAGAACTTCAGCAATCTTGTCTAACACACTGCTTTACAAAGGGAAAACTGGAAGCATAGAGCATTAGGGATATTTCACTCGAAGTCAAGGAAAGTCCATACCGTAAATGCAATGCTTAACCTATCCATTAGAGGGGTTCTGTGGTTTTTTTTTTTTTTTTTCATCTTTTATCATGCAGAAGCTACCACAACATTTGGTACAACAGATAACCTGTTACACAAATGAATGATTGAGCGAATGAATAGTGAAAAAATTTACTCCCTAAGTGTGATTCTATGATGGTTGCCCCATTGTCTTCACCACCAAGTCTTGTCTTCTCATACCCAACCACAAGCCTTCCGTGACCAGCCCTGCTTTGCTCTCCCTCAGAGGGGAGCTGACGAACAGTCTCAGAGAACTCACAGCCCTGTCCCAGTCTCTCCTACCTGGTACAGACTATTACTAAGGCCGCCTTGAGGCTCCCTTCCTCCTCATGCTGGGTTGAGCAATGTGCCCAGGCAGAGGGGTCCCTCGTGCCTCAGCATTCCTATGGTCCCTGTGGCCTTTCAACTTCAGGCCTTTCACATTGTCGTGGAAGCCAAACCATTTGACTTGCTATTTTGCACTCTTGAGAACATTTGCTCCCTCTAACAGTGCTACAAAGTTGGCTGTCACAGGTGAATCATATCTCCTCTCAAAGGTACATGAAGTCCCAACCCTCCATACTTCAGAATGTGACCTTCCTTGAAACAGGGCCTCAGGGCACTGTGGTGGCTCAGTGGTTGAGCGTCTCCCTTTGGCTCAGGTCATGATCTCGGCTTCCTGGGATCGAGTCCTGCCTGCATCAGGCTCCCTGCAGGGAGCCTGCTTCTCCCTCTGCCTGTCTCTGCCTTTCTCTCTGTGTCTCTCATGAATAAATAAATTAAAAAAATCTTAAAACAAAAGAAAATAAATAGGGTCTCTCTGGGGGAGGGAACCAAGTTAAAATGGTATCATTAGGGTAGGCTCTCATCCAGTATGATTGATGTCCTTATAATAAAAAAGGAAAATTTGGGGACAGACACACAAAATGGGAAGAGGATGTGAAGACACAGGGCTGATGCCATCTATGGGTCAAGGGCATGCCTGAGGCCACCCAAAGCTGGGGGAGAAGAATGAAGAGGTTCTTCCTAATGGCCCTCAGAAGGAACAAATCCTACTAATACAATGATTTCAGACTTCTAGCCTCCAGAATTGTGACACAGCACATTTCTGTTTAAGCCATCCAGTTTCTGTTGTTTCATTATAACAGCCGCAGGAAATGCACACAGTGGCATTTTAATCTCTGTTTTTCAGATGACTAAACTGAGCCTTAGTTAAGGTAATATGACACATGTTGGGACCACAGCCTGGGTTGGGACAGAGACTTTCAGAGCCCCCGATATCAGCTCTCAGCTGTAAAGGACACTGAGAACGGAAGATAAACACAAAACACAAAGGGTGGGCAGATGGAGAGGCCAGCAGTCCCAGGAGGAACTGGTGCCCGGGGAGCCTGGCGAGCGTTAATCATCTCTGTTTCTTCCCATGTGGCTGATTAAACCCAGCCTGGTCATGAGTATCGCCTTTCACTCAGAATTTTCCCCTCCTGGCTCACAGATTGACCCTGTACCACGTTTCCGGGGCATCTCTGTGTCAGAGGGAATTCGGGCCACTTACTCAAATGGTCCTGGATTGCACGGGGTGTCAGCCTGAAGGATGACAGTGCACACCTGAGGGGACTGCCTCCAATTAATCACAGCAATCAGTAAGTCAGGTTTAACCTTCTCGGGGTCTCACAGAGCGTGTCACAATCACAGCTATTGATTCCTGGCCAGCCGATGCTGCAGCTCGGAAGACTCTGGGTAGGGAAAAGGGACAGAGACTTTGTTCTTGTTGCCACCAAAGTGGCAAGCCTTTAAAGAAGTTGTTTATTCTAGACATTTTGTCAAGCCAGGCCCTATTATTTTCCAGCTGAATGGAGTCTTAAGTGAGATGATTGCTTCTGCATTATGTTTGGACTACCTAATGCAATATAGCAGAATCTCAGTAAACAAATTTGTTGAGTAAATGAAAGATTCCAGGGTTTGGAATCATATAGGATAAGTTCCATGTGTTTCAGGCACTGAAGTGCGTAATGGGGAGTCTGAGATGGGCAAGATTTGACTCTGGCCTTCACACAGCTTACAGTGGAGGTGGGGCATGGAAGTGGGGAGGCAAGGAGACAGGTATAGAAACAGATCTCTAGCAGTCCACAGGCAAACCTAGGGAGAGCATTTTAGCAAGTCTCCTTTGCTGGAAAGGAACTTGAGTCAGAGCTAAGAATAGGAACCTCAACTGTATCTGACTGAGCTGTACTCAGAAAAGCAATTCCTATAATAGGCCACCTACTTAGAAATAGACATTATCACATTGCCAAAGGAGATAAGATGTTTTTGTGGGTCAGCTTTTTCACTGCTGTGAAGGCCCCATGAGAAATTTTGTGTCCTTGGGCTCTGTGGTAGGCGCTGACATGTTATGTTCTACGTCCTTAACATGAGTACTTGAGTCTTTGTATAATTCTACTCAGTTCTTTCAGGGTACATATGGGTGCCTGAATGATTGGCTGCTTGGTTATTCTTTCCATAAGCATTTAATGCTTACTTCCTATAAGTTAGGCTCTGTGCTGAGCACTGGAGGAGTAGAGGCGAATGCACTCCCTGCCCTCAAGACTCCTAATGCAGAATCAAGAGACAAGTAGTAGACATAAAACTACCTTGGTGACAGCCTCCCATAAACACGTATAGAGGAATAGTTTAAGCACAAAGATGAAATCACAGCTTAAATGCTATCTGATGAATTTAATGAGTGGCTCAAACAACAGAACACTTGATTGATGTAGACCTATGCAGTTCTTAAAAATGAGGAAGGACTTATAAATAATTTGGAAAATGCTCCATTGTAAAAATAGGTTAAAGAAAAGGACACGAAATTATATATAGAATATTACAAGCATGCAAAATAGGAATCAAAACAAAATAAAAATATACAAATGAATGAAAAGTTGGAAGGATTTACACAGATAGGGAAAGTATTTCCTGATGTGAGATTGTTTGCTTTGGCTTTTTCTTCCTTTTGAATATATATAGATATGTACAAACATATCTATACCCATAGATATGTTTGTACATATCTATATATATGTATATATATTCTTTTAGGTATTTCAATATATAATATTCATAATTTTTGAAATGGGACTAAAAGGCCAGTCAGCTTTTGTTTTGAAATGTCCTGGTTACTATAAGTCAACGGAGCCATCCCAGGGTGAGGTGGAAGTTGGAAGTGGGCTTGTTTTGAAGTGGATGGAATGAATGATGTGAATCCACTGATCTGTGATGATCTTTATTAGACAGCCACTTCATTAGACACAGATGAGGCCAAATCCAGAATCCATGCAGAATTTGCTGGGAGATCTCATTTTGTCTCCCAAGAGCAATTGCCAAGCTTGCAACCTAAGGAAAAACAAATCAGTCAGGGAGAAAAAAAGAAGTGATAAAATCTGCTGCACCAACTGAATCATGATCTATTTCCCTCTTTTTCTATTTCTCTCTCTCTCTTTTGCTTCTTTCTCTCCTTGGTCTCTTTTCCAAGAATAAACAGAGGGCAGAAAATACTTAGGGTACCAGGATTTATCTACATTTAACTCAAAACTGGACATTGTGTAACCAACCTTTTCTGTTGTTCATTTATTATCATAAGGAGTCTCAGAATAAAAAGTGTCTTAGAACCTGTGGATAATGTGCCTCAATCATATTTTCCATGCTCTGTTCCCCTGTGATTCTTGCTATTCTTACATTCACATTATTTATGGCTCTAAGAGTTCTTTGAAAATATATTTTCCTCATCAGTGCCATGTTCGTCACCTGTCTGCTTTCTTCTGGATCTCAGACTATGTTGGTGGGATGGTGCCAAGGTCAGTGAGTCAAAATATCTGTGGGGAAGAAGAGCCCTCCTGGTTCAAGGAGAGAGATATGGAGCAAGAGGTTGGGCTTGGAGTTCAGTTCTTCTGACTTTTGGACAAACGGGCCTATGACATATTGTCTGCTAGACTGTTAGGTTCTTGAGGTCATGATCAATGTCATTTACTCTTTTGTTCATACGTATCTCTTTAGCACTTGGCATGATGCCTGGCACACAACTTATCTATCTGAATGGATAATAAAGAAATACATTTTTAGGGGGTGCCTGGGTGGCTCAGTCTGTTAAGTGTCTGCTTCAGCTCAGGTTGTGATCTCAGGGTCCTGGGATCAAGTCTCATGTCAGGCTCCCTGCTCCATGGGGAGCCTGCTTCTGTCTCTGTCTCTGCCTCTCACCATTCTCTGTGTCTCATGAATAAATAAATAAAATCTTAAAAAAAAAAAAAGAAGTACATCGTCAGCATTTTACAAGTGCCCAGTCACAGTGAATGCTGACACTTTTACAAGTCTGTATTGGCCAGAATTCTATATTGCCTAAAATGCGTGAAGTTGAATATGTGATTTATAATGTAATACTGGTATAGGATCAATACAAATTTGATATAGTGATAATGGTGACTTATTCATTTATACATTCATGTGTTCTAGCATGGATCGAGTGCCAGCTTTATGTCAGGCTTTATATTGGGGGTCAGGGAGATAGCTATTCCCATTTGTAATGATTTCCTATCATATATAGGGAATTTCACTAACATACCACTCCTGGATTCTCTCCATCCTTCACTTGCTCCTCTCCAAGAGAAGAGTAGCTTAATCTGATTGGTTACTTTAGAATGTCCCAGTAGGATCCAATTGTATCCATGGTGTTTGTGGCAAATAGGATGCTGTATGGAGCCTGGAGGCCTCCAAAGAAGAATCACAGAGCATATCCACCATGGGCTTTGGAGTAACACTGGGTTCATACTTACTAATAACTATTCCTTGAGTTGCTACTGAGCCCTGATAGAGACTAAACATTTGACCAGTGGACCAAATTGGAGCTGCTTGTCATGAACTGGCTATTATCTGATGTACTGAGGTTGAAGGTTGATGTGTGTAGTAGAAACCCACCATTAAGAGAAAAGTAGATATGATCCTGGCTGCAGGGAATTAGGAAGGCACAGTCAATTGCATGAGTAGGTAGCTTAGCCTCCTCTCACCCCTATCTTAATGTATTATTGCTCCTTCTCCCAGAACTTTGGCTCAAGGAGAGTTCCCTGTGATGAGTTAAACTTGATTCTAGAGACTTGGCTTCTGGTAATGACGAAGTAGCTTGGATGGACACAGCAAAAAAAAAAAAAAAGTATATCTAAAACAACTATTTGATGGCACTGAAGAGTAATCGAAAAGAGGCAAAAACTGTAGAGGAAAGAGGGAAGAGTTCAGGGCTTGCAGAAGAGCCAGAAAGGTAGGAAGGGAAATTCTGGAAAGGGAGGGAGTCCCAGTAGCAGTGAGCCCCAAGGTCTGTGTATAAGATTTTCCTGATTCCTTGGCAGATTGTGAAACTGCCATGTGTATGAGGGGAGGGGAGTCCAGTGAGTTTGGTGAAAAAGCTGCAGCTGGAAGTGGAAAATCCTGAACAGAGATTGTAGCTTCTGCAGCCTACAAGGGAAGACAGTTTGGAAGTTAAATTCAGCTTACTTAAACTGCTAGCTGGAACAAAAATCACAGAATGCTGAATGTCTAGAATATACCATTGACCGTACCTAGTATTGCAACATTCAATGAAACCAGGGTTGTACAGAGGAGAAGCAGGCAGTAGAGTCAAAGTGAGGATTAGGGTTAGAGCTTGGGTTTGTGTTTGCGTTAGGAGAAGGGTTGGGCTGGGGTTCAGATTAGTGTTAACGGTCAAAGTGGGGGAGACCGTGTGAGGTTTAAGGTTACAGGTTAGATTTAGGATTGTAGTTTGCACTTGGATTAGTTTTAGGTGTATTGGAAAGGAGCTAAAGCATATTCAAAGTCCCAGAACAACTGAGAAAAGCTGAAAAGATGAGTAGAGAAAAATACTTTCTTTAATAATGAAAGCTTATATGTTGTTCCTGTGGCCAAATGTTCTGGCCAACACTCTACTCCAGAATTAGACTTATGTAGTAGAGATTGTTGGTGCCCTCAGCTCTCATCCTTCAGCCCCCATGACTTGAGCTGAGTCTCTGGTGAACCACAGGGGAGCCCACAGAGACTTCCCACCTCAGTGCCAGCTACATTATTCAGCTTTTCAGAAGCTCAGTCAGGCAACTCGCAGGTGTAGCCTAGAATCCAGTGGGAGGTAGCTCGCTTGAAGGCAACCTTCCACATCACCAGTAGGCATCAGCACGCATGCTCCCACCTTCTGTGTGCCGGAGAGACAATCCTGAGGTCCATCCTGCACTGTACCTAGAGGGTCGCTGGTGGGATTGAGCCCCAGCCGCTCTCAGTGGTCAATAGTCCAATAATTCTCTGTCAGCTTTTCTTTTCTTTGTCTGACTATCCTTACTCCCTTAGTTTGACTTCATGGAAATAGCTGTATCTATGTCTCAGTTTTGCAACTTCATTAAAAATTAGTTCAGTGTATTTGTGGGTTGGCTTTAGGGTGCTCTGTTCTTTGTATTTTGACCTATATGTCTGATCCTCTGCCAATACTGCACTGTCGTGATTTCCGTGGCGATACAGGAAACCTTAAAATCGGGAAGAGTAATATCTCCCATTTCATTCTTCTTATTAGGATTATTTTAGTCTTGGGCTAGTAACTTTCCATAGAAATTTTAGAATAATATTGTCAGTATCTATACAAAATCTTTCTGAGATATTTATAGGATTGTGTTAGACCTATATATCAATTTGGAGGAAAGTTAACATCATTAATACATTCAGCATTCCAGTCCATGAGCATAGTTTATCTCTCCATCTATTTAGATACTCTTTGATTTCTTTCATTAGCATTTTGTTGTTTGCAGAATACCAGTCCTGAGCATAATTTATTAGATTTCTGCCATATGTATTTCATTTTTTTGAGTGACTATAAATAATATGTTTAATTTGGTTTCCACCATTCATTGGTGGTATATAGAAATATAGTTGATTTGTGTGTGTATGCCTATGTGTTGATTTTGTATTCTGTGACCTTGCTAAAATTCATGTACTAGAATGTTTTTGTGGACTCAGTGGAATTTTCTACATAGACTATTATGTCACTTTCAAATAGGGATCACTTTATTTTTTCCTTTCTGATATGTATGCCTATTTTTCCCTTTTCTTGTCCTATTGCACTGGCTAAAACTTCCAGCTTCACTTTGAATAAGAATGGTAAGAGTGGAAATCCTTGCCCCAACCCCTGCCCCCCGAATTTTAAGGGAAAATACTCAGTCTTTCATTATTAAGTATAATGTTAGCTGTGTTTTTTTTTGTTTTTGTTTTTAAAATCATAAGTGAGTGTTGAATTCTGTCAAATGCTTTCCTTGCATGAATTGACATGATGGTGTGATTCTTTTTCTTTAGTCTGTTAGTAAAATGGATTACATGGATTGATTTTCAAATATTGAGCTAGTCTTGTATCCCTGGAATAAACCTCTCCTTATTATGTATAATTCTTTTTGTGTGTTGCTAATTTCTATTTGCTAATATTTTGTTAAAGGTTTTGCATTTACTTGCATGAGTGGCCTATAGTTTTATTTATTTTTTTTATTTTATTCTTTTAGAACTTTTAAAAAATCTATTAGTATCAGGATAATACTAGCTTAAAATAAAATGAAAATTGTCTCTACTCTTCTGTTTTCTGGAAGAGATTGTGTAGAATTGTTTTTGATTCTTTAAATATTTGATAGAATTCTCCAGTCACAGCTCTGGGCCTGGAGATTACTTTTATGGAATTTTATGGAAATTTTATGGAAATTGATTTTATGGAAATTTTAAATTACAAACTTAATTTTAAAAATAGTTATAGGGATATTAAAATTTTCACATTAAGTTGTGGTAGTTTATATTTTTCAAGGAATTGGTCCATTTCATCTAAGTTTTTAAATTTATGTGTATAAGGATGTTCTTAATACTTGTCCTTTTGATAGCCTGCAGGATCTATTCTGTTATCCCTGTTTTCTTCCTGATATTGGTAATTTGTGTCTTGTCTTTCAGCCTTTTTCAGTTTTGCTAGAGGTTTGTTAGCTTTATTAATCTTTTCAAAAATAAGCTCTTTGTTTATTATTTTTTTCTGTCATTTTTAGCTTAATTGGTTTCTGTTTTCTCCTTCCTTCTTCTTACTTTGGGTTTACATTGTTCTTCAATTTCTAGGTTGTTGCGGTAGGGGGCTTAGATCATATATATGTGTATGTATGCTATAAATTTCCCTCTCAGCACCGCTTTAGCTATATATCACAAATTTTGATGTGTAATATTTTAATTTTTATTCAGGTCAATGAATTTTTAAATTTCCCTTGAAACTTCCTATCTATGTATCTTACTAGTTTTATATATATGTTAGTTATATATAGACTTATACATATATATGACAGACCTGTTCTTAGAAATATATAAAATATATGTATATAAATATATATAGTTATATATACATGTATAAAGTATGTATATATAAAATATATATGTGCATATTCAAGGGAAAGAATATCCAAGGAACAAGAGGGAGGTAATGTTTTTACACTTCATTAAAACTCCTAAAATGACAATACCCATAGATTGTTATATCTAGATAGGTATTACATATATATATATATATTGTATTATATATAATCTATAGAAATTACATATATATGCTATATATATTACATATATTGGTATTATATACTATATGTATGTATATTCTCTATAGATTATATATAATCTATATAAAATATAGTGTATATATTATTTATGTATCTTATCATAGCCTACCTTAGTTGGAGAGCTTGGACTTCTAGACTTAGAGGTTTAGACTTTTGTGGAGGGGAAATAAGATTTTGCAGTTTTATTATCCTTTTACTTTCTGTGACAGTAAGTCAGGTTTCATAGATCCACTTGACATAAGAGGATCCCTGGGTTCAGTGAATTCAAATAACTTGTCTAAGATCACCTGATTTTTTAACAGCACAAAGAAAGCAGGTCATAAAAGTTTTGAGTGGTTAAATGAGTCAGCACTAAATTTCTTATTTCTTGACTACCCGAGGTCTGACAGATTTCATAGTCTTGACTAGAGAAAGTAGAGGCATTTCTTTTCTGCCAAAATCACAGGACTTCTCCCACTTTTCATAAACAACCCTTGGGAGACCTTGACAAGCACAATGGTCTAATGGAAAATTATTTACTAGTGTTCTCTCCTCTTCTGTAGATGTTTACACTTATTTTATAAGGTCTTTGACATTGAGAAACATGAAAAACATTCCTAGTTTAGTGCTGATGTGACACCAGTTCATTTTAGCAGTAACCAAATATAGACCATTGCAGAGGGTCAGCTCAGGGTCAAGTGTATCCCTAGAACCATTCCCAGGGCATACAGTTTCTCTATACCAAAGCTTACAAGTTGGAAGGGCTGAGATATCAGGCTACTGAAAGATCATACTTTGGAAACTCCTTTAAATGATACTCTTCATTTTATTTTACCTGTACTTTTGGGAAACATTTAAAATTAGCAGTTCCCATCAAGTCTTCCAGTTAGTGGCACACTTATCCTCCTAGAAGAGACCCAGTGGTAACAGACATGGAACCTACATAAAGGAAGCATGAAACAGTGCTTTGACTTTCTTGTCTCCTGTGATCATTACCCATCTCGTTCTTATCTACTTTATCCCTTGGTCACTGATATGGTCAAAGACCCCTCCTATAAATCTTGGCTCCAAATCCCATTCTCCGTGCTCTACTTTGGTTGTTTTACTCTTCCTTAACCTCTGTCTGTCATTTAGACTTCCATATCCTGGCTCTTCTTTCAGTTATCACCCTGATTCTTGCCTCACATCCCTTGCTATCCGACTTGGCTCAGTTACATTACTGTGGTTGCACATTTCACTCATGTTTTCATATATAGTCATTACTTGCTTCTTGTCTGTATTGTAAAACCCAACCTCGTCCCAACTTAACCTCCATGGTTCTCATTTCAGTATCTAGAGAGCTGAGTTCTGATAGAGAAATCAAGCTACCATGGGTATTTGATATCATTACAAATTCAGAGTCTCAGTTGGCTTTTGGTACTTTTAGCAATTCTGCTTTTCTCCGTGGTTCATATATCTCCCATTCCGTCCATAGCTATTTTAAATTTTTACTTCTTTACTCAAACCTTCAGCTTTCACCACTCTTCTCATTTTAGCAGGTGCTGTGGACTTGCTTTTATTGAGATGAAAATTAAGGACAAAGATGAGATTTTCCTCAGTTTCATTCTTTGACATTTGTACTCTTATCTTTGTGTATATCTGTGTGTGTGTGTGTGTGTGTGTGTGTGTGTGTATCTCCTACCACAGTGGATGTGATGAAATTTCCTCTGATCCATATATTCCTCTTAAAATGTATTCTGGATCTCATGCTGTTCTGCTTCCTTTGGAACCTTATACTCCAGCCTCATAACCTTTTTTTGGTTTGTATTTTATGATCTTCTCTCTTTCCTTTCAGAATAGTTTTCCCATACTAAAAAACAAGCAAGCAAGCTAATACAAATTGTGTTCTCATTTTCCCTTTTTTAGCCAATTTTCTTAAAAAATCAGTCCATATTTAGGTCTTCATTTTTTAAAAAACTTCCCTTCTATGGCCTTACCAATAATTTGGCTTATGTCGCTACAACATCACTGAAATCTTCCAAGGACACCGATGACTTGAGTATCTCCCCTTCAAACAATTGATTCTTGTCAGTTCTTTTTTTTTTTTTTTTTAATTTAAGATTTTATTTATTCATGAGACACACACAGAGAGAGAGAGAGAGGTAGAGAAACAGGCAGAGGGAGAAGCAGGCTCCATGCAGGGAGCCTGATGTGGGACTCGATCCCAGGTCCCCAGTTTCAGGCCCTGGGCTGAAGGTGGCGCTAAACCGCTGAGCCACCTGGGCTGCCCCGATTCTTGTCAGTTCTTATCCTACCTTCTATTTCTGTGGAAGGATGTGGAAATCTTGCTAATTTAAATAATTAAATTATTTACAAATAAGTAATAAGTTCACATAGTTAGAAATTTAAAAATGCTACAAGGAGCCGGGATCATGCCCTGAGCTGAAGGCAGATGCTCAACCACTGAGCCATCCAGGTGCCCCCCTTCTTGTTTATCAGATATTCTGTTAGCTTCTTCTATTTTCATTAAAGCTCATGTGCTTCTTTCCCTCATTTTCCTTATGATTTTCAGACCTCCTTTTCCTTTATACTCCAGCAAATTTGGAGTATATCCTTGGTTTCCTTTGTGTCTTGTTTTCTCCCTTCTTTCTTCCTGGGTTGCCTCTGTCTCCTCACATACACATCCAGGGGAGAATTCATGCCTGCAGCCTGGTCATGATTTCCAACCTACAAAAACTGTGAGGTAATAGCTATATGTTGTTTTAAGCCACTGAAGTTGAGAGTATGTTTTATGCAGCAGTTGAGAACTACTATGTGGATATTGCAATGCTTGTAACGGATGCAGGAACACAGGGGATTCTTGTTCAAACCTGTTACTGTGCCCCGTCTGCTCTGCACTTCCACTTTTTCTGAGAGTCAGTGTTTTGAGGGAAGCAGAAAGAGCCCACAGTGGGAGACAAGACTCAGGATCTAGAGTTTGTCCTGCCACCGACAAGGTAGTCGTGGTTTTTACCTGAAACAGAAGTTGGTTTGTTAAAATTGGCAGCATGTTGCAATCATCTGGGAAGCCTTAAAAGATGACTGAACACTAGCTCTATCCTAGCCCCAAGGATTCTGATTTAATTGGTGTGAGCTGTGACTGGGTATTGGAACTCTTAAAATCTCTGCAGGTGATTCCACTGTGCAGCGGAGTTTAACAACCGTTGCCCTAGCCCAGAGGTTTCCAAATCATGCTCCCCCTGCCCGCTGTATGGGCATTTCCTTGTGGACTTGGTAGAAATGCAACATCTCCTGCCCTTCCCTGGAGCTACTGAATCAGAACCTCTAAGGTGGGGCCCTCTCAGTGGGGCCCAGCAACCTGTGTTCAGTAAGCCTCTCAGGGGATTCTGATGTTTTCTCAAGTTCAAGGGCCACTGCTCAGCTGAGTCTAGATGGTTCCTCCAAGTCAAAAGTGTGTGCACCTATGTCTCCTGCCCTAGGGCTCCATGTCTGTCTCTTTTACCCTCCTCCTCTTCACATAAAGCACTCAGCCTACCAGATTTCTGGTCTTGAAGATACACCCTGGACTTGAAGATACACATCCTCCAAGAGCCTAGAATTTTCCTGATGGGGCAGTTTTATTAGTGTGTAAACTGGTGAACCAAAATGGTAAATGTTGCAGAGCTACAGTTTCGAAGAAACCTAGATGGTTATAAGCATTTTAATTCCATTGAGAGTATTTTTCCTCAGGTGTGCCATTCTGACATCATTGAAGACTCAGGTGTGCTCTGAAGAGCCTAGAATCTTCTCACCATTTTTTAAAAAGTAACAATAAATAAAAAATAAAAGAAGGCAGAGGAAATGAAAATAAACGAGATAGGTAGATACTGAGGTCCAGCAGACTTGTCAGTTTGATATAAAATTACTAGATTCTGTCCATTTGCCCTGCTTTCTCACAACTGAGACTTGGTTTATTAATACAGAGAAGAGAAAAATAGTTCAGGAAGAAACAACTGTAATAACTTTGATAGGAGGAGCGATGGCTCTGTTGATAGGACCAGATTTTGATGGACCATCAGGTTGGTTAAGTGTTTTTTTTTTCATCAGTTTAGTGGGCCCCTTCCCTTTGGCCAGCTTTGGGAATTCATCTATTCCACATTAGATTTCAGGAGGGAGCTTGCGTTTTGGGAGCTACTGGTTTGCAAGCAGATTTTCATAAATAAAACCAAATTAATATTTAAGTTCCTTGATAAAACTTTAATGTGGGTTAAATTGACATTTGCAGAAAAAAATCTCTGCAAATATATATGTCATCTGGAGGCATTATATCAACATTTAATGCAGCATTGGTCAGGAATCTTTCTAAGTAGGCTGGCGTCTTTCTTTTTGTATGTATATTTTATCTCGTATGCATATTTTAAAATATATACACATTCATAGAGATAGGTGATAGATACAGGTACATATACATATGAATGTATCCCCTTATTAGGTTTATATACATATTTTGGTCCTCATAACTTGGTGGTGTAGCCAAGTTTGTACAGTGGAAATAATAGCTTTTGTTGTTTATTAGATACTGAGGTACTGGCACTTGGTGCATGCTCAGAGGCTTCACATATATTGCCTCTCATCCTTATAGAGACCTCACCAAGGTAACTATAATCACTCCCATTTTACAGTTAGGCAAACTGAGACTCAGAAAGGAAAAGTGACTATCTCAAGGTAAGTGGCAGATATGGGGTTAGAACCTAAATTTATTTATTTATTTATTTATTTATTTATTTATTTATTTATTTATTTATTTATTTATTATTTTTTATGTATTTTTTTTATTGGAGTTCAATTTCCCAACACATAGTATACACCCATCAAGTGCCCACCTCAGTGCTCATCCCTAGTCACCCTATCCCCCCGTCCACCTCCCCTTCCACTACCCCTTAGAACCTAAATTTGTAAGATTCCAAAAGCTGGCATCTGATGCCCCATCTTCATGGTCCAATGCCACCATGTTGACAGAACCAAAGAGATGGTGGATCCCAAGCCACGCAGCACCTTTCTCATTGCCCTTACCCTTGCGATACTGCCTGTTTCCACCTGTGTGCCCTCCTCCCAGGGATGGCATGATAATTATTTACCAAACACTCCATCTCCAGGTGCTTTGTCCTCTGAGATGTTGCCACAGCTGCAGTCAATACTAGAAGACATGGGGCAATGTTAATAAAGTTCTGAGGAAAAGAATGGGGAGCCAGTTGTTTATTATCAGCTGGTTTGCCTTCTAAGTAAGGAGGCAAGAGTCAGACTTCCTCAGGCATTTGGAAACTTCTGGAATATAACAGCAATGAGTACTTCTTGGAAAGACTCAATCAAGAGTTTGTTTTGTTTTTTAGATTTTTACTTATTTATTCATGACAGACACAGAGAGAGAGAGAGGCAGAGACATAGGTAGAGGGAGACGCAGGCTCCCTGCGGGGAGCTCAGTGTGGGACTTGATCCTGGGACTCCCAGATCACGACCTGAGCCGAAGGCAGGTGCTCAACCACTGAGCCTCCCAGGTGCCCCAAGAATTTGTTTCTTGGTGAAAATCCAACCAAACAAAAGATTCCAGGATCTATGAAGCCCCAGTAAAAAGCTGGCTTTGCACTTGCTGTTCTTGTTTTCTGGAAAGTTCTTAAAATCATCAGATCACCCTGTGTAAAATACCATGACCCACTCTGACACTCTCCTCTCAGCCTCTCTCACCCATTGTCTTATTCATAACATTTATCACAAACCACATATTTCCTATATGTGTGCATGTAGATAAACACAGAATGTTTATTACCTGTCTCTTGCTCTGAGCTCCATAGAGCAGGGACTCCATTTTGTTTACCACTATACACTTAGATATTAAACAGTACCTGGCACATTGTAAATGCAAATAGATATCAGTTGTATATGTTATAATGTACAATTAAAATTGTATAATGGTTTTAGGATAAAATGCAAATTCTCCAAACTCTGACAAGTTAAAAATAGTGCTGTAGTTACTGAAATGTGGGAAGGAAGGGGGATGGGTCTGAAACAAAGTAATTATGTGAATTGTCAGTGAAACCGAGGGTGCTGCACAATATTGAATGTTTGATTTCAAAGAGCTTCTATTTCTTTAGCTTTAGAGGAATCTCATGAATTAACAAATCTTTCAGGTAAGAAACATTTAGTTGAATGTACTTCCCATTTGTTCTTATGTCCTTTGTTTTCTTTATTAAATTCAGATGAAATGAAATATAACACTTTTATTCAAAATAGTATTTATATTATGAATCCATTGTTTTTTGACAATTCTATCAACGTATCTGTGTGTCTGTGAGCTATCATCTTTATTTTCTACTTTTATCCTTTTCCAATAGTGAGCAGTAGGTTGAGGACTGGATTGATTTTCATCAAATGTTGGCAATGCTTATTTCTAGATGATGTGATGTTGAATAATTTTTTTCCTACTAACGTCTTTTACTGAGTGTTTGTACCCCCCTCGAGTCTCCCACATTTATACATTGAGGTCCTCACACCCAGTGTATTTGGAAGTGGAGCCTTCGTGGGGTGCACGGAGCCCCCATAATGGGATTAGCAGAATGCAGAGAAAAGGCAGAGGGTTTGCTCTTTCTCTCTACCATCTGAGGACACAAAGAGGAGACAGCATTCCGTGATCCAGGAAGAGAGAGTGCTCTAAAACTTGATGATGCTGGCACCATGATCTCAGGCTTCCAGCCTCAAGAACTATATAAAGTAAATTTCTGTTGTTTAACCCACCCAGTTTATGGTACTTTTGTTATAGTAGCCCAAACTACTTTTAAGACATAACTACTTTAAAACATTTCTTTATGCATCTGTGGCATGATTTATATTTTCCATAATTAGCACATAATTTTCTTTATAAAAGATTGCAGTCACTATTCTCAGGATGTATCATTAATTTATCTAATATTTCAAATATTAACAAATATTTCCTGGGCAGTGAATATAGGGAAAACACTGTGTTAGTTGCAATGGACATCTGGTCTCCGAAGAGGATGACAGTCCTGTGGAAGGTTTTTGTTTTGTTTTTGATTTGCCCCCATGTGCTAAGGCGTCATCATATTATGGCATAATAATCTGTGTCCGTGATGATGGTCTTGAAACCTCAAACAAACAAACAAGAATAAATTTATTTTTGGTGAGTAAGTTTGCCTTGCACTTATCACATATATCTTTGTCTATCAGCTTTGTGACATGTGCATTTTTAAATTATACCAGCAAATTGCTGCTCAGACACATCTTGTGACTGGCTCAGGGTTTCACAGCTACTAAGTAGTAAAGCCAGGTCAAAGTCCCATGCTATTGTAAAGATGTTTTTTCCTTACACTCTGTTTCCATATGTGGGGAAGTATATGATGTGTTCGAAAAGATTTTTATGAAAATTTTCATAAAAATTACTCTTGGGGAAAAAGATTATGTTTCCTTTTTCTGAAAGACACATTTGTGTTGAAAACCTCATTTCTGATATAAATGGGGTTTTATTGTTTTTAGTGTTGTCAACATAGAACTTTCTGTGCATCGTTTCATTAATTTCACACAACCCTATGGGGAAGGTAATGTGGCTGGCCCTGTATAACTAAGAAGCTCGGAGAACTCCTGGTCAGGGAGGGAAGACATGCCAGGGCTGGGATGAAAGGCCAGGCAGTCTGACTCTGGTGTTCACATCTTAATTACTATATGTTCCTGTCCCCAACCGAGAAACAGACAATCCCTCGTTCAAAGTCACACCTGCCTCTTGATCAGAATAGATCCTCAGCTAGTAACCTCATTCCTCTTACTCTGTGGCTTTTTCCCACCTGTTCTATTGGCTGGATTTGGGGACATGTTTGAGAAACCAGCTCTTAGCTGAACAGCACCATTCAAAATTCTTTGATCTTCTATCCTAGGACCTGTTCCCCCTACCTCTAATAATTTGTCGTGGTCTTCCTCATCACTTGAATGGCCATGATTGAAATTGAACTGAACCTGATGCTGCTGCACTATCTCAAGCTCTGGAGAGGTGCTTGCTGCAGTGACAGATGTCCTTACACTGGTTGGTTCCTGCTGCCTCCCAGAATCAGAGACTTCTATTTGGAAGGTACTGATTTGTAGAGCTTGCTAGCCTCTGGGCACAGATTAAATGCAATTACACAATTTATTGCTATATAATCATTATTTACCTGGGGCTTTCCAAACAATAAACCCTAAATCGCATTCCCCAAAGGTCAAAAGCAATTTTTTTCTTCTCCTTGCAAAGTGCTTAATGACTTTGTATGGAACAGAATCCATACATATGAGGAAGGAGGAAGTGAATATGGAAAATAATTGCTCATTTTGAAATGTGAATT
The DNA here is from genome assembly GCF_053574225.1 of Canis aureus. Lineage (NCBI taxonomy): Eukaryota > Metazoa > Chordata > Mammalia > Carnivora > Canidae > Canis > Canis aureus. Next base: position 29,768,160 of record NC_135624.1, on the reverse strand, counting down.
GATCAAGTTTCTAAATTAAAAAAAAACGTATCATGTAGCCTGTTCTCAGATTTATAAGAAGTTGGCTATAGGGAACAGCAGTAGTTGTGTTTGTTACCATATTCAAATCGTCTGGGTTAACATGCCCATGTATCTTAGCTTAGACAGCTATAACAGAATACCACAGACTGGGGGCTTCAACAAGGAACACTTCTCACAGTTCATGAGCCTGGGAAATCCAAGATCAAGGTACTGGCAGAAATGGTTCCTGGTGATTCCCTTTTCCTGGGTTGCAGATTTTTGGATTCTTGCTGTTCCTCACATGGTTGAGAGAGAGAGAGGGAGAGCAAGAGAGCATGCAAGTATGCCATCGCCACGTGGGAACATGACAGTGATCAGGAGAGAGCACTCTGGTCTCTCTTCCTTCTAAGGATGCTAATCCCATTCTGGGGGCCCCACCATCAATACCTCATCTAAGCCTAATTGCCTCCCAAGGACCCCACCTCTACCTACCATCACAATGAGGGGAAGGGCTTCAAGGAATGAATTTTGGGAGGGCAAAACCATCCAGTGCATCATATCATGGAATGGATGAGAATCTGAGGACAACTGGGTGAACTGGTACACGGAAACTTCCGTTTAAGACACACCTGCACACCCAGTTGCCTTACTTCTGGTTAGAGCAAGGTGTGTCTCCTAAAATGATAAAGAGATTGAGAAGACTATCAAAGAAGGGTCCTGTCCTGAAAAGGGGAAATAATGGATTCAGAATGGCAAGGGATGAGACCTAGGATTTTCGGGCTTCCAAGCGGAGAATACTTTGAAGCAAGAATGGCACACGTGGATCAGGTGTGTTATCTATCACTCTCCTGCCTCGTGCCTCTAAGACTTATTGCTGAAACACTTTGTTCTCCTTCTCTGTGCAACCTCAGAATAATTTTTATCCCATATCTCTAGTGGTTATTAAGTAACAATTAGAGACAGGAGGTGAAATTTTCTTGCCACTGGGTCCCAGACTGAGTAACAAAATGCTGTGTCTCTGGATCAACCCCTACAGAGAATTATGTATAAACACTTGTTCAGAGTTCTTCCCTTCTGGTTCCTTGGAGGGCTGTTCTGGTCTCTTACATTTGCTTCTGGACGGCCATGACAGGTCTCGTGCCCTTCACCTCATGACTTCCTGACTTTCTGAACATCACCTACTCTCACTTCCAGCTTTGAGGAAGTAAACTGTTCACTCCCTTTGAATGAGTCACTGCTCTTATGCACCCACGTGCTTGGACAGCAAACCTGCTCAGTTTATGGAAGTGCTCTTTGCCTCTTGCTAACCTTTGCTTTCCAGGAGAACACTGATGAACAGTTGGCATGTGTAGTAACATAGCTGGATCTCAAAATCACTACACTGACTAGAAGAAGCAGATGTAAAAAAAAAATAAATGAGTACATGGTGTTGAGTCTATATCTACAAAATTCTGAGAAGTGAGAACCAATCTGTAGTGAGGAGAATCCACATCACTGTTTGCCGGGGAATTGGGGCAGAGGGCATGCAGAGCACAGAGAGGGAGGGAAGAAGCATTGTGAAACTGTGAGGAAACTTTTGGGGGTGATGGTTTTTTGGCCATTAACTTGATTGTGGTGATGCTCTTTCACAGGTGTACCCATTTGTCAAAATTTAACAAATTGTTTGATCCTTTTGGGTTTTGCTTTTAAGCTTTGTTAAGCAACATAGAGAACCATTTCATCTAGGGTTATTTTTCCCCATTACTGAAGCAAAGCTATTTCAAATATTTTACCCAATACTCCATGAAATATGAGATTTTCCACTCTGGCTATTGGGAAAAAGAATTGTTCCTGGCCCCATGTCAGCTCTGGGGAATAATTCCTCTCCTTACACCCATGTGCTGATTAGTAAGTAAGTACCCAGCTGAAGACTTAGGGACCCCGTAAATCTCTGGGGCTCTCTGTCCACACAGTGCTCTCTGTCCTTTTGGTTTTCCCATATTCTCAGCTCCATTGTCTTGATTTAGTGAGACCACCAGTCTCTCCTGGACTTCTTTTCTCCTTCCTGTGCCATGGCTGGAAACTCCAGGCAGTAAGCTGGGAAGCCTTAGCGCTGGCCTCATTAACTTGCATCCTCTCACAGATCACTGTCCTTTATGGCCTTATGTTCAATGTCTCAGAAATGCTGTGTCATAAATATGTTGGGTTTTTTTAGTTGTTTTGGGTGGGAGGGTAAATCTGGTCCCTATTGCTCTATCTTGACCAGAAACATACACCTTCTTTTCCTTTGGATTTATGAGATGGTTTGGATCATTTAATGAGGGATTCCCTTTGAATTATGTTTTTTAGAAATTGCCTTAGATGGCAGTTCCCGGGATCCTTTCTCACTGGGGTGACAGTGCATCTTTCTCCTTTCTTGTCCTCATTGCTTAGAGAAGAGAGTTTGGATCTCACACTAAAAATCTCCATTGTCTTACAACTGGCAGTATAAGGCAGTATTCTCAACTTGGAGGTCTATATGCTAAATAAATCTAACCTAACGGGGTGTGTGTGTGTGTGTGTGTGTTTGCTTGAACAGTCCCTAAAAGATGGAATTAATTTTCAAATTAAAGAATAGGAGCTCTCCCACAGATATCTGGATTTCTGGCTCCTCTTGAAGAGTCAGAAGACCTGACATCTTTGGCTCATGTTCCCACATGGTGCCATTTGTCTCGAATGTATGAGCAGTTGCTCCTTTTTTGAAGGGCTACATACTCTCTACTTTGACACTGGCCTCCCAAGGCCCCCTACCTCTCATTTCTGTTATTTGGCCCCAGGAAGCACGGGGATCTGTGGCTCCCCATGTGGAGAACAAGAGCCTGAACTTGGGTTCCAGAATGCTGGTTCAAGTCCCTACTCCGGCATTTGGCCACTCAACTGCAGTGCTTTCTCCCTCTGTATGCTCCTGGTATTACAGATGCACGTCTCGCTTCTTCTAAGTCCCTTACATTTATCCTCTACTCCCTCACAGATTCTGGCTTTGTGACCCAATTGGTTTTGCTTCTGATCTCAGGACCAGTTGCTCTTTCTTTGACATGTTTCACATCCAGGCTTCCTTTAAAAAGACTTTCTGATGAGTTCAGTAAATTATCATTATCCCTTTTGGACAAGTGCTTTGTACCAGGAGAATGTAGAAGCCAGAAGCCACTCTGGATGACTATAGGTTCATGGGTTACACGTGGGTCAAGTGCCTATTCTTGGGTCGATCAGCTTTGTTCACAGTATTGTGGATCCTATGATCAGCATAAAAGACGGTCAGCTTGCAGGGTACTTAGAGTAGAACAGATTTCTCTCCATTACCACATCTGATTCACTTTATATACTACCTAGGACATAGAATGTGTTCAAGCAATAACTTTACAATAAGGACGATAACAAAAGCAATAATAATTACAACAGTAATAGCTACCCACTTACTGTTTTTCCAGGTACTTTACACAAATTGACTCATTTTATCCCCATAATAACTCCAATAATTATGAACTTATTTTTTCCATTTCAAGGATGAGAAAACACTTTCAAAGAGTATTAGTAACTTTCCCAAGCTCATGTTAGGTCAGGAATGAAATTCAACCCCAGAGAGGTCAGATTCCAAAACTTTTTGCAATCAGGCACAGAGGGAAAACCAAGGTCCAGAAGACGGGTGTGTTGCCCAGAACAGGCCCATGGAGTAAGACTTACCACACTCATGTTGTGGGGCCTCTCAGGGAAACTGGGGGACTTTGTGACTGAAAGTGGGGAGAGCAGCAGGGGAAGTCCATGGGATCAGAGTGGCTCCCCAGTAAGGCAGCGGTTTTGCATCATGGAAAACAGCACGGCTTCTGGTACCTGAGACGAGGGTCCCAGGCCATTTACTTGTTGACCAACCTTACAGAGGTACTCATAAAAAATAGCTTCCTTTCTTTAAAATAGGGAGAATGGTGTCCTGCCATAGCGTTACCAAGTTCACTTGGGGTAGTCTCTGTGAAAGTTTGTCAGATAGGGTGGGCGTTCGGTAACAATCCAAAGAGGGCTATGTGGGGGGCTTGGAGGGAATAAGACATGTCTGTTTTGTGTGGATGCTCAGTCAGTGATAACTCTTCAAGTTCCATAATCCTATATCTGCAATTCCTAAACCCAAAAGGCTCTGAAATGTAAAGTTTGGTGCCAAATGAATTTGGGGGCAAAATCTGATCTGAGCCAATAGGAGGCTATTTTTGAGTTTTATACCAGTTAAATTTGATAAAAGAATCCTGTGAAACACACACACACACATACACACAGACACATACACATGCGTGCCATATCGTATCTTGCTACTAAGGTTTGAAAATATCTGAATTCTGAGACTCCTCTTGCCTCAAGCATTGTGGATAAAGGATGGCAGACTGGGATGACTGGCGCAGTCCCGCTTTAGGCCTCCCTTGCTGCATGATGAGTCTCTGTGCAGAACTGGCAGCCTGTCTCCTTTAGCTTGTTCTCTAGAACCCATAGCATAAATGCCTGAGACATGGTTGGTTAACTGTCCAAGTGGATGAAAGAATGTAGGGTTTTGATGATGAAGAAATGAGAAATGGAATCCCAGAAAACAGGCAAGAGTATACATTGTTCTTTCCCCTTCTTTGCTTAGGTCTTCTAAAGGATTCTGAACATTTGAGGGGCCCACATCATTCATGGATGGAGCTGGAGGAAGGGCTGGAAGCAGCCCCGGAATCCTGAAAAGGCTGTTCAAGGAACGATGCTGGCAGCAGTGCTGTGCTTCGTGATTCCATCAAGGAGCACAATTGCCTTTTTTGGAGGGCTGGCTCAGCCACAGCTGGTGTTACAAGCTTTGCAACCATAATGCAAGGAAAAGCTGGGAAAATCCCACAAAGTGAAATCGTATCTGCTTGTGGTCAAGTTGGGACTCCAAATTTGGACAGTGGAATTTGGTGGGAAAATGGGAAATGCATCAGGGGTTACACAGGGAACCTAAGATTTATCGCTATAGCAAGTGGCTATTTCCAGAGAAGGCAGCTAGTTGTGATAATCTTTCTGCAAAGGAGGAGAAGGGGAGGGACCCACAGCTCACTGCTGATGTGATCAACCTGTTAAAATCTTTGAACAAATGGAAAAATCAAAGTTGTTTCACGATACCTTTCAGATCACTGCGTACCAGGGTATATATGAACATTTAAAAAGCATGAAACCAATTGATTTAAACATAAAATGCTAAAGGCAGTTGAAGCAGTTGGACTAGGTGCCAAAATTGCATTTTGCCAAGTTTCTGTTTAAAGCTATTTAAATGTATCCCAGTGAGAGAGTTGGTGGCTAGAAATGGCCAGCTCAGCCCAGGGTAGTGAGGCCATCCAAGACCTGAAGTGTCGACTGGCTCAGCTCCCCTCCAGCTCTGGGACATTGGATTTGTCAGATAACCTATCTGAGCCTTGATTTCTAATTTGTAGTGTGGAGCCTTTTTAACACCTGCCCAGTTTGTTAAGGGCAAGCATGAAAGACCCTTGCCAGATGCCATTCACATGTCGTACCCAACAGGGATCTGGGGAAGCTTCACAATAACCTGCCCTCCGTGTTAGAAATGTTCTCACTGAACACACAATATTAAGCCAGGGACTGGCAGCTCAGGTGTTGGCTGATTCACAGCACTGAAGAATCAGGATGTATTATATGAAATTCTGGAGACCTGGTTTGTCCTGGAAGACGGGAAGCTCTGGAAACACTTGTCCTCATGGCAGTATAGCATCACTCAGAACTAATGTCCAGAAGAAGATGGGGGGGCGTGGATCAAGTACATTAGTGAACCCCAGAGTACGCTACCATGTGTCAGGAGGGTCCCAGGCCAGTTGGTTTCATCCTCATCCACGCACATGGTCTGCATAGCCCATGACAGCGTTTGAGATTTTGACCCTTACTGTAAGGCGCTTGAAGGCTTCAGTTAAGATTCTGATGGTTGTGGAGGAAGTTAAAACATGAAGCAATTATGGAACACAAACATCCTAATTGAAATCTATTGAATAAAACGACCCCAGTGATTTTGTTAGACTGGCCACAGACACAAGAGGCAACAGAAATCCCAAATGCTACCTGGGTGATATAAAATGGGCTGAAGGTGCAGAACTTTTTCAAATTTAGAATTTTTTTTAGGACTTTACTTATTTATTTGATGGAGAGAGAGAGAGAGAGAGAGTGAGAGAGAACAAGCAGGGGGAGTGGCAGGCAGAGGCAGAGGGAGAAGCAGACTCCCCACTGAGCAGGGAGCTCGATGTGGGACTCGATCCCTGGATCCTGGGATCATGACCTGGGCCAAAGGCAGATGCTTAACTCACTGAGCCACCCAGGTTCCCCTCAAACTTAGAATTCTAAGCAGTAGCTGCAGATTGCTGATTGGGAAGCGAATAGCCCGCGCTATCTAGGCTTGGGCTCATCAAGAAAACTTTCTGTGTTATCTTGATACCAGAATATTATTCAAGAATTTGAAGACGGTTAATGATACCAGCCCACAGAAGCCTGTCATTTTTTGTTAATTACAAACACACCTCTGACCTCCTGTCACTCAGCTTCTCCCTGTTTCTCCCCAACCAATAAGTGTCATCACCCAGCTTCTCCCTGTTTCTCCCCAACCAATGAGTGTCATCCCAGCTATCTTTTCTATAAAAACACTCTATACTCCAGATGTTTTCTTTTATTTTTTTTAAGATTTCTTTATTCATGAGAGACACACAGAGAGGCAGAGACACAGGCAGAGGGAGAAGCAGGCTCCCTGTGGGGAGCCCAATGTGGGACTCAATCCCAGGACCCTGGGATCATGACTTGAGCCAAAGGCCGATGCTCAACTGCTGAGCCACCCAGGTGCCCCTACTCTAGATGTTCTAAACTATTTTGTCCCATGGATCTTTTTGCTAGTCAGGTGAAGCCTATGAATCTTTTTTTGGAATAATATTTTTAAATGCATCAAATAATATCTGTTGTTATAATAAATGTGAAATAATATGGTCTGCATTTTAAAATTCAGGATATACCAATTATATTTAAGTAGTCATCACAGTTAAAGTATTTGTTTTATAGTAACATGTAGGCTTCTTTATGAACATATCAAATTATAAGATCTAGCAGAAATTTAATAACTACTGTAATATTGAAGTGGTAATGAATATAAATGACATTTTGTGATGTTTGCAACAATTGCAACATGATATAAAAATACCTGTGATTTCCATTGATGACAGTTACAGTTACTGTTAATAATTTTGCAGTTTGTTGTTTACATTCAAACTTGAGAGAAATGCTAAATTTCAGCTCGAGATGAATGCAGATAAGGATGTAGTTATTTTCCCAGCCAAATACTCAGAACCCCTGAATTCTATCTCTAGACTGCTCCCTTCTAAGAGGTGAAGCATGGGCTCTAGGGTCAGGGTCTGTGCCAAAATCTTCTATTTCCACTCCTGTGATCTTAGCCATGTAACTTGAGTGTGCTTTGGTTTTCTTGTCTAAGTGGTAATAATACCATTATTGGTCCATCGTTATGATACAGGTGCTGCTTGATGGCACCAGCTCTCAGTGGTGTCCTGGCTGGTGTCTGTCCCACCCTGTGCCTTTGGCTGTTTCATTATGACTTCACTCTGGGCTTATGATGTACAGATGGTTGTTGGACAACCTGCACAACTCACAGTGGGATGGGGGGCTGAGTATTTGAATCTTCTGGCTGAGGGAGTGTAGGGAGCCAGCTTTACCTTCCTGCGTGACTACTTCAGAGATCCACAAATGAGCAGCCTGGCTCACGCTTGATGGTTCCAGTCAAAGTGAGTCAGAAGAAGCTTCGTTTTGTGAGTGGCATCCTTGAGCCTGAACTGAGAATTAGAAAATTCTGGCATGTGGCTGTGTAGATGGCATAAAACAACGAGCATGACATTTGCTTTGTTTTGTTCATTTTAGAGTCTCTTTTCTCTCTCTTCCCCTGTGTGTGTGTGTGTGTGTGTGTGTGTGTGTGTGTGTACTAAATGAGGGGGATCCCCGGATGGCTCAGTGGTTTAGCACCTGCCTTTGGCCCAGGGCATGATCCTGGAGACCCAGGATCGAGTCTCACATTGCGCTCCCTCCATGGAGCCTGCTTCTCCCTCTGCCTGTGTCTTTGCCTCTCTCTCTCTCTCTCTCTCTCTGTGTCTCTCATGAATAAATAAATGAAAAAAAATCTAAAAAAATAAAAAATAAAAAATAAAAGAGAAAGATGATGTGTGTGTTGGTCAGCTCGAGCTGCCTTCACTGAATACCAGAGACTGAGTGGCTGAAACTCAGACATTTATTTCTTACAGTCTGGAGGCTGGGAACACTGGGATTGGGCCACCAACACAGTTGAGTTCTGGGGAGAACTCTTCTTGATCTACAGATGGCTGCTGCTTGCCTTTCCTGTGTCCTAATGTGGGTGAGAAGACAGATCATCTCTGTCTTTTTAGAGAGGCGTAAATCCCTCTCAGGAAGGCTCTGCCTCCCAAAGGCCCCAGCTCCAAATATCACACTGGTGATGAGGGCTTCGACGTAGGGGCTTGGGGAGGGCGCAGCTGTTCTGTCCATGGCAGGCTCCCAGGAATAAGCAGAGGGGACTCTTAAGGCACCCCGTGCGAGGAGGAGAGACAAGCATCTTTGCTCAATGTCCAGTCTTCTCATTTCTGAAGGAGTAAGAGAGGCAGTGGTTAGCAGCTGAAGTCAGGTGCCCTGTATGTGCTGGTGCATTTGTGTGTGTTATTTCCACTCTGTGGAGTGGGTGGTGTTTAGCTCTGTTTTACAGTTAGGAAAATGAGACATGGAATAACTTGCCCAAAGCTCTCAGCTAGTAAGGGGTAGGAAATGTGAACAGAGTGGGGTAGAGGCTTTTTTTTTTTTTTTTGGCCTGGTGATCCACTCATTCGTGGAATGCAGCTTTCCTTCGGTGCCTTGACCACCCGCAGCTCCGGGAGCACGTGGAAGCAGCGCCCTGGTGGAGGACGTCACCCCTTCCCTCCCGGACCCTGGCAACAGGTGCAGTGGGGAGGTCTCCTAGCCGGTTCCACGCCCAGCAGCCTGGACGAGGGCCACCACAAGGGGTAAAACAATAGAAGAGGTGTTGAGCCCAGCGGAGACAATGGACTTGTTGGAGAGCAGTGGGAGCACGTGCTGGGGTCTCCTCATTCTGAAAGGTGCCGTGCTGCATGGAGCTGTAGTGTGGTGTGGGTGAGGAAGGCAGTAGAGTGAGGAGGGGTTGGTGCTGCTCTCACAGTCCGCTCTGTGCCCAGGGGCAGGAGGTGCTTGCCGGGCACAGCTGGGGCTGCATTAATGTAGAGCCCCTACTCCCTGCAAGAAGCTGGGTTGAGCACTTTTTCATGCAGTATTTGATTTCAGCCTTAGGACAACACCAGAAGGGGGACATGATAGCTCTTCATTCTCAGACAGGAAACTAGCTCCGAAAAATCTGGTACATAATCCAAGATTAAGACATTGCTAGGAGGCAGAGAGAGGAAGAAATGTGTACAGTTCTAGGTGCAGAGGGTGGAGGGAGGGAGAAAAGCTCGAGAGTTTTCTGTTCAGCAGCATATACTCAAAGCCCTGGTTTAATGATGGTTTTCCTGAGTCAGGTGTGTGTGACTGGGGTGCATGTGCATGTATGTGTGTGTGTGTGTGTGTGCGTGCGTGCACATATGGGTGTATGTATGTTTGAGGGATATGGGTGGCTTTTAAATTTCTCTTTACATTTGCTGTCGGTTGTATTTGTCAACAGTACATGATTTGCATAACCTATGGCTGTTCCCCTCCAGAGCAAGTGTCCTTGAGCTGCCAGGAAATCTACTTGGGGTACCCTGGTCAGTGGCAGGTTTTTAAACATAATGCATATGGACTTGCTCTACACCCTCCTTCAGAAACAGCCAACTCCTCTTCCCCCTTCTCAACTTACTTTTCTAACTCTGTGGTGTTTTATCCACACCTTCTTCTATGGTTAGCTCCTCTGCTTCTTCAACCATTGGGGGGATCTATTTTTGCACACTGGCCTTCTCCTTGATTCTTGAGACTAAGTGGCCATTGCTCCATTGCTGTGGCTTCAGGGAGCACTGACATGGGGAAGGTAGGACTGAAATTTATCCCCCACAAATTGTCAAGTCTGAGTTGGCTCTGTTATATGCCAGGGTGGTATAAGCACTGACTAGCTTGACTCAGTCGTGCAACTAGTCAATTCAATCAGGCAGGCTGACTTTTAGGGAATAAACAGGTTATCAATATGTGTTCAACATATTTATTGAGTACTGGGTTTATGCAGGCATGGCTCTAGACAATGGAGAAAGAGCAGTTAATGAGAGATAAATTCCTGTTCTTACAAAGCTAACCTGATGCAGAAGCTAGAAAATAAATACATGAAATATTTATGATGGTTAATTTTATGTGTCAACTTAGCTAGGTCATGGTACCCAGATTTTGGTCATATGCTAGTCTAGGCTTTTCTATGAAAGTATTTTGACTAATCTTTATATGGGCAGACTTTCAGTAAAGCAGATTACTCTCCATAATGTGGGTGGGCCTTGTTCAGTCAGTTAAAGGCTTAAAGTAAAAGAACCAAAGTCTCACAAAGAAATTCTGCTTGCAGATCACCTTCAGACTTGAGACTGTGTCATCAACCCTTTTCTGGGTCTCCAGCCTGCTGGCCTGCCCTGGAGAGTTTGGATTTGTCAGCCCCCATAATTTCATAATTTCATGAGCCAATTCCTTGAGATATCTATCTATCATCTATCTATCTATCTATCTATCTATCTATCTATCTATCTATCTATCATCTATCTATATCTCCTATAGATTAATCCATCAAATATCTATTGTATATGTCTTGTTAGTTGTACCTCTCTAGAGAACTCTGATAAATACCTGTATATATGTATACGTACACACATGTGTGTATATACGTGTGTACAACTAAAATGATATGAAGACAAGACAGAGGAAAGAGATGGCGAGGGATTGATACTTGAGATAGGGAGATTAAGAGAGGACTTTTAGATGGAGGGGCATTTGAACAGAGTTCTGAATGGAACAGGAATCAGCCTTGTGAAGACCTAGGAGACAGGATAGCAAGCACAGACCTCTGAGTGTTGGGTGTGCATGGCATGTCCAGGAGACATCGGGGTGAGTGTGGCAGCTCAAACAAGGCACCAGTGATCAGTGATGGGTGGTGTGGTCACAGATGTAGATTGTTAAAGGGCTTTGCTTCTATTCTAAATACGGTGGGAAGCCATGGGAGGGGTCTTCACAAAGTGAAGGCATGGGCTGACCTCCTCCTGGCTGCTGTGTGAAGAATAGACACAAGGGAAGAAAGATGGAGGCGGGATAATCAGAGAGGAAACCAATCCAGCTGAGAGGTGATGGTTGCTTGGACTAGAGCAGGGCTTCTCAACAGGAAAATCAGCCATAAGCCATTACCTTGAGGCAGTGTTATTTAGTGAATTTAGATACATGATTTTTTCCAATTAATTTGTAATATTTTTTTACTTGAAATTATAATTTCAATGTGTCTAATTTCAGATGTTAGTCACAATCTTATCAAAAAAATTTGACCATTCTTGCTTGGTTCTCTCCCTCATTATCCGTTTCATATTCCCTGGCTTTCTGTTTTCCCTGTACATATTCCTTTCCTCTCAGACCCTTTCTCTTCACCCTGGTCCTCAGAAGCTTCCAAACATGGCTCTCAACAATCCCGTACAACTTCAGTGTGATTCTGAGAGCAATGAAGATAAAATATGAATGGGCTTAGGAAATAAGTCTTCCACTTTCATAAAAGAAAAAAAAAAGTAACACCGCTGCCAGGTCACCCAGAACAAGTTCCAATTCCCAAGAGCCAGGGAAGAATTTTCAAAGTAAAAAATCAATGGCTATGAAATTGCCCATTAGTCCGGGGGAGAGTTCTCTGTCTGTTTTCCCAGGGAACATCCATCTTGCTATAGTAATAGTGGCACAGACAATTTGCTGCAGTGAAGTTTATCTATAAGTGTTTTAATTAAAGTTCTGACAGCCAATTGAAGCCTTTTTTATTTTTTGGATGTATCGTATCAATCTTTTTCTGTCTGTGAAGGACCATGCCTGGGGAGTTTAATCTATTAGGGAGGCGTAAGTTAATGTCCTGGATGCATTAACCGATCAGGAAGGAAGGAACATCCATGGTTTTCTTTTTCTTTTAAGCTCAAAGTTCCATAAAGGCCTCGCTTAATAAATGTTTGTTGAGGTTGGTGAAGATTGCTCTGGGACTGTGGTAGAGAAGGGGGTAAGATTGGACATTAGTTGGCCTGGGTCTGTCTGTTGGCTTTGTCTCTTACCAGTCAGGTGAGAGATTGGGCAAGATACTAACAAATACAGGTTACACTCTTCTGTTTTTTTTTAAGTGAGAACAATGAATATCTAGCTTTTAGGATTGTTTCACATTTAGCACTTTTCTCTCTGTCCTCTTTCACCACATTCCCAGTTTACACAGCTCATGCACTGTTCCTTGGGGCCAGAATACCTCTTCAGCAGCCTTACTAGAATGATCTGAAATAAAGGACCAAATCTGTCTGTTAATGACATAACCAAAAGTTTATCAGGAATTTTTCATAACATCATGTGGTCCAATTTTCACCTTGAAACCTCTTGGATAACCTGTCTGTCCACTTAGTCTTCTCAGCATCAACCCTGGAACTTTTCCTTTTTCCCAGTGGGAACATGAGGGTGAAATGGGTAGTGCCTGCTAGTTTAGTTTTCTCCTGTCCTCCTCTGCTAAACCTTTGACACCAGCAGTTGTCACGTTTGCCTCCACCAACAGTCATCTTCATTCCCAACTGGCTGTCTAGAGCAGTGATATTTTCAGTTTCTACCTCCTGAGAAGACACAGACCATGGGATGCTGTTGTCCTCTGAGTAAACAAACTATTGTGAGAATCAACTGAAGCAAAGGGGAGTGACTCTTTACCCAGTATGGCCTTGGTGAAAGGGTAGCTTCCCATCTCCCTGGAGTCTTAGATGTTTCTCCCTGTACGGTTGCCTTTTCCATGCTCTAAGAAGATGTCACAAAGTCATAAATGTGAGCTGGTCACATTAACTGTGAAGCACTGTATGCTTCTCAGACTGTTGTCTGCTTCAAAGTACTCTTTTTGGCAGACGGAGAAGCATGGGGTGATGGCAAGGGTTTTGGCTAGTTTAACCACAGCAGGGAGGATTAATAAGTTAGATACTTAAGGGAGGGATTGAGTTTTCATTACAGGACAGATTTTATGTTAGGTACCAGGGGATATGGAGAAAAACTAATCTCAGTACCTGTCCTTGAGGTGATCCAAATTTAGAAGAGGAGATGGACATGGCACACTTAATGAAAATACAACATGAAAAGGGCTGTCCAGAGTGAACAATAGTGCCACAGGAGACCCAAGGGCAAAGGGATGGACCTTGCTCTAATGAGAGGCAGCGCATCCTAAGGCTTCCCAGAGGCCATACCAGAACATAAATATCCTCGGAGTGGGAGCAGGTCTCTTTGGCATGCCACAGTGCCCATCACACTAGAATAGCACCTGGCATGGATTAGGCACTCAAAAAATTTTTGATGAATGACTGATTTTGAGCTGTGAATTGGATAAAGGACACAGATAACTGACTTGAGGTGAGAGAAGTGTATTAGAACAGGCATTTCTGTGTAGTGCCTCAGATTCTTCTAGTGACTGCTAAGTGGGGGAATCTTCCTCCCCAGAACAATTACTTCCTTAGGTGGTTCTGTCCTTACTGCAAGGTATAAGGTTTGATCAAGTGATTAGGACAACTCTGCTGTTGTCTATTAGTCTCAAATACTTGATATCATTACTTAGCTTGGGTTTCTGGAATTGAATTTTGACGAGGATTAAAGGATGTAGGAAGGGGTAACTGCCTTTCCAGGATCACCAAGGGCATTAGCCTGACAGCAGCAAAAAGCCCATGTTCCTTGTGGTTATTGTCATTCAAACTCTCGCAAGCAAATGATTATATGACCTGTTGATATTAAAAGCAAAATTCAGTCCAGCACTTAATAAATATGTGTTGAATAAATGAATATTTCTAATCTGTTGCTCTATAGTTTCGGGCATTTTTTTTATGGGGATGGAACCGTAAATGATAGTACATTATCACTGGACCCTGATGTAGGTGCCAAGAAGCAGTGATTGTGGAAAAAAACAATACAATATTGGCACTCTAAAGAGTGGACTTCAAGTCCTGAGTCTGCCATATATGACTTTGGGCTAAACACTTCTGCTTGAGAAACCTAGATGATCTCCCTGAATAAGAGCTCCTTTGGGCTCTGAGATTCCGTGATTCCACCATCATCAGTTCCATGTGCATAACTCTAGTCAAAGGCAATGAGATTTTTTTATTCTTAAGGGATAGAGGCATTCACATTTGTATTTATATACCCTGTGGCATTGGAATCAAAGAAACACAAATAATTAGAACTGGTCTGAGGATTTCATTTTTATGCATAGGAGAGTTCAGAATGGGAATTGACTTGCCGAGAGTCATGGAGTAGGTTTGGATACAGACCTGCAACTCAGGGTTTCTGATCCTCATTCCAAAATTATCTTAGGTTTCCACCATAACAATAATCAATAATAGTGGCATTGTGTTGGAAGAGGTCAGACTGAGGTACATGGAGGTCAATGACTTGTCTAAATGATGTATTGGTCTCTGTGACCTTGAATAAATTGGTTGTGGGTTGTGGAGATCTATTGGCTTGGTTTTCCCATGGTAATTGTATTGCTTGTTCTGAGATCAGCTCATCTTGCATGTTGGACATGTGCTTATGGTGTCCAGAGGACAAGAAATAACCAATCCACAGGCTCAGCTGGGTCTCCAGCAGCATGTGTATCATAGCCAGTGTGTATACCACTGCCAGATCTGACGCTGGCCACTCCTGTCCCCAGATCCCCTAGTCCTCACCTTAGGGAAATCTGTGATTTAGGACAGGTAAAAGAAAGAAATAACGAAGTTAAGTCCAACAGTATTCTCCTCCTGGGTTTTAGATAAAGTTGACCTAAAATGCTTTGCTTGTCTTATGGTTGAGATAACTGGGCACATCTTACGGTTTATCTGAGAGCATTCCATTTAGAATGATTCAGAGAACCCAAGGTCATCTTTGGCTTTGTTGATGTCCAATGTCGAATATGAGTGGTTCTTGAACATTTTCAAGACTAATTATGTTTGTACATTGGCTGTAATCCATGTAAGAGTTCAGATCACTTAATATAGTGAATAGAGATGGAGACAGGGAATGAGTTTCATGAAATAAAGCCTTCTAAAACATTTCTCAAGGAGTCTGCATATACAATAGCCTCCCAGTTGAGAGAAAGCCAGAGGACCTGGGTTTTCAGTCAAAGACTGTGCTGACTTTATTCCACTAAATTCAACAAGTGAGACACACAATAACCTACAAAGGGGATGTGCAGGAAGATGGAGGAGGGAGCAAACTTTGATGAGCAAAAGAACTTTGGGAAGATTTCTTCAAAGAGGTGAATTAAACTAGCTTCCCCTCCTCCTCCCATTTTATTGAGACTGAATTGACATGTAGCCCTGTGTAAGTTGAAGGTAGACAGCATGATGACATGATTCACATATATGATGAAATGGGGGCCACAGTGAGTTTAGTTAACATCCATCATCTCATGTACATTAAAAAGAAAATTAAAAGGAAAAATGTTTCTTTTCCTTGTGTTGAGAGCTCAGAATGTACTCAATTCATTAACTTTCATATAAACCATACAGCAGTGCTAACTAGTTATCATGTTGTACTTTATATTCCTGGTACTTACTACCAGGAGTTTGTACCTTTTGGCCACCTCCATCCAATTCCTCTCCCCACCTCTGGTGACCTCACATGTGATCTCTTTCTCTAGGAGTTTGAGTTTTTTTTTTTTTTTTCAAGATTCCACTTTGTCTTTGTCTGTTTGACTTATTTCATTTACTATAATGCCCTTAAGCTTCATGTATGTTGCTGCAAATGGCAGTATTTCCTCCTGTTTTATGGCTGAATGATATCCTGATGTGTGTGTGTGTGTGTGTATACACATCTTCTTTGTTCGTTCGTTGTTGGACACTTAGGCTGTTTCCATGTATTGACTATTGTAAGTAATGCTGCTGTGAACATGAGGGTGCAGATAAATCTCTTTGACATAGTATTTTTGTTTCCTTTGGGTATATTCCGGAGTGGAATTGCTGGATCACAGGGTAGTTCTATTTTTAGTTTTTTGAGGAATTTCCAACTGTTTTCCACAGTGGCTGCACCAATTTACAGTCCTACCATAGTGCACGTTAGACTAGCTTCTTATAAAGGCTAAGTATATAGGATAGGAGTTAAAGGCTTGAATTTTGAGTGACCCTGAAAACATTACTGACCTCTGTTTTCCTGTGAGAATCATGTGAGATCATAAAGTGGGAATCATGATGGTGCCTATGCTTAGGAGAGGGAAGAGTAGTTAACTATTCTGTGTTATATGCATAGTATGGCGCCTTATGTAGACCAAATACTCAGTATGTTAGCCCTCATCAGTATTATGCTCCGGAACAGTGGCTTTCAGAACTGCAACCCTGCATGAGAGACTCCTTTTGGGTGGGTGGGTATATGCTGAATATTAAGCTTCAGGTCCTCAATTCCATATTCTGCTCTGTGATGCTATGGTTTATAGTTGGCAACTTCCATTTCTCCTTTGCTGCTGGCTCCCTGTTTCTCCCAACAGAGGCCTTTGGGAGAAGCTGGAAGGCAGGAAGAGGGAGTCGAGGCTTCTTCTTTCTGTTGGTTGCTCTTCCTTTGGGTCCCAACCACAGCCCCTCATCCCTGCAACAGCAGTTAATTCTGGTTCCCAGCTTCTTCTTCTTTTTTTTTTTTTTTTTAAGATTTTATTTATTTATTCATGAGTGACAGGGAGAGAGAGAGAGAGAGAGGTAGAGACACAGGAAGAGGGAGAAGCAGGCTCCATGCAGGGAGCCTAATGTGGGACTCGATCCTGGGACTCCAGGACTACGCCCTGGGCTGAACGCAGGCGCTAAACTGTGGAGTCATCCAGGGATCCCTGGTTCCCAGCTTCTATGCAGATTCTTGTGCTTTCACTATGCTCCTCAGAGAAACCTGACATCATCCTTCATTTTAGGATTGAAATTCAGTTCTCCAGGGCCATTGCTCCAAGCTCCCAAAGGGACAGAGAAGTAGTCAGACAGTCCCCCCACCCTAATGGGTCTGGGTCCCCATTCCCTACAGCCATGTCTCTTAGCTTCTTGCTTCTTTCTTGCAGTCCACCCCAATGTGGCCTCTTGCTGCCATATTTTCATTGCATTATCGTTCCCACTTTTTCATTGTATTATCATTCCCACTTTTTGATCTGTCAGCCCTCCCATGACTTTTCAGCCATGTCTCCATATTCATTTTCCTCATTAACAGTGCGGTTTTGTTTTCCCAGCTGGAACTGATTGTGTCTGGTAAGCTCTGTATGCCTAGAAGTGCCTTCAAATTCTCCCATTTCCTGGGCTGTGGGGTCCTGCTGCTTCCTGGTCACCAGTCCAGGAGCTCAACCTCTGCTGTTCTTCCTTCTGTTCTTCCCATAGAAAGGTTTCTCTCATTTTTTACAGATGAGTCTTTTTCAGAGTTTATGATATAAAGTTGTTTTCCTCTTTCAGATGGTTGTGAAAGGTATTTCTTAGGCTACATCAGCCTGGTAGATTGGTCAGAGATAGATAAGAATGACTCCCCAATTCCTTGGGTGCACAGTCCTTCGAGTGTATGTTTCACTCTCCCGTGGTGGCCACTGCTCTGCACATCCTTGCATCTAGGGCAAGCAGCCTTGATGCTGGGTACAGGAAATAAGTCCCTGAGATGACTCACTTGCTTGACTTTCTTTTTCTTTCCTTCCTCCTGGAAGACAGTATGGTGAACTGGCTGGTAATTTGGCCTGGGCTCCAAAGCTAAATAAGCCTAGGTTGGAATCTTGGCACCATTCTTCTTAAATCTGTGACATGGGGCAACTTACTTAGTCTCTTTATGTATATGCATAACAGTGCCTTTCTTGATAGGCATTTCTCTCTTCATCTACCTTTTTTCATTAGATACTACAGTAGTAAAAAAAAAAAAAAAAAAAGGTTCTACAGTAGTGCCTTTCCCAAGAAGATAAAATAACATTTGTAAGTGCTCAAACAGTGCCAGACATATGGTAAGTGATTAATAGGTATTAGATCTTATTATTCCCACCCTACTGCAGAAACCCCTCCCAGAGAGCTGAACTGGGCCAGACTGACCTCATGGATGCTTTACCAGATCCATCTCTCTCTCTTCTTTGGCATCCTTTAGATTTTTTCCTATTGGTCTTTTGTCTTGGGATACAAGAGTGTTCTGGTTAAAAGTAGGAGTTTGAAAGCCTGGCATCTCCAGAAAGAAATCCTGGCATTATGGAATAACTCATACTTGCGCTCTGTGTGTGTGTGTGTGTGTATTTAAGATTTTATTTATTTATTCATGAGAGACATAGAGAGAGAGAGAAAGGCAAAGACACAGGCAGAGGGAGAAGCAGGCTCCATGCAGGGAGCCTGATGTGGGACTTGATCCCGGGACTCCAGCATCATGCCCTGGGCTGAAGGCAGTGCTAAACCACGGAGCCACCCGGGCTGCCCATATATATATATATATTTTTTTTTTTAAGATTTATTTATTTATGTTAGAGAGAAAGAGAACACATGCTCAAGTAGGGGGAGTGAGCCACCCAGGCACCCCAGAAATAATCAAAATATCAACAACTATTATGATGTTGGCCCTAAACATGGGGCAGCATCCCGGAGACCCTCCTGATGTACCAGGTTAACTCTTGAGTTACCATGACATAGGGAAGGCCTGGTGTCCTGGTTTGGGGAGTTACGTGTGTGTGAGTCTGCTGGGCTTGTATGGGGGAAAACACTTGGGGGCTTGGGGCAGCTGCCATTGATCAACTAGTATGAAGTACCCCAATATCTAACAATCAGTGGGACTTTCTCTCTGCATGCCTCCAGGCAGTAAGTCCTGACTATGTCACCTGCTTATTCTGTCATCTGGGAGATCACCTACCCTTTCCAAGCCTCAGTTTATATAGTATCTATCATTACATATGTAAGTGCCCAGTGATAATGTTATCATTGTCACTAATAATAACTGTTACTCTTAATATATATTCTTCTATCCTTTACTCCAGTTTGTTTCAACCTGGGTGTAAATCCTATGTTTCCACTGGCATTTTGGTTCAAGGTACCCTGATTTTTATGTTAAGCAGGGAAAATATTACTCACCAATGATGGCAGTTGATGGTTCAGAAATACAAACTTATGCTCAGCATATCAAATTTGAGTTTAATTCCTCCCCTGAGATTATTACCACACACTGGTATTCAGATCCTTTTTCCCTTCCAGGGTGCCCTGGCAGAGACTTTGCAAGGTTCAAGCCAGGTCTGCATAATACTCTCCGATAAATCTCTGGCTTTGTCACACTGTGGAGCTGCTAATAAAGAGAGCAGGCGGGCATTGTAGCAGGGCTTTCTTTGGTCAGAGAGCCCTAACAGTGTGTCAGGATTATATAATTCACCCTCCAAGAGAATCCAAAAGAGAGATAAATTGTTTGGTTGGGAGAAATTAACCGCGGATTGATCCTATCTGTTTTAATTTAGCACAGGATGGCCTAGACTACTCTAAGGAGCAGATGGGCTATTGATCTGACAATAGGATAATCAGAGCATCAAAGCTGGGGGTGGGGAGAGATTTGGAGCACTTGGGCTTTGCCAGAGTGGCCTTCCTGGAACAAAAGTTATCCCTTAATTGAGCAAGCGCCTTTGCCTACTAACAGGTCTTATCAGGGCAAGTACTCCCTAGGCCCAGACCTGGCATCTGCATGGAGCTGTCATTTTAAAGAGGCCACGTCTTATGCCAGGTTTGCTGGCAGAGAGATGCAGCTTGGCAGTGGGAGAGGGATAAACTGTGGAGGAGGGGACGTGTGGGTGGATACTGCACCGGGGGGCGGGCACTGTAGAAAGGTGGATATATTGAGAGGAGAGCTGGAGAGAGAAGCAGCTGGTGGAACTCATAGGGTAGGGTCTCTCTCTCCCTTTCTTTTTTTCTTTCTTTTCTTTCTCTTTAAAGATTTATTTATTCGTGAGAGACACAGAGAGAAAGAGACACAGGCAGAGGGAGAAGCAGGCTCCATGCAGGGAGCCTGATGTGGGACTTGATCCCAGGACTCTGGGATGACCTGAGCCAAAGGCAGATGCTCAACTGCTGAGCCACCCAGGTGCTCTTCTGTCTTCTTTTTCTTTTAAAGATTTGTTTATTTTTTATTTTTTTTTTAAGATTTGTTTATTTTGAAAGAGAGACAGAGACAGAGAGACAGACAGAGAGAGAGAGTATGTGTGAGCGAGCAACCGGAGAGGCAGAGGGAAAGAGAGAATCTCAAGGAGACCCCCTGCCGAGCTCTACTCCGGCTTATCTCACAACCCTGAGATCATGACCTGAGCCAAAACCAAGAGTTGGGACACTTAACTGACTGAGCCACCTGGGTGCCCGTCTTCCTTTTTCTAAAAGAGATTTCTGTGCCTCTTCCCCCAGTCTGTATCATTTCTGTCTTGTCTCTGGGTAAAGGCCCCTCCACACCTGCAAGGACAATAACTCTGTGATTGGCCTGTTGAGGCTGTGCTTCCTCCGAGGAGCCAGGCCAGAGATGTGTACTGAGGCTGAGTGGCTTCAGCTGGGTCAGGGCCCCCCACACAGTGGGGTCACACTGTCCCATTGTCTTGAAATGTTGTAGGTGAGATTTCTCCTTTGGCTTACACAGAGTTAGGAGCCTGCTGCTTCAGGAAGCTTCCAGATGGGTCAGGCGAACTTCCTCATGTACTACAATGACCTCTATGTCAGGACACCCTGACACGTGAGCCAGTTGAAGTCAGCCAAGGGCCTGAGGACCAAAGGTCATATGAAGCATAGAGAGGCTCAGAGAAAGGGCAGATGATTCAGAAAGTGACACTTGAAGTAGAATCTTGCAGGCTTCCTGTGCCTGACTGGTAAGACCCTGGATTTCCTTCCTCCGAGGGCCTCTTTCCAGGTGTGGGGATGGTGGCAGGCCATGGAGAGCTGTGCTCAATTCTGAGTGGTCATCCATCAAACTTCTAGATCCTGTAGAACTAGCAGTGACCTCACTGGGCTCATGAAACTTGCATCCCTGCAGGAAGAGAATGACAGTAAAAAGCACATCTTAGGCATTGAGTGCTAGGGAGATTTTTAAAAAAATCCTAATTATGTAAAATTTTTAATCTTCATTTGAGTATCAAAATGAAACTTGAAGACTCAACCAAGGTCACCTACTCTAAGTATATAGGGTTAGTTGAATGGGCAGTTTTGTAAATTTGTCTTTTCTGATGTTGAATTCGACTTTATAGGTAGGCAAACAGAGACATGACTAAACCTACATACTCAGTTTGGATTCTTCGCATAGCAAAGCCTGCTTTTTTGCTTCCATTTCCTGTTCATTTGAGGGAAAATGGGATTTTTGATGCCCTAAATGATAATGATTTCTTTTTTCCGTCTAAGAGAATATCAACTAGAGGAACAGCTAGGTTCTTGCCATAGTGGAAAAATAATAAAGTTATTAATAGCCGAACAAATGCATCTTGCTGGGAAATATTTTGGACTTTCAATGGTCTCACAGCGACGGAATATTCCTTGAACCTAAAACCTTTTTTTTTTTTTTTTTTTTTTTATCCCTTTTGGATTTTTTAACAAAAAGACCAACATGCCTTTCAATTAAAATTGCCGAATCATTTGAAGTTACGCTGCTCGGACCCCAGTGTAACCAAGGCCCTGAATGCACAGAACAACGAAGCCTACATGTTGCTGTCCTCTTGTTCAAAACCCTGGGCTAATTTCCCTCTGCCTTTCTCCTTTTTCAACACTGCTGTGCTTACTGCGGCTCAGAACTCTCAATCTGTGACTGTAAAAACAATAACCCTTACACAAACATGGCGAGCAAAAGACGATAGACTTCTTTATATATATATATACATATATATGTGTATATATATGTATATGTTACATATGTAACATATATATATTTTAATATATTCTTTTATATTTCTCTATATTTTATGCTTCTAATACAACTTTGTCATGAAGGGGATCTCTGCACTGATGCTTCCATGCTACTTAGTCTGATGGAAAATGGGAATCAAGCTCACTGACAGCTGCAGACCCTCATGTAATGGTTTTATGTTTGATGGAGTGATCTAGGGATAGCTTGGTATAGGTGAAACACAGATATTGGACTCCACAAATCTGAATTCTGGCCCCAAGCTAACTGTGTGACTTCAGATAGGGTGTTAGTCAGGGTTCTCCAGAGGAACGATTAACATCCAGATCCTTTTAAGAGAAGTCCTACAGTCTGCCGTCTGCAAGCTAGAGGTCCAGGAAATCTACTGATGTCATTCAGCCCAAGTCCGGAGGCCTGAGAATCATGGGAGCTGATGGTGTAAATCTCAGTCCATGGGCAGGAGAAGGCCGGTGTCCCAGTTCAAGTAGTTGGGCAGAAAAGGTCAAATTCTCCTTTCCTCTGCCTTTTTGTTCTACTCAGTCCTTCAAAAGATTCAATGATGCCTACCCAAGCAGGGCAGTCTGCTTTACTCTATTGATTCAAATGCCCACGCATCCAGAAGCACCTTTATGGGCATACTGGATGTGACACTTAGCCAGATATCTGGCTAGCACTGTGATCCAGTTAGGTTGATGTATAAAATTAACCATTATAGACTGCCTTATTTTCCTTGGATTGTTTCCCCTTCTTTAAAGAGGGAAGTAACAGGACCTACCTCTTCCATTTGTTAAGAAAATTAATGAATTCACATATTTAAAACATTTGACATTGTTTAATGCCTAGTAAACATGACCATAAGTGTTAGTAATTGATAACTCTGGATCTCAGTTTTACCTTATGCCACTTGAGTTATTTTATTTTATTTAAGATTTTATTTATTTATTCATGAGAGACACAGAGAGAGAGAGGCAGAGACATAGATAGGTAGAGGGAGAAGCAGGATCCCTGTAGGGAGCCCGATGTTGGACTTGATCCCAGGACTCTGGGATCATGCCCTGAGCTGAAGGCAGACACTTAACCACTGAGCCACCCAGGTGCCCAGCTTGGGTTGTTCTAATATCCTGAAATTGAGCTGTGTTTTGTAAATAGTAATGTCCTATGCAAATGGAAACTAATTTAGCCCATGTAATTTTTTTTTAAGTTTGAACTTTTGTATTTAGGCAGTCTGATTTTTTCCCACTAACTTAATCACTCTCCAATTAATTCAAAGAAAAATAACCTCCAAATAGACCCTGATCTTTTTTTAACATTTATTACTAGTAGTTGGCATTGAGAGACTTCAGAAGGATTTTTATTAAAGATATTATGCAAAAATCAATACAATGCATTAAAACAATTAGGAAAATATGACAAATAAGCAAAACAGCTCATTATTCATTATAGACCTGAGAGGTACGAAAGGACCGTTTGGAACCCTTAGAGATAGACTTCAGGGACAATTCAGTGCAATCCAGTCTTAAAAATTTAGTTGAATTGCTCACTGAGTACCAAGTATCAGGTACTAGACCAGAACAGGAGGGGTACACATTTAAGTTTTCTGCCCTCAAGGAATTCTCAGTTTAGGGTGGGGGGAGATGGATCCCTATCATACGAGACATTATGAGGTGGCCTAAATTTTCTGTGATTTCAGAGAAGAAAAGATCTTCCACGAAGTGAATGGGAATGGAATCTAGTTTTATTTTTTATTGAGATAACAATTTATATACAGGTAAAGCGATCCTATTTAGTGTATAATTCTGTGAATTCTGACAAATTTATACTTGACAACTACATGACAAATCTATGTGACCATCCCTGCAACCAATATATAGAACAGTGCTATCACCAGATTCTTCCATTGTGCCATTTTGTAGTCAACCTTTCCCCTGCTCCCAGCCTCTAGAAACCACTGATCTGTGTCTTGTCCCTATAGCTTTGTGTTTTCCAGAATGTCATGGAAATGGAAACACATAGCATGTAGCCTTTGAGTCTGGCTTCTTTTGCTTAGCCTAATGAGAATTTCAGATTTGTCTGCATCATTGCATGTAATTGATATTCTCTTCTTTTTATTGGCAGATAGTATTCCAGTACATGTCTGTGCCACATTTTGTTTATTTATTCTTCAGCTGAAGGAAATTTGAGTTGTTTCTAGCCTGGGGAGATAATGAATAAAGCTGCTATAAACATTTGTGTTCAGGTTATTGTGTGAACTTAAGTGTTCATGACTTTTGAGTCATATGGAGAGTATGTGTTCATAAGAAACTACAAATCGGTTTTCCAAAGTGGATGTTCCATTTTGCATTCCCACCTGCAAAGTGTGGAGTTCCAGCTCTCTGTTTCTTCACCAGCACTTGGTGTTGTGAAGGTTTTTTTTTTCTCTTCATTTTAAGCATTCTAATATGGCTAACACTATCTCATTATGATTTTAATTTTTATTTCTCTAATGACTAATGATGTTGACTACCTTTCTATGTAGCACATTTAAGTTTGGCAAGTATAACTATAATGTCATTATAATCTTTTCTAATTTTTGGAAATTTGTTTTTTAAAAAATTTTAACTGTTATCAATAGTGATATAATATGTATCTTTCCTTATAAATGGACCAAAAGAGATACATTTTTACATTCTTTTAAAAAATGTGTATTTATTTATGCATGATATGTATAGAGATTACTTAAATAAAAATATATATTTTTTCAAACTCATGACCTCAAGCTCAACAGTTGCATGCTTTTCCCACTGAGCCTGCCAGGTATCCCTAAATTTTAACATTCTTTTTTTTTTTTTTTTAATTTTAACATTCTTGATAAAACTATTCAAGTTAACTGTATCAAATTTTATAACCATTAAAAATATATAGGAAGAGCTGAGTGATAGTTTCAATATATTTAAAACATTTTTTAACAGATTTTTAATTTTTTTGTTTTTTGGGTTTTTTTTGAATTATTATTTTTAAAATTTTATTTCGAGAGACAGAGGTTGTTCACAGGTTGTTCTCTTCTTCAGAGAAGTGGAACCAATAGGACATATCAGTATACATAGACTTATTTTAAGCAATGGCTCTTAAGATCGTAGAGGCTGGCAAGTCCCAAGTCAACAGAGTGGACTGGCAGGCCAGAGACCCAGGAAGGGATGTGTAGTCCAAGTCCAAGGCAGGCTTATTTCTTGCTTAGAGGATCAGTCTCTTTTTCATAAGGCCTCCAACTGTGATAGCACGAAGCCCACCCACATTAGGGAGAGTAATCTGCTTTCCTCAAAGTCTACTCATTTAAACGTTATTATATCTTCAAAAACATCCCTTTACAGAAACATCTAGAATAATGTTTGCTCAAGTAGGAGTATTGTGGCCCAGCTAATTTGACATGCACAATTAATCATCACAGACATCATTCTTGCCTCTGAGGGCCTTACGATATTGAGTGAGGCATGCAAGTAAGAAAATTTACTGCCCTATGTAATTATTGTTAATCTTAGAAAGAAATTCCAGATGCTGTGGAGGGACAGAGGAGGGGGCAGCTATTCTAACCTGAGGGCGGCCGGGAGGAACTTCTCAGAAATTGGACATGCAAGCTGGATCTTGAAGATTGAGATGCATAAAGGCTTGGCAAGATTGAGAAGAGCACAACATGTGAGAAAATACAAGAGCTGGATGAGAGAAATGAACACACACAAAGGTCACTGTATTCTCGATTGAAAATTGAGGGCTGTCAAAGACAGCCTGGCTATTCTGATCGACCAGAATATTTGTTCATATTAATCATTGAAGTTCTAGGGGCAGCTATGTAAGTCTCTCATAAAGTTCAAGTCTGAAATTGTTCTGTCTGAAACAGTCTCTTCCTCAATGCATAAATTTCTACCATTAGAGATACGTTCCTTTTGCTACAGTTGTCTTCCAGCATGGCTTTTATTTCAAATAATATGATGTCTTTTAATGAATATGTGCCTGACATTGTAGCAATACTGTATCTAACATAAAACCTTACATATTAGATAATTTTATGTCCATATGAAAAGTGAGAGGATGGAGAGTTTCAGTTGGGTTAATTACTTGTCTATAATTATATAGGTAGTCAATTGAAAAGTTAGGATTTGAATCCAGGATTTTCTGGCTCTAACTATGTCAGCTAAATCTGTAAGTGGCCACTAGAAAAATGAATACTGTATCTAGACCATTAACTGCAATGAATGAAACAGGTATGTGTACATGTGCATATACCTGTGTGACAGGTGGGACCTGCAGTGAATTGTAGAGATCATGATTTATCCAAAAAGGCAGGTGTTACTCAGCTCTAGCCAAATGTTCCCCCTGAGAAACAGGCCCTGCATTAGTAGAGCTCCAATTTTAAAGAGAAATCAGGATTCTTTTTTTTTTTCTTTTAAAATATCAAGTCTTATTTTTTGGTGCTGGCCCCAATACATAAAAACAGCACAGAGGCCAAATAAAACACCTCTAGTGGCTGGGTGGTACCCAGGAGTCACTAGTTTTTGATTTTTGTTCTATCCTATTATTCCTCCCAAATATATGTAAATAATTCTAACACATTACCATTGGAACACCTCAGAGTGTTTAAATATGTAGTAATAATATTTGTGAAGCCAAATGTTGTCTCATATGACTTTCATCATAACCAAGTAAGGTAGACAGGGAAATAATCTTCACACTCCTATTTTCCTTGAAGACACCAGGGTTAAAGGGAATTAGCAAACTTGTCCTAGGACACTCATGATGGAAAAGGGACTTGTATCCTCCAGCCTAACACAGCCCCCATTATATTGCTTAATTGTCTTCGACATTGTCAATGGGTATAAACTTTCAGTTCTATAAGAGCAAGTCTAGAGACCTGCATCATGTGCAGAGTTAGCAATACTGTGATGTACACTTGAATTTTTGTTAAGTGAGTAGATCTCATGTTAAGGATCTTATCATAATTTTAAAAAGTTAATAAAAATTAAAACTTAGTGTCTAGAGTGAAAGGGGAAGGAGTCAATGACTTTTTATAGGCTCATGTTTGAGGAAACGAGAGAAATAGAAATACAGGGAGAAATGGTCAAGAATTGGAGCTAAGCTGGTAAGTCTAGCTACTGTCACACTGCCTAGAAAGGTGTAGGGTGTGATATACCCAGACACTAGCCCAGGGCTTGTCCAAAGTGTGCGTCAGTCCAGGGTCTGATGGGATCTCTCTGCTTACAGTGACATTAGTGTTGAGAGAAACTTTGGGATTATCTAATGATTCATTCACTGAATACACAATTGCCAAGAACCTACCATGTTCCAAGTGGCACATGGCTCCTCCCTTCTCACCTCGAATTTCAGAGAACTTCAGATCTATAAGCTTTGGCTTTGGAACTTGATACACTGAAGAATGATATATATTTTAAGATTTTATTTATTCATTCATGAGAGACATAGAGAGAGAGAGGCAGAGACACAGGCAGACAGAGAAGAAGGCTCCATGCAGGGAACCCAACGTGGGACTCGATCCCAGGTCTCCAGGATCACACCCTGGGCTGAAGGCAGCACCAAACCGCTGAGCCACCTGTGCTACCCTGATTGATAAATTTTAAAACAGAATCACTTTTTTGTTCGGTTTGCTCTAATGCTGGAAGTGGTTGTCCTTGGGTGGGAGTGAGGAGATAGGAATTAGGCTCTGGAGACAACCTCCTCTTCTGCTTTAAGAGACTTTGTTACCTCCAGCAGCTTTTTACTGATTCCTTTACACCAAAAAGGGATAGATGGGTACCTAAAAATCTGAATAATATGTAAAGGACAAATAACTCAATTCCTAGTGTTAGTTGACATACTCTTACTTCTCTACCTTCAGTAAAATACAGTGTGATATGATAACTGGACAATGTATTATGATAGACAGAACACCAGCCCTTCTGTTTGAAGAGATTCTGGAGCTCTATAGAAGTGAGGGGTTTAGTTTACAAAGTCATATTTGGTGTCTCCTACTTGCCAACTTCTGTATAGGCCTTGGGGATAGAGATGGGAGCAAGGGTCCTCTCCAGTAGCTCAGGAGGGATGACAGACCTGTAAAGGGGACTTCAGCACCATAGAGTGAGTGTCAAGGGGAGGACCTGAGGGCTCATAGGAGGACCTGAAGGCCAGAGCAAGGCAAGGCAAAGGAAGCAAATAAGAAGTAGACACAGGTAGAGGAAGGGAATGGATGCATAGGGGGCAGGTAGGAGTGTGTAGGCAGGTGCACTCAGGCAGGACAGCTGAGGAACAGAAGAGAAGGAAGTGAAGGCGACATAAAGGGCCACCAAGTCAGGGACTAGGGACCACAAAGATAGAACATGTGCTGAGAACAGAGCTCCAAGCAACCATCTCAGAATTAGCCGACTCCAGTATCAGCATCTCTAGGATGCAATCCTGAGGAAGCATTTTCTTCTTGTGCCCTTCCCAGGAGGAGGGGACAGGAGCGAACCCCCTGGCTAAGATCACAGGAGCCTGGTGGGAGTATTTGGCTAGCAGAGGCCAGGAGTGGACGGGAATGAGAGGAAACTTCCTACTCACAAATTATCTAGCATTTTGGTGAGTGATTCTAGGCCATATCCTCTCAAATGATCTCAGCTGGTGAAATCAAGGAAACTTTTTAAAATTTTTGCCACATGGCATAAACTATTCATGGAGTACAGTATCCAAGTTCGGTTTTACTCAAACATTTTTATCCATAAGTGTCCGAAAACAGCCTATATCATTATGGAATTTGGTCTCCTGGGCTGATGGTGGTGGCTTGGCTTTTTCTCCAGTTATGACATATATTTACAAATGCAAAGCAGACTAATGTTTCCACCCCCTGTCTCCCTGCAGAGGAAAGTTACAGATAATATTAAAAATTTTAAGAGACTACTATACAGAGGGGCAGAAGGCACATAGTAAATGCTGCTGCCCACCATTTCCACACAAACTGCAATATTTTGATATTCTTGGATATGTTTCTCTGTGTTGGTGGGTGGGAGTCATTATGTTGGGAAGTTATTAAAGCAGCCTCAGGTATTTAGAAAGCCCATCCTAGAAAAACAATATAACTTAAATAAACATTAATAACCACTCACAAGACTGGTATTATTACATCTGTGTTCTAGATGAAGACACTGAAGCTTAGGGAGCTTAGTAGAACCAGTGAATGTAGAACTCTAGGGCTTTGAAGTTCCACTCTCTGATTAA
This sequence comes from Canis aureus, assembly GCF_053574225.1. Lineage (NCBI taxonomy): Eukaryota > Metazoa > Chordata > Mammalia > Carnivora > Canidae > Canis > Canis aureus. The sequence continues at coordinate 29,738,874 of NC_135624.1, read as the reverse complement.
GTCTCAGCTCTGCGCTCCCCAACTATGAGGTCATAGGTAATTTACTCTCAACTTATCTTCGCCTGTTTTTCTTCATGTCCATAGTCCTCCCTGCTCCCTCCATGAATACCCCATTACTTGTCCAGTGTAACTTACCTCAGTAAATGGGACCCCCCAATCACCCGATGGATCATGTCCAATCCTTGGGTATTATTTTTGTCTCTTTTTTAGAGCATCCTTATTCTTTGGGCCATCAATCAAGCCCTGTTGCTTATGCACCAAATACTTTTCAAGTCTGTCCACTAGCCCTGTCTTTTCAGTCCATGGTCCATCTTTTCACTGCTGGTCTCCCTGCTCTTATGCCTACCCTACTTCACAACCATTCTTTACTCCCTCTACAGCCTTTTCAACCCCAAATCGATTCCTAGAATTCCCCCATTTATCTTTTTGTGACTTGTATGGCTATAAAAGATAAAATAAATTTTTATATGCTCAATAGGGCTTTGTGTCTTCCTTTCCTGCCCCATCTCCTACCATGTTTCCTCTTTTCTATGCTTCAGCCATTCTAAACCTTGTTTCCGTACTTCAAATGGGTCATATACTCTTTCCTTTCACATAACCTTTATACTTTCTTTTCTTTTCACCTGGAATGCTCTGCCCCTCTCCCACCCCTTTTTTTTCTTTGGCCTGGCTGAGTTTACTCATCCCTGAGTCTTTCCTGACTATGGAGCTGGCCCAGGTACCTCTTTTATATGGTCGCATAGAAGTCTGAACTTCTCCCTCTTGATACTCCTCACACTTACAGTTTCTTGTTCAGTATGTTCTTCCCAAATAGAATGTAAATTCCAGGCTCAGTGGTATTGGTCCAGTGCTTACAACATAATAGTTGTTCAGTAAATATTTACTGAATGAATGCATAGTTAAATGGGGGACACTGTGAAATTAATTAAGTAAAAAAGTAATAATAGATTCTAGAACATAGTAAGCACTCCATAAAAAGTAGCTTACATACAGCATACTTGAACTCAAAGTTTATAACGTAGAACAGAGAATGGAACCTTGGTCTTGCTGATTCAAAACACCATGACCTTTTCTCCATATTACCTTATTTTTGGTTTAACTTAGAGGCCAATGCTTGGTTTCTTAGTTTTCCAAAATGAGTAGAGTATAATCCTCCTCTTGTTGGAAAGTTTTCCATGATTAGACTTGCATATTGAGGAAAACAAATGATCTACCTTTAAATAAAATTTCAATAAATTGCTTGGCCCAGGTCAAGTTGACCAGACTGCTAAACAGGCAGGAGGGATCGCCATATTGGCCAAGACTGTGGAGGATACAAGTGAGGGCTCTCGGCCCAAGTCTGACTGAAATCCACCGGGTTAGAGGTAAGCAGAACTGACAAAGAGCCGCGATACAATCTCTGAAGCAGATACATGTATAATTTACACAGAGCTGAATATGTCTGGCTCCCATCGCTTCTAGCAAAACATCTTCTCTGACCTGGCTTACGATTGCTTAATTGCTTCATGAAGTCTGGTTTCTCTCATTCTTGACAAATGTGAAATCCACAGACAAACAATGGATCAGTTAACCCAAACTCCACCAGCATTGTAAAGACGTGTGATGTGTCTTAGGAATGTGGGACATCTGAAGTAGGAACAATGGGACAATCGTTTCTTGCATTCGCCCAGCACTTTTCAGTTTATAAATATCCTGTCTATTTATCCATGTGAAAATGTCCTGTGTTCCTTATAAAAGTCCAGTGAACTGGGACTGTATAGTCTAAGAGTGCTTTAGTGGGTATTCCTGTACTCCATACAGCAAGGTGGGGTTTTCTCAGTCCCGGAGGGATTAATGGAATTGATTTGTCATTTGGGAAAGAACATTAAAAAAGAGTGAGAAGGTCTGGCTTCAGCACCACTCTAGACTTTTTCAGCTGAGTAGCTCTCAAGGATCATTTCTCTGAACTTCAATTTCCTCATCAAAAATGAAGATCATAATAATTTCCCTGACCACCTAATAGGGCTACTTGAGATCTGAATAACTTAATACATGGGAAACATTTTATAACTGTAAGGTGATATTCTAAAATGAAGTTTTGCTTTTTGCTATCATTAATGTCATGAAAGATATGTACTATAAGGCCAATTCTTATTGTCTTTTACTGTCAAAGACAAGGAATGATGATATAATCATTAGTGTTGACTAATATGAATCATTAATTATTGAACAGGTGAGAGAGGACACAGAGACTGGCTTACCCATTCCCACGTGAGCAGCCTCTACAGGCTGGTGTTTCTGGCACCAGGGGGAAGCAAAGCAGAATGCACATTAGCCGAGGGCATTTTACCCTAAAAGAGAAATATGAGGAGGCTGGGAATGTGGCCTTTCTGTGAGGCCCAATGGGCTTTCTTATACTCAGGCCTGCTTACTCATCTGGTCATTGAACTGTGGACCAAGAGACAGGTGTCCCCCCCATAGGCTTTCAAAGCAGAGAAAAGCAAGATTTCCTCTTGCTTCCTCTGGCTATGTAGGCCCTATTTCTCCTACACTTACCATTCTTCTGGGGTGGGGGAATGAGAGACTGGAGAGAGACCAGGAGTATCCCAACAATGGGTGCCCCTTCTACATGCAGGAAACACCAGAGAAGAGCATTTGTAATTTCTCCTACTAGTGTTCTTTCAGTGTTCCCCTATCAGTGCTTTTCTCTTCATATCACAATAGTCATGTTTGGAGTTTATTCACAGACAGTGAGAATTCAGGGCACTATCAACCCATCAACATTTGTAACCCTGCCCTGGACAACACTTGTTTTCATCCCCTCCCTCCGTTCGTCTTCTCTTCTTTCTTTCCTTTATCCTTCTAATTTCCTTCTTTGTTTTCAAAGCACATTTACATTAATTTGATCTTGGTAACAGCCTCAGAAGAGAAAAATAGTGGTCAATATTATCCTCATTTTATTGGATAAGAAAATGAGTAAAGTTGAGTGATGTATCCAGATTACAGATAGTGGCCATGGCTGAGTTGGAACAAGAATATAAATCCCTGACTCTTGGTCCTTGGCCCTTCCAGTAATCACACTCCATCATAATGGGTAACTCTGGACATTAGAATTATACCTTGCAGGTAGTAAGGCTCTAAAGTGAGGCCTCATTGGGAAAATTGCGTATACGCAAAATCCTGTGGTTTGCATTTAAGGGTATGATGTACCCTTGGACCACAGAAACATACTCTGAGAGGTCTGACATCCTCACACAATGAGAAGAGCTGGAGTTGAGAAAGGCATATATATATATATATATATATATATATATATATATATATATTCCTATAGTGCACCTCATCCTTACTCAAGGGAATATTCCTACAGTGGAATGAAAGGAAGAGCCATCTACCATTATGAGAGCAAATGCTTAGAAGCGCTGTGTTCTAGGGCCTGCTCCAAACACATTACATGCATGATCTCTTTTAATCTTCATAGCAATTATAAAACACATGTACTTAATTATCTCCATTTTTTTTAGATGTGAGAAATAAGGCAAAAGAGGCTAAATGATTTGCCACATGGCATATAATTAATACTCAATGGGGCTAGGATTTGCATTCAGAAAATCTGATTCAAGGTTAATAAGCATAACCAGTGAGCCTGGCTGCTTCGTATGTTTGCATGTGTGTTTCAATATTTTCTGATATGTTTGAATTAAACAAATTTAATGTATTCTCAATCCTATTACTCTTTGTCTCAAAGTCCTAGCATTGGGAATTTTTTTAAAGATTAAATTTTAAAAATTTATTTATTTATTTATTTAGAGAGAGCACGTGAGCTGGGGGAAGGACAGAGGGACAGAGTGAATCTCAGGCAGGCTCCACACCAGGCATGGAGCTCTTGCAGAACTTGATCTCACGACTCCAAGATTATGACCTGAGCTGAAATCAAGAGTCAGATGCTTAACTGACTGAGTCACCCAGATGCCTTGCTAACACTGGAAATTTTTAGTATCCCTGAGCGTGATTTCTCAATAATGGTTCCTGTGGTAGGGAAGAGGTGACCACTTGTTTTTGTAACCTTTCAGCTTCCCTGTCTCTGTCCCTGCCCCATACTATGTGTGCATGAAATATTTGCTAGGTGAATTTAAGACACTTTTTTCCTACCATCATCTTTGCAGTCTTTTCAACATGTGCATGGATATATTTCTTAGAAACCTTCTTTGCTTGTAAAAGGCTTGATTAGAAGGAAATTTGTCTCCCTTGGAACAGCTATTTTATTGATCTCTGAAATTATGGTTGTATTAGTATTACTTCATGCACCTGGGTATTTGGGAATATAGCAGTGGATTTATTAATGTCTTCCAAAGAGTCAGTAAAACGTTTGGTCATTTCAAATTTCTGACTCTCAAATTATTTTCTCTGCTGTAATATAAGAAAGATTACATGGCTTTTAACTTAGCAGCATTTAGATTTTGTGATCTTGCTCAGACCATCTAGATATTTCCAAACCCCCTGATATGTGGCATTGCCGATATCAGCTATCTGGATATCAGATTGGACTTCCTGCTTTTGATATACATTATTAAGGGAGTTGCTAAGGGAAGTACTTAGGGTAACTTTTGCCTGAATGCTCTTCTGTAGGAAATGAATAGTGGACCTGCAAGACCTGGATTTGACATCAGCTCTTCTGGAGGGCCTTTCCTGGTGCTCTCCCATCTACCTTCCTTGAATTCTCTAGGTTGAGTAGGTGCCTTATCACTGCAGGTCTTGTATCCTGAACACGTCTCTGTTAGTGGACTTGATATCTTTGATTAGTAATTGCTTAATTAGCCTCTCTTTTTCATTAGTCTGTGATGACCTGGAAAAGAGTGTGTTTCTTCCTCTTAAGGTTGCTAAGCTCACCACTTTCACTCCCTATTAAAGAAGCCAAACAGAATAAGGCAGAGCCAAGAGAGGGAGAGAAGTGCATGTTGACGGTATCATTGATCATGTGTCTGGACCTGGATGTTTCTAGACATTTTGTTTCAGATGACTGAGCCAAAACATCCATTACCTTTTCCTTCATTCTCCATTTAGTTGGATTCTTGCCACTTGCACCTGAAAGATTCATGGTTTCTGACCTCAAGAGCCCCTGTTGACTGGTAGCAATAAAACTGTAATTGAACCATTGCAAAAGAGTTCTATGAATGGGGAACCTGGGTGGCTCAGTGGTTGAACATCTGCCTTCAGCTTAGGTCATGATCCCAGGGTCCTGGGATGGGGTCCTGCACTGGGCTCCCCACAGGAAGCCTGCTTCTCCCTCTGCCCATGTCTCTGCCTCTCTCTGTCTCTCATGAATACATAAATACAAATCTTAAAAAAAAGTTCTAGGAATTAGTTCAGTGCACAGGGCATTGTCAGAGCTCAGGAGAAGTGCTCAAGGTGTTGTCCATTAGAGCAGCATCAGCATCAGCAGCATCTAGGACTTTGCTGGTAATGCAGACCCCCTACCACAACCCCACTCAATGAGAATATATGTATTAACAAGATCCCCAGGTAATTTATCTGCACATTCAAGTTTGAGAAGAGTTGCTATCAAGGACATGGGGAGGGATGTACTTAGGGACATTTTCCAATGAATATGACATTTGAGATGAATTTTGAGGAGTGATTAGGACCCAGGTAGACAGCAAGGCTGAGAGAAACTGGCGTGGCAGCAGCTTGGAACATAGGTGAGCAGGGCATGGTGGAAAAGGAGTCTGAATGCGTGGACCAGATGTGGTATGTAGTGAGTCACAGGAGGCCCTTTGCAATAGCAGCACATTATTTTGAGGGGTCTTTGGGGCAATTTGATGACTTTAGTGACTGGAAATCCATGGTGGAAAGCGGAATTTACTATATGGCTCTCTTAAGAGCAATCACCCTGAAGAATGATTCACTTCCTGGATTAACCATCACTATGGTTGGAAAGCCTGACAAATTACCATTGATCTACCAAACAGTGTACTACATCCTCAATAGTCAAATTCCTTCTTCTCCAGGTTGGCTGGGGTTTGCCTCTTAATGGCTAGCCTTGAATTGATTCAAAACAAGGGACTCATGGCAAATCTCATGACTTCCCCTGAAGACCACTTCCATTCATGTTCTGATATTAACAGTCACTTACTGTGTTTCTCTGAGTCCTCCTCGCCATCTCCCCAAGATATGTTTCTTCTGACGTTCCTTTGCGGACATCTCTTGGAGTCTGTGGCAAGATTGGAGAAGATGGAAATTAGAAAAAAACTATGGATAAAATGTGAAGCAAGATGAGATTACATTAAATTTATGACGTGCCAGGGCAGGCTCATTTTGCTTTGTGAATAATGGTTAATCACTGTTTGAATCAGAGACTATTTACTAGCTGGTTCACATAAATCAGGGTTGGGGAGTAGAAATATTTATCATGAGCTAATGTCATGTAACTTTAATATAGCCAAATATTTTAATAAGATTGAAGATTCTTAGACACAAATGTTTTAAATGATAGCAGATCTCAAGGCATTAAGAAAGGAACCTAAAGATTTTTGAAGTTAAGCACTGCCCTTTAAAAATTGAACTTTAATGATGTCTATGCTCTCTGTTCTCTCCTGGTCCCTCCTGCATCCTCTGCCCTAGGCAGTTGAGATGTGGCCAGATTTATGGTACCTGGGTCATTTTCCTGACTACTTTTTCCATTTTATACAAGCTATTAAATGTAATTTATGAGCACGAGGAATACATTCTAAATGTGAGCACTTTTACAACTATTGGGGTGAGTCAAAAGAAGGAGGCTGCTTATTGCAGGAAAAGCACTGGCCAGTGAGCCTAGATCATCAGATTTAATGTCAATCCCAGAACTTGCTGTATGACCTTGAGCAAGTCACTGCTCATCTCTGGTCTTCATCCATGAAATTGAGTTACCTGGCTCATCCTCTGCTTCTGCCTAGACTAGTCCATTTCAAGGGCATGATGTGGTAACTATTACTGGTGTACATATAAAATATAAACAGGTTTTTTTTTTTTTTGCGGGGGGTGGGGGAACTTGGCTATGAAAGGGAAGAATGATAACGGGTCCTTACTAGAAGGGCATGCATGTGGGGCTAGCATAACTTTCTTAAATATTTTATATCAAATAAATTCAAAAGGCTCTGGAGGAATGAGATTTCATGTAGGGAGAAAACAAATATGGGTAGTATAGGCTTCATGAGAAGGAGGAAGGGAATGGGATCCACAATATAAAAGAAGGAGTAGACTTGCATAAGAGAAACTGCTCATCTGTGATAGCAGGAGGAGAGATGGAGAGGATGGGTTTTGTAGATTTGTAGCAGGGAAGTTGAGAGTGTTCTGGTGGGTTTTGTTTTCTCTGAGAAACTAGACACCAGGTCATCTGCTAATTGTGACATGGTTCAAGGGATGGAGTGTGGAGTTCCAAAGAGAATGGAAGTTTTGAGATAATTGTGAAAAGTTGGAGAAGGTGTTAGCAAGAGAAACCTGTATATAGTTTCAAAGTCTATTTGGGGTCATGATCATGAATTCATAGTTGTGGGTTATTCCAATATATTCATTGTGCTTGACAATTTCTACTTGCCTCTCAAAATGCACCCCTAAACCCTCCAGAGGGTGACCCATATGGCTAAATCCACCACTTTCTTCTGTCCTTCAGGAAGTTTTGTCCATGGAAAGTACTAGCAGGAGATTAGAGGAAAGGAGAAAAAAACACTTGTGATGTTTATTCCATTGACTCCTTTTTCTTTTTTTCTTTTTTTTAAATTTATTTTTTATTGGTGTTCAATTTGCCAGCATATAGAATAACACCCAGTGCTCATCCTGTCAAGTGCCCACCTCAGCACGTCACCCAGTCACCCCCACCCCCCGCCCACCTCCCCTTCCACCACCCCTAGTTCGTTTCCCAGAGTTAGGAGTCTTTCATATTCTGTCTCCCTTTCTGATATTTCCCACTCATTTTTTCTCCTTTCCCCTTTATTCCCTTTCACTGTTTTTTATATTCCCCAAATGAATGAGACCTTTTTTGTTTGTCCTTCTCCAATTGACTTATTTCACTCAGCATGATACCCTCCAGTTCCATCCAGTCAAAGAAAATGGTGGGTATTTGTCGTTTCTAATGGCTAAGTAATATTCCATTGTATACATAAACCATTTATCCATTCATCTTATCCATTCATCTTTCAGTGGACACTGAGGGTCCTTCTACAGTTTGGCTAGTGTGGACATTGCTGCTAGAAACATCGGGGTGCAGGTGTCCCGGCGTTTCATTGCATCTGTATCTTTGGGGTAAATCCCCAACAGTGCAATTGCTGGGTCATAAGGCAGATCTATTTTTAACTCTTTGAGGAACCTCCACACAGTTTTCCAGAGTGGCTGCACCAGTTCACATTCCCACCAACAGTGCAAGAGGGTTCCCCTTTCTCCACATCCTCTCCAACATTTGTGGTTTCCTGCCTTGTTAATTTTCCCCATTCTCACTAGTGTGAGGTGGTATCTCATTGTGGTTTTGATTTGTACTTCCCTGATGGCAAGTGATGCGGAGCATTTTCTCATGTGCGTGTTGGCCATGTCTATGTCTTCCTCTGTGAGATTTCTGTTCATGTCTTTTGCCCATTTCATGATTGGATTGTTTGTTTCTTTGCTGTTGAGTTTAAGAAGTTCTTTATAGATCTTGGAAACTAGCCCTTTATCTGATACGTCATTTGCAAATATCTTCTCCCATTCTGTAGGTTGTCTTTTAGTTTTGTTGACTGTATCCTTTGCTGTGCAAAAGCTTATCTTGATGAAGTCCCAGTAGTTCATTTTTGCTTTTGTTTCTTTTGCCTTCATGGATGAATCTTGCAAGAAGTTACTGTGGCCAAGTTCAAAAAGGGTGTTGCCTGTGTTCTCCTCTAGGATTTTGATGGAATCTTGTCTCACATTAAGATCTTTCATCCATTTTGAGTTTATCTTTGTGTATGGTGCAAGAGAGTGGTCCAGTTTCATTCTTCTGCATGTGGATGTCCAATATTCCCAGCACCATTTATTGAAGAGCCTGTCTTTTCTCCAGTGGATAGTCTTTCCTCCTTTGTCGAATATTATTTGACCATAAAGTTGAGGGTCCACTTCTGGATTCTCTATTCTGTTCCATTGATCTGTGTTTGTTTTTGTGTCAGTACCACACTGCATCGACTCCTTTTTCCTAGGAGCTGCCAGAGAGTAGATGCATCTCTCAACCAAAAGTCATAGATCCTGCCTGGTAGCCTTGTCTCTGGGTATGGTCAGCTGCTCCTCCTTTATCCCCTCTTAAGTCTTGGAGTGGTCAGTTCACCTTGGCTGTTGCTAGCCTGATACTGCAAGATCCTTTGCACATTTCCCAGTACACTGCTTGCTGCTTTGTAAATAGGACCCTTGTTAACAGTTTCCTAGATGCCTCAATTTGAATTTGCTCTATATTTCTTGCTGGGACCTTGATTGAAATACCCTATCTTATCTCTTTCCCTGCAGCAGTGCTTGGCTACCTGCATATACATACAAAATGGTTCAAAAATAGGCTTTTGTAGTTAAATATGAAAAAGGGACAGAAGAATTTATAATCTTTTTAATGTTTTTGTTCAAAAGTTATTGAAACTTGAACTGCTTAGGGGCAGAAGTGAACTGCTCCTGGTGTAGAGCAGTGAGGTCAATTTACAGTAAGTTTCAATGTTGGAAACTAAGAGTGATTTGAAGCGGTTGTGAGGAAGCTGGAGGAGAAGTTGAGATCTGAGTGGTTGAGTCAAAAACTTCAGAAGTAGAACAGTGTCAGGTGGGGAGAAGCTGGTAGTCAGTACCAAAGGTCGGGAAAGCAGAAGTTGCCTTGGGATGGAGGTCAAGTTGTTGAGAAGCCAGCCTACCGGATAACTCATCTGTATTGTCACTGACATCAGAAATGGCAAGGTTGGAATTGAGTTTTAGGGGAAAACTCTGAGTCATATGCCAAGGTCTTTAGTGAATAAGATGGAATAATGAGGGAGACAGTGGAAGACTGAAGCTGGTAGAGAATTGTGCTCAACTGGATTTCTTGAGCCTTAAAAGAACAGGGTTTTCAGAAAAGTGACAGGAAGCCCCAAACAGGGTGGAGGGTAGTGTACTGCTTCATGACTGTGGTAAGAATTGAAAAAGAAGTGTTGTTCTTAGAGGAGAGCCAGCCTTCTGTTCAGGAAAGAAGTTGGAGTGAATTATCTGAGAAGGAGTGCATGTTGTAGAGGAGTTTTCTGATTATGGATCTGCATTTCCAGAGACCAAAGCATAAATATAGGGAGGGGAGCATGAAATCGAGAGCTGGGCCTAGGGGCAGTGGCCAGGGTTGGAAGTCAAAGGCATTGCTTTGACTTTGAACTTTTACGTATGAAGACTGACACGAGAGGCAAGATGTAGTTATTCTTTTTTTTTTTTTTAATTTATTTTTTATTGGTGTTCAATTTACTAACATACAGAATAACACCCAGTGCCCGTCACCCATTCACTCCCACCCCCCGCCCTCCTCCCCTTCTACCACCCCTAGTTCGTTTCCCAGAGTTAGGAGTCTTCCACGTTCTGTCTCCCTTTCTGATATTTCCTACCCATTTCTTCTCCCTTCCCTTCTATTCCCTTTCACTATTATTTATATTCCCCAAATGAATGAGACCATATAATGTTTGTCCTTCTCCGATTGACTTATTTCACTCCTCATAATACCCTCCAGTTCCATCCACGTTGAAGCAAATGGTGGGTATTTGTCATTTCTAATGGCTGAGTAATATTCCATTGTATACATAAACCACATCTTCTTTATCCATTCATCTTTCGATGGACACCGAGGCTCCTTCCACAGTTTCACTATTGTGGACATTGCTGCTAGAAACATCGGGGTGCAGGTGTCCCGGCGTTTCATTGCATCTGTATCTTTGGGGTAAATCCCCAACAGTGCAATTGCTGGGTCGTAGGGCAGATGTAGTTATTATTGATGGCTGACTTGTGTAGGGTGAGTGTTAGGCGTAGTGGATGGAAGCTCACAATTACAAGGCTTGAGAATGTCTCCTTAGTCTCAATATTTAGGGCTTATGCAAATGTGGGGCTCAGGTGTCCTTCATCTGGTTTGTGGGGTTTCACCTTCTGGAGTTAAAATCCTTTCAGCTTACCTGCCTTAGGATAATGTATCCCTGCATCTCTTTGTTTGTTCAGCCACTTACTGAATGAAGAGTGAGAATTAACAGGTAATCAACTTATTAGGTAGAAGTTATGGGAAGGATTCAACTAAAAAAATATTACCTAGGGAATTTCTCCCACTCTGTTCTAGCCATATTGGTTTTCTTTCTGTTACTAGAGCCATGCAAGTTTGTTCGCTTTTTGGGTTCTTCACATTTTATGTTCTCTCTCTTTTCCTTCCAATCTGTGTAATGTTTTTCCCTCCAAATTTGTACACGACTCACTCCTTTATTTTAGGTGATATTTTTGCCCAATGTTACCTCCTCTGGGAGATTTTCCTTGACTCCCTATTAAAGCTTCTTTATTGAACTGTGTTCTTTTATAATGCTTTACTTTTCTTTGTTTTTATTATATGCATATTGGCTTGGTTTTTTATTGTTGCCCTTACCCTTATAATCTCTGTGAGGGTAGGAACTTTGTCTTATTTATTTTCTTACCCATAATGCCTTCGATAGTCCAGATGTGGAGTAAGTACTCAATAAACATTTATTGTTGAGTGTTATATGAATGAACAATTTGGAGCTCTTTTATGAGGTTGCCTTCTCTAGGTAGTCAAGTTTTTGCTTGATTATGTGAGGGATCTGTCAAGATGACTTTTGCTTTGGGTGAGAGGTTTGATGAGAATATCTCTTAGTTTCCTTTCTACTCCAGTGTCCACTGATTATTCCTCTGTCCATCTATTGGGGTTATTTCTTGGACAACTGGAAACAATTGTATGAATTGGACAGGATACTTGGCAAATTTATAATTTTTTAAAAGAATGAATCCAGAAAGGAAGCATCTTTTCATCAAAAGTCTCATCTAACACGAAAGCCATGATTTGCTTTGGCCAGTGGTGCTATCAAACGTGAGGTATGAAGAGGCTTGTAAAAGGCTTGTGCCTTGTAGCCTTCCTTGTATTGCTGCTGTTGGGAATGTTGTGACTGCAGTCTCTGCCAGTAGTCAGGTACCCATTGGATATGAGTGAGGTCGTCAACCTCAAAAACAAACAAACAAATAAAGCCCAGAAAAAATATAATTCCGCCAATCTGGAAACATGTGTGTGTGTGTGTGTGTGTGTGTGTGTGTGTGTGTGTGTGTTTAAATTTGTTTTTGTAAAACAAACTAAGCTACTGGATAGAACGAACTAAAACACTTTAAAATGAACTGGCAAGATAAAACCCTGAATGGCTTAGGACTTAAAAATTACAGAGTCCATATTATTATTATTTTAATTGAAGTATCATTGATACACGGCGCTATATTTGTTTCAGGTGTACAACATAATGATACCACAATTCTATATATTATGCGGTGCTCGCCACAAGTGTAGCTGCCATCTGTCCCCTTGCAACACTATTATAATACCATTGACAATATTCTCTACTCTGTTCTTTTCATCCCTGAGACTTACTCCTCATTCCATGACTGCACCTCCTTCTCCCCTTCACCCATCTTACCCATTTGCCCACCTCCTCTCCCCTCTGGAAACCACCAGTTTGTGCTCAGTATTAATGGGTCTGTTTCTGCTTTGTGTGTTTGTTTGACAGAGTTCATGTTATTAATGACCATCAAAAGCAAAATGTTGCAATAAAGTAAACTGTGGGATTATTTGTGAAGGAGAATATAATTACCACTTACGGAGTACCTCTCTGAGTCCACTCAACAAAATGAGATAACTTGCCCATGTGCAAATAACTTTTTATTTTTAAAATTTTTCTTATTGTTTTTTTTTAGAGTAACAGAACTAGGATTTTATTTTCAGAATTCTTCCATCTGGACAGTCTGGGCTGTTTTCCCTCTCCACGCTACCTGCTACACACAATATTATAATGAGGAAGACATTCTTTCTCCTTGCTCCATACTTTTCTCTCCCAATAGAAGGTAGAAAGATAGGCAGAAAGATAGATAGACATCTACCTGATTCTGAGTTCAGCTTCATTACCCCTGTGGAAAAGTTCTCTAAACCACTAAAAAATCTCCTTTTGTTCAGTTTTGAGAGGGAGGTCAGTAGTATTTGTATCAGAAGTCTTTTGCCTGGCTTATGTGAGAAGGTGATGTGTGTGAAGAATACTTGTACACCGTGTCCTGCAGCCCAGGAGAATCCTCATAGCTTACCATAGGCTTCAGATCTTTCGTCCACTACTGTCAACTCTCTGTGCCTCAATTTCTTGATTTGCTAAGTGAAGGCAATATTGCACTTTCCTTGTATAGAGGTTGGTTGGGCTGACAAGACAAAGGACATAAAGAGATTGTAATAACACCGGGTATGAAATGAGCACTTAGCGGGATCCCTGGGTGTCTCAGTGGTTTAGCACCTGCCTTTGGCCCAGGGCCTGATCCTGGAGACCCGGGATCGGGTCCCACGTCAGGCTCCCTGCATGGAGCCTGCTTCTCCCTCTGCCTGTGTCTCTACCTTTCTCTTTCTCTCTGTGTCTCTCATGAATAAATAAATAAATAAAATCTTAAAAAAAAAAAAGAAATGAGCACTTAGCATGTGTTACCCATTGTTTTGACTCTCTTTCTCCTCTTCTGTCTCGTTAAGTTAGGATCACTGTCATTACTGGATTGAAGGTGTATCAATGAGCTTTTTTTTTTTTTTTAAATTTATTTATGATAGTCACAGAGAGAGAGAGAGAGAGAGAGGCAGAGACACAGGCAGAGGGAGAAGCAGGCTCCATGCACCGGGAGCCCGATGTGGGATTCGATCCCGGGTCTCCAGGATCGCGCCCTGCGCCAAAGGCAGGCGCCAAACCGCTGCGCCACCCAGGGATCCCTATCAATGAGCTTATATTCATATTATGGTTAAGCTTTGTGGGACTTTAGAAATACTGTAATAATTTCTCTCATTTTATACAGAAAGAGAGACACTAAAAGTGAACTAGCCCAAGGTCACACACCTGGTAAGTGGCTAGACACTGAGGTTGTGAATTACGATATTTATTTTCACCTGTACATCTGTATGAACATTCAGTGGGAAAGTTGGATTTTGAAATATACTCAGCAAATGAGGTTTCTGTTCGTGACTGGTTGGCAGTGCAGATGACAAGTACCATAATGGTTACATGGCCCTGTAGAAACCAGAACATAGGGCACTAGGCTTAGAAAAGGCCATATGTCAACAACTTCCTATTTTTCCTCCATTCCAAGATAAAGTCTTTTGAGTTATATATCACCCTGGAAAGGCCATCTGTCTAAAATTGCTTAGGCTTGGGAAAGAGGTTTTTGGGTCAGATGTATTACTCTTATTCCACTTGAACTTTATTTTTTTTCTCTCTTCTTGAGATCCAAAGCTCAGTGATCTTTGTCACAATTCATGATCCCAAGAACGTCTGAAAAGTACTTACGATACAATAACCAAGAAGCAGAATCTGTAAATGAAGAATTTCTGTATTTGTAGCTCTGGAAAAGACACAAAAGAGAAAGCTGGTAATGTTCAGTAGAGAGGGGGACAGAGAGGATTTCTATGTATGCTCTTTGAGGGCTGACTTCCTTGGGAACTGCAGCTGCCAGGCTCTGAGCCCTGCCCATTCCCCAGCCCATGGTGAGAGGGTGGTCCAACCTAGCCCAATGGGAACTGCAGACACTCCCGCAGCAGCCCTCACTGACTGGAGCAGTGCTAGATACTTAAATTGGGATGGCCTGTCCCATTTTCTCCCTCGGAGACTTGTATTCCCTTGGGAGTCAAAATGCCAGTCAGTCCCTGCTGGCCACTTGACTTAGATGCTGAGGAGCTGTTATATTCTTTTTTGAAAAAAAAAAAAAAAAAAAAAAAAAAAAGGACAATAAGCAGGAGAAGGGGAAGCATATTATGTGTTAAGTCACTGTAATTCTGAGGTGGTTCATTTTTGCAGGTAGTGTTTTCTCACTAGTACAGAAAGAAAAATGTACCATCGAGTAAACTGAAGATGTTGATGCCTTATAACCCAAGAATTCCATTTCTATATTTACCCAAGGGAAAACCTTATATATTTGCAAAAAGGAATATGAATGATATAAAAGCAAACTTAATGTACATGAATGGAGGAATGAACACATAAATTGTGATACAAATGGATCACTATGTAGCAGTTAAGATAAATGAAATAGAAGTATATCCATCAGCATAGGTGAGCATCAGAAACATGATATTGAGTGGCAAAAAGTTATAGAAAGATGTAGCTAAAATTTAAATTTATTTGAAAATATGAAGAACAAATATAGCATAATATTAAATGATAAAAATCAAGTGATGAGTCCATGGTGCCATTTGAAATATTTCACACCTCAATAAGTAAACAAGATAAAGCCATCCTGCCCATGATTTGGTACTTAAGGACCTCATTGTTAAAGTTTGTGACAATGCTAGTTCACTCTGTCTTTTTAGCCATAGATTTAAAAAAACTTCTAGTAGTGGATAGAGTTTGGTCCTAGAGTCAGACATACTTAGGTTCAGGCTCACTCTAATAGTTTTGCATTGATAATTTCTTTACATTCTCATAACTCTTTAATTCTTTCTCATGGAATGAATTGAAAATTATAGATCTAGAGACACAAACACATAGTTAAATATACATTTTATATACAATGGCACAGTGGTTGGTATACATGTTTAGTACAATGTAGATATAATTCACATCAAATTTTTCTCCCCCATTTATATTGGAAGTATTTTATCATGTTATTAGAAACTCTTTATTAGTCACATTTTAAAGATGAAGTAAAATTTTATTGAATGTTGCACAGTTTACTTAACTATATAAATTTTATTTCCAAACATTTACCTCTGTAAATTACTCCCTAGTAAACGTTTTAGTGCAAGTAGACTTTCCTACAGTTTGTATTATGTCTGTACAAAAATAATTGTTAAAATTAGATTTAATTAGTCAGTGGAATTCACATTTTTAAGCTTCTGGTACATATTTTCAAATTGCCCCATATAGTTTTGGACCTCTTTACATCCGTGTGACCCTAAGTTACTAAATATTTTTAGGCCTTATGTATTTTTTTCCCTTCATCTTAAAATGAGGCTTAAAATAGCTATATTGTAGGACTGATATGAGATTAAAATGAGATAGTATATGCAAAGCACCTAGGCAGCTCCTAAGATTTAGTTAGTACTCAATAAATATTAGCTATTCTATTAATACCTAATTCTGAATAGCAGTATATGCCTGTTGTACTTCCTTCTAGCTAATTTAATAGGCAAAAAGTATTTTTCCTACTTTAACTTGTATTTCTCTGATTATGAAAGAATTTTTAAAAGTTTTGTTATATTGGCCAACTGTAGCTGTTTTATATAAAATTGTGTCAATTTTTTATTTATTCTTCTTTCACTATTGAAGCCTTAGTGTTTTTTTTATTGATTTCTGCTTTTTTATATAGTGAGACTATTAATACTTTCTTAGTCATATTTATATGAATACTTTTCCCTAGCGTATAGAATAGAATTTTTTCTCTGAAAAGACTTTACCAACACTTACAGGATTATAAGGAAACAAATTTTATTTTTCAAGTGCAGTTACATTCTAATTTCTAAAAGCTGGGCCAGTGCTTTTAGGCCCTTGGTGGACTCCTTTCTTTCCATTTGCTTGTCTCTCAGTAAGTTTCTCCCTTCTGTGATCTTGTCTCAAATTGGTACTTCATTAATGGACCACATTGTCATATCTCTGAAAGGAATAGAAGACCCTCCGTTTTAAAAAAAGATTTTATTGGGATCCCTGGGTGGCGCAGAGGTTTAGCGCCTGCCTTTGGCCCAGGGCGTGATCCTGGAGACCCGGGATCGAATCCCACGTCGGGCTCCCGGTGCATGGAGCCTGCTTCTCCTTCTGCCTGTGTCTCTGCCTCTCTCTCTTTCTGTGTGACTATCATAAATCAATAAAAATTAAAAAAAAAAAAAAAAAAAAAAAAAAGATTTTATTTATTTATTCATAAAAGAGAGGCGGAGACATAGAGGGAGAAGCAGGCTTCCTGCAGGGTGCCTGATGCGAGACTCGATCCCAGGACCTTGGGATCATGACCTGAGCCAAAGGCAGATGCTTAACCACTGAGCCACCCAGGTGCTCCTAGAAGACCCTTTCTTATGACATCACAGTTTAAACCAAAGAGACTCCTTTAGGTTCCTTCTCAGTTATTGTTTTACTACCTCCTCCTGTCCCAGAAAGATGCACCTCTTCCTACAAGTGTGGGTGATGCCTAGGATACTTGTTCTAGGGTCAATATATTTGCTCCGAAGGCCTTCAGGAGTGAGTATCTGAGGATCAGTGTACACACCTCTGATGTAATTCATGAGGCTCAGTGTGAGATAAGATCAATACTGGGATCCTAGTATGAATGCACCTGGAGATGGAAGTGCGAATGCACCTGGAGATGGAAGTGCAAGAGTATAGAGCTGGGGGTCTGGAATTGCATTCATGTACTATTGCTGCTGTGACAAATTCATATAAAATTAGCAGCTTAAAACAACAGACATCTTATTCTTGTAGTTCTGGAGACCAAAAGCCTGAAACAGGTTTCACTGGGCAAAAAGCAAATTGTTGACAAAATAGCATTCCTCTGGAGGCTTGAGGGGGTGGGGAGGAATCTATTTCCTTGCCTTTTCCAGTTTCCCCAGGCTGTGAGCATGCTTTGGCTTGTGGTCCTTTGATTTGTGGCCCAAGATGCAGCAGAGCATCTTCAAATAACCTTTGCTTCCATTGCATCTCATTCTTCTCTGACTGCAGCCACCACCTTTTTCTACCCTTTTAAGGACCTTTGTGATTACCCTTTTAAGGTTCACCTGGGTAATTCAGGATAGTCTCCCCATCTCAAGTTCCTTAACTTAATCACATCCACAAAGTCTCTTTTGCTCCATTTTGGGGTAAAATTCCTCTTTGTGTATGTATGAAGCTGGAATCCATGTTATTGGTAGAGATAATGATGAGATAGGATAGGATAATGGTTATAGCCATTCCCATTCAAAAAGAGAGAGAAAAAAAGAAGGTATCACTCCCAAGCAATTCCAGAATTCAGGCTGGTAAACTCTGTGGTTCCAAGTCCTGGGAATAATCCTCTGTGATTTGTGGCTCTGCCCTCTGGGCTCACCACTGCCCCCTCAGTGCCACCCTTCCTCTTCTGTGAGAGGGGGCAGTAGTTCCATAAGCTTGTTTTCTTTCCATAGAATTTTGGCGTCTGTCTGATAGCCTTTCATTTTCCAATTGTGTACACCTT
The DNA here is from genome assembly GCF_053574225.1 of Canis aureus. NCBI lineage: Eukaryota > Metazoa > Chordata > Mammalia > Carnivora > Canidae > Canis > Canis aureus. Next base: position 29,720,532 of record NC_135624.1, on the reverse strand, counting down.
TCTGCCACATGTGCCTACAGGGTTTTCCAGTGGAACAGATGGACAAGTTCCCATCTTGTCAACCAGTCTCAGTCATATCACTTGCTTTGGTCAGTGGAATATAGATGAATGTGAGGGAGGTGAGGGCTTTAGATATATCCGTGTGGTTGGGCCTGAATTCTTTATATCTACTGCCACTATGCGAGGAATGTGCTCCAGGTAGCTTCCAGTTCAAGGAGAATGAGGAGACACATGGAAGACTCGTATGAATGGGGTGCCTGGGTGGCTCAGTAGTTGAACATCTGTCTTTGGCTCAGGGTGTGATCCTGTGGTCCAGGAAGTCTTGTGTCGGGCTCCTTGTGGGAAGCCTGCTTCTCCCTCTGCTTCTCCCTCTGCCTGTGTCTCTGCCTCTCTCTTTCTCTGTCTTTCATGAATGAATAAATTAAAAAGTCTTAAAAAAAAAAAAAAAAAAGAAGACTCAGATGGACCAAACTCAGAGCCTGGATTAGTTCAACCAATCTCATCTGAACCTAGATGAATCTACCTACAGATCCATCAGTGAGAAATAAAGCCTGTCAAGAAATGTGAGGAAACTGAGATTTTTTAGCATAATTGCAAGCTAACAAGTTTACCTGCTACAGTTTTAGGGATGTTGACAGAAGACATGAGGCTCCTAGGTCAGAGACAGAAGACTTAATTACTCATAGAGATAGCAGTAGTCAGAGAATCAGCATTTTTCCGTAGCAGTTCCAAACACCTCATTTCCCAGAGGGTGATACACAGAGGACCGAGTGATATCTACATATATAGTGGGTTGTGCTACAGGAGAGGATCCCTGGGCCTTGGAACTCAAATTTTTTATATTAGGCAGTGAGCATGTCTTCCCATTTGCTCTGAAGGCAAATATTATCTATGTTATACTAGGCAGTAAGCAAGCCCACTGTTTACTCCTGAGGGAGATACTGTCTCTGTATCCAAGTCTGTTCATTTTACAAACATGCTTGAGAAGAAAGTCTGTAAAAAAGATAGTCACTACCTTTGTTTGCAAGATAAGCAGAAACACAAAAGACCCTTGGTTAATTGTCTCTCAACAAGCCTCGATATTGAACTTTTCTCTTTTGGAGCTGTTTGTTATTAGCATTATCGTATGAGTAGCTGACAAATGTATCATGACATTGTGGGTTTTCTTCCAAAGCCCTAAATCTGAGGTGAGACAAATCCATGCCACTGGGCATGATGTATGCTTTGAACAAAATTCTGAGTTATCACTCAGATGGAGGGATATTAAACATTAAGAAATTACTTGAATAAATTTTGAATATGTATGATGTATCTTAATGGTACCTGGTACCATAGTGGGTTTTTTTTTTTGGTGGTCGGGGGCACCATAGTGTTTTATCCTTTGTTTTCAGTTTATGTAAATATGCTAAAGTAGTGTTAATTCATTGAAAGGAATAATGAGTAGATTTCATTCTCTGCTAAGAACACTAGACCCTCTAATAATACTTAATCTGCTCCAGACACCTTTCATATCCTATCTTTAACTCTTCTAATAACACTATGGTACATATCACTGTTTTCATGCTGTAGATGGCAAAATGGAGGCTTAGGGAATTGCCCAAGATCTTTGTGTAAGGGGCCAGATTAGCATAGAGATCATTCTTGGTTCTCAAGTTTGTGCTGTTTTTATTAGAGCACATTTCTGTGCTCAACATAGATTAGGCAGGTTTCCCTTCTCTCTAAGATATCCATGGTTCAATTTAAGGAGATTTTTAGTAAAGGCACAATCAAAACTAGAGCTGAAGTCTTCTGATTCTAAATCTGACATTGTTTTATCATATTGCATGGAAATAACCTTGTGCACCAAGGTGGGATTTAACTTGTATAATCTACTTTCTCATGAGTACTAGAGAGTTAAAAAAGAGATATCATATTTTTTGCAGCCAAAAATTGTGCTAATTTAAAGGCATTTTATTTGTAAAATTTCCCAAGCACATTGGAGAAATAAAACTTCCGTAACAATCAGTTATTGAGGACTTTAATTAAGTGATATCTAGTAGAAATTAAGGATAAGATCTTGATGCAGAATGTTGATAATCCACCCTAAACTGCTTTGGGATAAGCCAAGTCTAATATCCAAAGATTGATCAGCGGAAAACAAGAGAAGAAAAATTTGACCCAGTTTTGGGTAAAGTTAGATCTTCTATTCTTATGCAATGTTCATATCAGTTCTGTAAGTGAAATAATATCAGTATGTCTTGTATATGGCCTATAGTATGTCATTTACAGGCATGTTTGTTTGTTTATTAATTTATTTTTCATTGGAGTTCAATTTGCCAACATATAGAGTAACACCCAGTGCTCATCCCATCAAGTGCCCCCCCTCAGTGCCCACCACCCAGTCACCCCCACCGCCCGCCCACCTCCCTTCCTACCACCCCTAGTTCTTTTCCCAGAGTTAGGAGTCTCTCATGTTCTGTCTCCCTTTCTGATATTTCCCACTCATTTTTTCTCCTTTCCCCTTTATTCCCTTTCACTATTTTTTATATTCCCCAAATGAATGAGACCATATAATGTTTGTCCTTCTCCGATTGACTTATTTCACTCAGTATAATACCCTCCAGTTCCAGCCACGTCGAAGCAAACGGTGGGTATTTGTCGTTTCTAATGGCTGAGTAATATTCCATTGTATACATAGACCACATGTATGATTAGATTAAAATTTGGTAAATGGCACAAATTTCTTATTTCAGAGTGAGATATTATCCGTGAATAATACCACCTTTCCTGCCTTCATAAAGCTACAGGTTGAAAATTTCCTCTGGCAATCAAAATATGATCATTGTTACCACTACCACATTTTTATCATATCAGAGTTTTCCAGGAACTGTGAAGAATGCCTTTCTTGCATGGTCTCATTTACTTTTATATAGCGAGAGCCCATGATTATCTTTGTTTATCAACTGGAATGGATAAGCTACATGAATTTTCAAGGTCACGCAAGTAACAAATGGCAGAATCAGGATTCAGACCTTTATTAGGCTAACTCTAGGGCCACCATTAGTTTGTCTACAAAGTAGGTATATAGTAACTTACTTACCCAGGCCTGGATTACTAGACATTTATTTTGTTTACAGTTACACACTATGGCAAATTGCTGAATATTTTTGTGAAGTGGGCTCATCTCTGCCTTGATTACCCCTCCAGTTCCCTTCTTGTTCCTCAAACACATCAAGCCTGGCTCCTGCCTCAGGGGCTTTGTACTTACTGTTCCTTAGGCTGGAACTGTCTGTCTCATTATATGGGAGCTCTGTTTGCTCATTCCATTCATGTCTTTGTTAGATTATTACCTCCTTTGAAGAGCAAGCCCTGAACCCTCCCTTCATTGTTTATCATTTTTCTCTGGCTCATTTTCTTCCTAGCACTTACAATAGTTGGTGTTATTGTATATTTAACCAGGCATTTCTTGTCTTTCTTACTAGAAATTAATTTCCATGAGCCCAGAGTTCTGCTCTCCCTAGCTAGCTTTGCTTTCCTAATGCTCTAAAATACATCTACCTCAATAAAAGATGCTTAACTGATATTTGTTGAGTGAATGGATAGTGAAAGCTTTTTCCATATTTTCAAGTGTTTTCTATAGTGATTAGAATCACTATGTTGACAGGTGTGCACAATATATGGTTCTTAACATATTCTGCACAATTGCATTCTGAAAGAGATTTACTTGTTTAAATTTCCACCAGAGATGTAGGAAACTGTCTCTTTTGCTATCCCAGGACTGACTGGATCCAACCCAACCATGACAGTCAAGATTCACATATCCCAAATGAGCATGTAGCCCATGGAGCCTGTCCTAAGGAGGCAATTGGTTCTTCTCTGTCACAGAATTACAAGTTATATTCATTGCTTCTTATTTACATTTTTTTTCCTTCTCAATTCCAGCCCCTTCCAGGAAGGCACTGCTAGGTATTATAATCAGTCTTGGGTTAAGGGTTTGGAGTGAAGTTGAGATCATTGAATAAATTCTGTGCTGGTTTAAAGCATGAACTTGAGTGTGATGGGGCCTGGGATTCAAGTCCTGCCTGCCCTGGTATGAAACTCTCTGGGCCTCCAGTTTAGCATCCGGAAATAGAGGACAGTTACCCAGAGTCCTCTTTACAGATTGTTATGAGGAATCAATGCAATAATGTGCGGCATTCACAGTACAATGTCAGGTTCATTCCAAAGGTTTAATAAGCAAACACCCACCCCACCCATTCCAAAGAAATGCCTGAGCAATTTCTTTGGGCCCAGCCAGTTCTCTGACACCCAGAGAGGAGGACACCGTAATCTTTGTCTGTTGCAGAGCTGGCAGGAAGGGCAGGAGGCCAGTGGTGTAACTGTTCCGGTCACTCTTTGTAATGGGGAAAGAACCTCAGAATGGTGACAAATCAATGGGAAACAAGAAGTGAGTGAGGCCTGACATCTAAAAAAAGGCATCAAGAATGGACAGAGAGAGGAAATGGGGTGTCAGCAGCAATGCTGACTGGGTAGTCTTTTAATAGAGCTGTATTCCAGGAAAAGAGCTTCCCGAGTGAGGAAGTTCACTGAACCTCTGCCCGGCAACATTTTAGCACAGATTTTGAATATAACTTTCTCTGGCTGATGTGTCAGCTCATGGGTAGTATCTCTTCTGTGAGTTTTACAAGCTTGAAGTTCTCGGAGGAATGGCCGTCCTAATATTTATTAAAAACTTACTAGATGCCAGATGATTATTAAGCATTTTAAATGCATTCATTGAAGATATACTTCGTATGCATCTACTGCATCCCAAGCATTGTTCTGAGTCCTGGGAACAGAGCAGTGAAAAAAAAGAGACAATGCCTCTGTCACCATAAAGCCTACACCTGAGAGCACAAAGCCTGCACCAGGTAAAAGTTGAAAATAACATTTAAAAATAATACTTATACAATCACAGAGATCTTTCCATATTACGGCATGTGGATAAAAAATGTGTTGTATAAAGCCACTGTGTCTATTTATTGCAATTTATTTAACAACTGCCTTTGCTAATGAAAAAAAAAAAAAGGATTGTGTTTCATCTTTTGTTACCAGAAACAGTAATATAGTCAGTATCCTGAATAATACTTCTTTGCGCTCTGTTTTGGATATTTATTGTTGCATGACAAATAATCTCCCCTTTTCCATAAGAAGTATCTTGGGTTTCCTGTGGACTAGCTTCCTCGGCTGGGTCTGTTCCCATAAAAGGTTCTACTTGCTTCTTACATGATCTCTGTCCAATTCAGTTCCAGGAGGGACAACTCTTATATACATGTTATTTTATTTTTTTAGACAAAGATCATACCCATACATGCTTGAGACAGGCCCTTCCTACCTTGGATTTTATGGGTCAGTGCTCATAAGATTCTTAGAAGTCCCTTCCTCTCATTGAGAAGGTCTGTGAGGCCCCACTTTAAAATTTGGCCCATCAAAAGTTTTGTCATAAATCTTTTTTTTTAGCTTTGTGAATACTTTGTTATTTTTATTATTTTTAAATATTGTATTCTTTTTTGTTTTGTTTTTATTGAAGTTTGATTTGCCAACATATAGTATAACACCCAGTGCTCATCCCATCAAGCGCCCTCCTCAGTGCCTGTCACCCAGTCACCTCAACCTCCTGCCCACCTCCCCTTCCACTACCCTTTGTTCATTTCCTAGAGTTAGGAGTCTCTCATGGTTTGTCTCCCTCTCTAATTTTTCTCACTCAGTTCCCCTCGTCTTCCTTATAATCCCTTTCACTATTTCTTATATTCCCCATATGAATGAAACCATATGATGATTGTCCTTCTCCAATTTTTTTTAGAATTTTATTTATTTATTCATGAGAGACACACAGAGAGAGGCAGAGACATAGGCATAGGGAGAAGCCGGCTCCTTGTGGGAAGCCCGATGAGTACTTGATCCCTGGACCCCGGGATCATGACCTGAGCCAAAGGCAGACACTCAACCACTGAGCCACCCAGGCTTCTCTATTACTGTATTTTAAATGTGACTTTCTTACAGTATATTTTCTATCTGGTTGGTGGTTTGTATAATAGAAAGCTCTTCAGCAATCTTCCTGTATCTTCCTACTGTCTCTAATACTAGTTCAGTCCATTCTTTTAGGTTTTCCAGATATATAGTAACAATACATGTAAGTAATGCTCACCTTGCCTCTTCTTTTAATTTGAGCTTTTAATTTCCTCCTTTCCTAAGTCAGTCCTGTTTGGTGATCTTGGGGCACAGCAGAGCTAGCAGTGGGGAAAAGTAGCATCAAATTGACTTAATGGTGGAGAGAGATGTGATGTAAATGGGAGAATCCTTGTAAAACTGGAGGACTGGGGATTTCTGCCAAGAACCTGGAAATACATTGTTTCATGGTTTGGAGAAGCTTGGATACCTTGAAGAGTGTCCTGTGTATAGAAAGCACCTTCCGCAGTCATAGAGCTGAAGGCTCTCTCATTGTGCGCCCTGCTCTGCATTTTGCATAGTGTGTTTGACACGATATTGAAATCTTTTGTTCAGTCATCATCCGCTTGACAGTACAGTAAACTCCCTGAGGGCAGAAATTATGTTTTCTTTCTCTCCAAATCTCTAGTCGCCAGCAGAATGCTTGGAAAAGTGTAAGCTCATGGCAAATGCTTGTTAATGAATTAGTAAGGTGCTAACTGTGTGAATGAACATATTCACAGATAAAGCTGTGCGTTTTTGTTGATATTGAATGAATGAACAAGTAGAGTCATGACTTCCTTGGGTTTCTCAAACCCCAAAACGGAAAGACTAAATGAGGCTAAGATCTTACTTCTCCTTCTTGGGGTTCAGAGTTGAGGCATCCAGTGGGTCAAATGAGCTGGCTTAGTTCCTCTGTTAGAACTTCCTTTCTTCTTTTCAGATTGGCTGTTATGGCAGAGATGTGATTTAGCAAGAATGTCTCCTTTACATTTTGCTTAGGATCTTGCTTATTCTGGAGACTGAATTAAGCACTGATTTTTTTTTTTTTTTTTAGCACTGATTTTTTTTTAAAGAACCATAAATGAGTTTTTGCAGATCTTATATACTAACAATACTATCTAACTCTGTTGATCCTCCAATGTCAACTTTATTCAAGAGTGGAGCATCAACCACGAAGTAGTGAGTCTGAAAGGATTCCTTCTTTTGTTCAAAGATCATCCTATATTGATTTTGTGATTAGTTGCCTATCTCTGGAGAGTTTATGCACACACACACACACACACACACACACACATTTCTAATTTGTCATTTATTTTTTCACCTGAGAGCCCAGATCATTGAGCCCCTTTAGTGTCTTATAGATTCAGCCTCCAACATGGGGATGGCTAATATACCTTCTGTCTTGTGTACCAAATGTGACTGACTGAATGCTCATGGCTGTGCTATGCTATGTGTACTGAGGTCGTATCTGGGATCAATGCAAAACAGTTCTGCTGTGGTTGTTGGAAGAGGGAAGTGTGGCTTATATACTCTGTGTATTTGCCTTTTTATATTCTAATACTTGAGGACCGGAAATGTTTCCCAATTCAGAATCACCCCCCTCCCAACCTTTTGCCCCCCACCTTGGCCCACAATGATGTCATTCTTCTCAGAACTCCTGCAGCATGTAATGTCTGACCCATTCAATCACAGCTTTCTAAGGCTTTTTTTAGTGATCTGGTCAGGCATACATGTTTTTCTCTCCCCAAATGGATGATGTTGCAAATGGACTTCCATTGGAAATCTTAAATGAATTTAAAATGACTCAGATAGAATCCTTACTCTGCCATCTAATGCTGTATTCACTGGAGCAAGACAAAACTTAACCTGAGTTCAAGACTCTGCAAAAAAAAAAAAAAAACCAAAAACTCACTTAATTGTGAAGATTAAATGATTAAATGAGAAAACATACGTGTTTAGCCCATATTAGGCTCTCAAAGAATGTTGGTACTGTCACCTTAAAAAAAATAATGGCCTCCAGCCTTGCAGGAATTGATTGCAACATGTTTGAATGGCAGTTGGAAACAGGAGGAAACATTGTCCAAGAGAAGGTGCTTTAGCTAATGGTCTCTGGTTATTCTGATTCCTTCTATGGGGCCATTGGTAAAGTGGCAAATAATGTGTTGTTTGACTCTACTCGTACAGTTGTCCCAATGGAGAGGGGGAATGTATTAGGCTATCATAACTTAGTTCCCTTAAGCATTCAATACCCTAACTTTTTCACATGTGATTCCATGATAAGCTATCTACTGATAATTTCTGCTCTTATACAGGGAGAAGATAGTCTTATGACATGAGTGTTCTGGTCACTATGACTATTTGCAGCTGCAATCTACTAAATTGGCAAAGGTAGGACAGGCTGGTCATGAAAAGGTGAATATTATGGTTTCTGTAATGGCGATTTCTCATTCTAAATTAATCAGTTGTCATTCTAGCAGTTTCACAAGCAAGGTTAATGCACAGTCCTGAGCGATGGAGCCTTTAAAAAAAATAAACTTACAAAGATGTGGACTAGACTCTGAGCTACGGTGAATTTGCTAAAGTACTAAGTGCAACAGTGTGAGGTATTATGTAGGGCAGACGCTTGCCTTTTCCCTTAGTGTATCCAGCATAGCCATTGGCGAAGTTTACTGAGATTCTTTTCTTGGAATGTCTACAGGTCAGAATTCCATGAGGTCATGGACTATGAATTTGCTGTCTCTGTACATTTATTTTCTCTCTCTGGAATATGTTCCTTCTACCTTCTCACAAGCATGGGAGGTTATGAGGATCAAATTGCTAATGGATTCAGTGTTTCCATGATATTTTGGGAATGCAGTGGTGAATAAGATGGACAGATCCTTGCTTTTATATTCTAAAAGGATGGATCTAGAAATCTTTTATATTTTCCAGAATATTCTACAAATATAGCTCTTATTAGACATATCTCTCATGATTCAATTTAAATGTTGGATCCCTGATACTATCTGTGACTCTCCAAGGAAAATGAAAAATCCTTTCTGTGCTTTCACAAAATCTCATGCTCTCTTCAGACAGAACAAGTGAGCTTCATATTTTGATTATCTATTTACAGGTCTGTCTTCTCCATCTCTTTCTAATTTCATTAAAGGCAAGAACTTGGCCTGGTTCTTATTAAATCACTGGCAACCATCACAGTCCCTGGAAACATAGTAGATGCTATCACATGTTTGCAGTACAATTTAGGGGTGAGATTCCAGTCCTATTATGGTCAGTGACATAACTATTTCCAAAGCATACCAACCAATCACCATTTCACCCAAAGGATTCTCCCTAAGGAACAAATAGAAGTTGAAATCTTACTGCATGTAGCTGGATAAGCACTTGATTGCTTTGGTAGAAGTCCTCTGGCCAAAGCTGGAATGAAGTAGGTGACCTAGAATCGAGGCCAGTGTGGCACCCCTTGCTATTGCTGTCACCTGCATACCTCCAATCACACATTAAGTTCAGATATGGAAACTAGAGCATTCATTTGTGTCCAAAGGGCAGACGCCAGACCCCAGGAAGATCCCTGTGTTCAAATACCCATCTGGACAGATGCAATGAATGGAAGAGAGAGAAAAGAAAAACTGAGCACCCACTAGTGGCCCCTGTGTTGTAGGTCTGAAATAGGAAGCTTGAAAGAAAAGTGGCCCCTCAGTACTGTAATTTTAATAGTTATCTACAAAACTGCAATTGCTCACCAACCAGTGGCTCTGATATTCACTGGTTAGGTTAGCCAAACTGTCTTGCCAGTGTGAGATCCCTCTACATGGACCACTTGAGACTCTCTCAGCTTTGCATGTTTCAGGATATTTGGTCACTAATATAATCAAGCCATCAGTTCTATGTGGATTCCTACTGGCATCACAGGGGACAACCCAGCAGTGCCTCACCTTGTGTCCCATCTACATCCCTTTTGCCATTCTAAAAGGATGGATCTAGAAATATTTTATATTTTCTAGAATATTCTACAAATGTAGCTCTTATTACACATATAAGATGTCTCTGGACTCTCTTAATCTGCCTCTGGATTTCTTTTTGAACCTGAGGTTCTATGGAACAAAAAGCTGGAGGATAAATTCTTTTTCCAACCACTCAATGTGCAGGGATACAGTTGTTCATGTAACCTTTTTTAGCACAGCTCCAAAAGATCCATCATGTGTGCTTGGCACCCAGTGGTTATCAGCTCAGTTAATGACTTATTGACTCTCTCCTTTCCTGACTTAAGCTTTAGGGAACTCTGAAAGGAACACGTTTGGTTTGGGAAGAGAAGGCTAGATTATCCTCCCCCTCGACTTGGTTACTTAATTAATGATGAGTCCAATGTTTAATGGGGTTCAGACTTCTCTGCACATTAGAATCACCTGGGTATCTTTAAAAAATTCTAAAACCCAGGCCATCACCGGACTATTTCTGTCACAATATATAGGAGTGAGACCCAGGTAATGATATTTTCTGAAGCTCTCCAGTGATTTTAATGTGCAGACAAGCTAGGGAACTACTGAGCTAAATACCAAAAATAAATAACTGACAGCCAATTGTAATTGTAACATTGTTAAAAAATTATGAACAATATAAATTCACCACCTTTGTATATTATGTGAGGAGAACTATGTTGACCACTGACTTAAAACTCTTTGGAAAGGAGAAAAAGGAACATATGTGACCATAGAAAGCCTTGAGCCATTGCAAAATAATGTCTGTCATCAGGCACCTTCTCAGGGTGACCTTTGGCATGGACAAAGGAAGGGCTGATTGAGAAATCTAAGTGCCTTAGGATGTCTGTGGCTTTCTTTAACATTTGGAAATGCCCATTTTCAACTCACCTCCTATACTTGGCATTCAGCAAAGAAACCTTCATTAAAAATCAGTTGATAAGATCTTTTGGCCAGGTCATCTGCTTTCAAGTGTGCATGGCAGCTGGCTCTGCTAAAGAAGATATTTTAAAATTGTGTGTTTAAGAAAAAACTAGAGAAGGAGAGAGAGAGAGGGACGTGAAATAGAGAATTTGAAGATGACATTTTATATTCGTGGACAAGTAAGACTGGAAGGAAGAAAGGTCATTTTATCCACCTTACTGCTTTTATGGAACTCCAAACTTAACTATAATTTATCTAATGATTAATTCAAAAAATCCATGCCATCCAGAGAGATTTAACTTACGTAGTTATTGAGCTTAGAAATCAGCATGGAAGAGAAAAGAATTTGGGCTTTGCAGGTAGTAAAAGCAGGGCTCAAATGTAGATTCCTCTCCCCCTCCCACTTATTAGATTTGTAACTTTGTGCAAAATTTTTTAGATGTTTTTTGGAGCCTATTTCATCATTTTAAAAAATGGCAAAATCCTGACATCCCATAGGGTTATTCGGAAGACTACTTGAAATGTGGGAATAAATCAATCCAACATGTAGCACAACCAGACAATAATCCACCCCCTTCTCTCTTTTTGTCATTCTTTTCCCCACTCCTATGCCTCATTAAAGTGATTTGATGAATTTGCAAAGTTGTCATAGGACAATATGATCTTTGCATGATTAAAATGAAATTATATCTGTTTCTTAAACTAATTTCTTAGCTTTATAATTGGTGCAGTAGGGTGTAGTGAAAAGAGTGCAGTGCCTGGCACAAATACTTTTGAATAAATGAGTGAATGTATTGGAACTTAAGAGACATGGGATCAAGTTCAATGACTAATATAAGCTGTGAGACACTGAGCAAGTCCTTGGCTTCTGTCTAGACCTCATTTTCTTCATCTGAAAGACAAAAGAGCTGAAGAAAATTATCTCTGCGTTGCATTCAGCTCTAAATTTTGTGACTTAGTTGCTATGTGAGCACTCTGTTGCCTCTGAGCGCACCTTGATCCTCCCTAAGCCAGGGCACTCAGCATGTTGTATTATACCTAAGTGTTTTTTCCCTGCTTGGGCATGTCCCAGCTTCAGAGTGGGAGGCATCGAGAGTAGAGGTTTGCAGCCCAGGCCTTGGAGACAGCTTCCCCCTACATAATGTCAGGTCCTTCACTTCCTTGTGGCCTGACCTTAAGCAAGTTACTCAATTTTCCTGGTCCTCAGTTTTCTCATCTGTTCAATGGGGTTCATGATGATATTAGTCTTTGCCTTAAGTAGTTACTAGGATAATGGGCTAGATCAATCCTAATGAGGCATGTGCCATGGTCTGTGAGTGTTAACTCTCAATCCTAAATTTTATCTTTCAGTATCCAGCACTTAGCCCAATGTCTGGTGAATACTAAACAGTAAATGAATATGAATGAATCATTTAAAAATATGCCTGTACAGTGTGTGCCTTATGCAAAGTATGTGATTTCTGATATGAAAGAGTTGATCAGATAATCAGGACACAAGAATTCCTGGCAATCCTGAAAACTCATGAATTTGGAAGCCAAGAGATTTTCATCTGACAGCTTGTCATGTTACTGTTTGGAATGAGTTAGTACATAATGAAAAGGCTTGAAATTCTGACTACTGGCTATTCCACCTGTGTTCGCTATCTTTATCAGGCTTATCTTGAGAAGAGTCTAAGTGCAGGGAGGGAAAGAGCATGTCTTCATTAGGACAGAACTGCAGGGGCATCTCTTTCTTGAATGTGATGCTGTATTACTTCTCCTTTTTTCTTAACCCATCTCTCCCTGTTCATTTGGCTACCAGCTGCTCCACTGTGTATTCAGATCATTGGTATTGACTTCTAGCCTCAATATGGATGTTCTTGAGCATGTGCAGTTTTGAGGGGTTTAAAAAGTCTCTTAGGGGCACCTGGGTGGCTCAGTGGTTAAGCATCCAACTCTTGATCTCGGCTCAGGTCCTGATCTCATGATGGTGAGATTGAGCCCAGTGTTGGGATCCATGCGGGCATGGAGCCTACTTAAAAAAAAAATCTCTTAAAAATGGCTTTATAGAGATATAATTCATACACCATATAATTCAAATATTTAAAGTGTATAACTCATTGAATTTTAGTATATTCACGGAATTGTGCAGCCATCAGCACAATCAATTTTAGGACATTTTCAACCCCCAAAAGAAACTCCATGCTCATTAGCAGTCGCGCTCCATCTTATCCAACAGCTTGGTAACATACTTCTCTAATTTTTCTATAAAGTGCTCCAGGAATGTAAACCATCAGTAAGTTATCCAATATTTATTGAAGCCACTCTAAGTGAGATACTCTTCCCGGCTGTAGTGATAGGGAGACAACCAAGAGAGACCAGCAATTCCAGCTCTCAGGGACCTTATGTTCTATACTGAAGTCTGCAGATGGGCCCAAATGAAAAAGCAGAACAAAACCCACATTAGCAACAGAAGAGAGAAGGAAGGCATATGCATTCTCTTCCTATTATGTGCCATGCTCTCTACCGGACCATTCTCCTAGTACATGGTGAACAGGCATCTGTCTGGCATCAGAGCTGTATTCTTTAAAGGAGAGCATGAGAGATAAAAACAAAAAACAGAAAACAAAAAACAACACTCAATTGAAAAAGACTACTCTATGTTTCGCTTTACCCAGCTGCGCAGATCCCTGGATTTGCTGACTTCCCAAGCCAGCTGCCTCCTAAACATTACTTCCTGTTGTTTTGAACAAAAATGTAAAGTAAACAACCTCAAGACCTTTGGTCATCAGTTGCCAATGTAAAGACTTTTCTGCCCTGGATACAGTTCAGCTCAACCAATGGCATCTTTGTTTGTGAAATTATGGGGGGTGGGTGGGCAGGAGGACAGTCAAAGGGTAATTAAAGTGACTTCCATTTCTCTTTTTTTCCTGCCATAATCCTGAGGATTTGAATTCTCCAACAAATCAAATTCAGTTTGAGTTTTAACCTTCTTACATGAAAAGCCAGGTTTAAAAATAGCTGTTCATGCTCCAATGATTGTAAACAAACACTGGAGTATAGAGAGTCGACCGAAGGGCAACAGACATTACATATACCTGCAGGAATGTGGAATTTAATATAAACGGAGTAACTTTCATACATATGTGCTGTGTCTTCGCTCTGTATTGCCAGCAGAGTTCTTTGGGGGGAAAGAATCATCATAAAATGTTAAAGCTTAAAGGGCCTCAGAAGTCCTGGAGGCGCACTGCTTCATTTTAGAAATGGGGGAACTGAGCCTGAGGAGGCCGTGGCTGCATCTCTAGTTAGTGGCAGAGATGGGAAGGGTCTGGTTCCCCAGGATCACCAGTGATATTAGTGAGAGATGGAAAAACGCACTGACACGCCTGGGAGCTTATTTCCTGATTAATTGAGATGCCACATAGGATGGTGCAGGGCAATGGGTGTGGGATCAAGGGACCTGAACTCAAATCTCAGGTCTACCATTTACCATATGGTGAGTTTGAACAAACTGATTAAGTTCTCTAAGCTTTAATTTACTTTTCTGTCCCCTACCCCCTAAAAAGCATAGTATCTTGTGTATTGAGTTGCTGGAATGGCTAAGTGGGATGTATCAGTAAATCTTTTAGCACCATATTTGATGTTCAACAAATGTCTCCTTCCTTCCCTTCTGCTCCTTCGTTTCTCTTCCTCCAGGATGTTTTAAAACACCTTGTCATATGTTTTTGTATCATTAAGTAGATCCATTGCTACTTTCTGAGAATAGCAATGTCTCCTTCTACAATGTGGACCACAAGTGATCTTAAATCATAACTTTATTTGCTCCCATTTGTTGGATATCTCCTGTCTTCCGGACACTTTATACATGATTTCTGACCTTCATAACATCATTGAAGACTCATTATTATTTTTTCCACCTTATTGATAAATAAAATGCTCAAGATCTCATAACTTGAAGTTAGGTCCTCCAAGCCCATGCTCATCTTTGTACCAATGCATTTGCACTACAGCTGTGATTACAAACTTGTGTATTTTTTTTTTTTAATGTTCACTGTAAAATCCTGAAAAAGTTTAAGAGTAGAAAAAAATACCAGTTTTGGAATCTGAGTGTAAGACTCAAACCCCAGCTCTGCCATGTATGAGCTATATGGCACTGGGCATGTTACTTAAGTTCCTTCTGTTCTGTATTCCTCACTTGCAATGGATTCATAATAATTATTTCAACAGAAAAGACAAAAAACAACAACAACAACAACAACACAAAACCCTGTTGGGATGACTGAACAAAAGATGATGTATGCAGCATTCTCAGCCCAGGGTGGAAGTAAATGTCACTCATTTACACCTTCATTTTGTCCTCTGTGCACTTGGCCTATGGAGATTAGATCATTGTTCTTACAAGGATCACATCGAAGAGAAGCACTTTAAATTCTTCCTTGCATTATCCATCTTGATTTGACCACCACCTGCTCCTGTTATAAATAGAGCTAAGATGTTGACATTGGGGAAGGTAACTTTGAGTGATTGATTCAAGATTCTCTCCTCAAGATTTTCTAGGCAAAAAAATCTTTTTAAAAATTCAGATCACCTTAAAAAAAAAAAAAAAAATCCTGGTCACCTGCTTCATGTCTGTCAGCCCCCTGGTATTGATTTGACAGAACAATGGGGGAGATGCAATGTTGACATTTGGGGAATGCTCCTTTATAGTGTAGGGTGGGGGTGGCTTTGTTACCCCAAACCTCTTCTGTGAAGACCACCTTCCACTGGTAAATTAATATCAAAGTTGAAGGCGATAAAATAACAGAAGGGAGATTGTTTCCCCTAGTAACTCGTATGGGTATTCATCTGGATGATGAGTTCATCTGATTCATCAGTTTTTTCCCCCCTGGCTTCCAGAGATATCAGAACTGAGTATTGCACGATAGCTATTGTATCTTCCTTAACTAACTCTCTGGATATAATGTTTTTTCTGCACTCCTCTATTTTGTGGCTCGTGTGTGTATGTATGTGTGCGTGTGCGAGGCTGGCCTTATTTGAAAGCTTTCAGCCTGACTGCTTTTATTGTAAGCTGCCTCAAATAACTCCTTGCCAGATGTATAGAAGTAAATATGGGATGGATGGATGGATAGATAGATAGATAGATAGACAGACTGGCATACCTAACTTGAGAAAAAGGGTAAAAATATGAAATAGAAAAAATAACTATCATGAAAGAAGCACTGATATAATTAAAATAAAAAGTATATATTGTCACATACTTTAAGTGCTCATTAGGGGGAAAGTATTGTAATTATTAGGCCTACTATTTTACTAGTAGTAACATATGCATATACTCTGCTTTGTTAATGTACTTGATATGAAACTTGTCCATAAAATATTAGCCCCTGACTTTTCTGTTCTGTAGCATCTCTGAGGGACCATAACAGGAAAGAGATCTGGGATCCAGGTGAGCCCTCTGAGGTCAGAGATGGGGTTTCCTCGGGTCGTTCTTAGGGCTCTATACCTACGGCTGTGCCTGACATGAGGCAAAGGCTCGAAAAATATTTGTTGAATGAATAATAATGACGGCTTACCTTGTGTGGTCATTATGTAGCAGACATTGTCCACATCGATTTACATTGATTAATGTATTTAACCTTCACAATAATCTTATGAGTACAGAATTCATATTAATTAATTAATGTATTCATTGCTGCCTTTTATAGATGAATAAACTGAAGCATAGAGAAGCTAAGTAAATTGATCTTAGCATGCAGAGTCTACACTCTCAGCCCAGGGCAGAATGAAGGAGCAAAGGAATAAGTGAATGAAGACGTAAAGAATTTATTTCCCCTATGACACCAGGTGTAAGTTGATGGAGAATATATGAAGGGGTCTTGATCAGCTGGACCAAAATGCCTTATAAAGAATTACTTAACATACTTGGTCCTTGGTGGATAGCAGGGAGACCCAGTGATGGGGATTCCTGTAGGCAGAGGTGTTTCCGAGGGTGTCAGAAACAAAACAAAAAACAACTTGACATGTCAAATTTCATCCAACGTCTTCCTCATCACCCTGGATTTTTATGGATCTACTATACATGCAACAATTTTTACATAGCGGTTTCTTCAGTGTAATATCTATGGATAAGTTTTTCAACTCCATTCTTTAATTATATTGTCCACTGTACCATCTCTGTGAAACTAGGGAATTTTGGAGAAAGCTGAAATTCATTTCAAAAGTTATGAATCTTGTATAATTCATTTATTCAGGGGCCCATAAAAAGCATTAAAATTTAAGAGACTGATATAAAAATGAGTGTAATTGCACCTGGTTTGAGATTCCTTTCCATTCTGCGACTCCATTTTAATTTTACTACCACTTAACTTTGCAGTGTTTAATTGGAGTGCTGAATACTGATCAGTGCAGCATGTGGGCATGACAGGATGCCCCCCCCCCTTTATAAGTGCCACACGGCCTCAGTGGCCTCTCTTTTGGTAGACAGGGAACAAAGTGGTGTTTAGAGAAGGAAGAGGGTAATTTAGATCCTTGGGGTCCTCACGGTGGGTTGGATGGCATTGTTTGTAGCAAACAAACAGAATTCTTCCCAACTCTGCAAGTACCCCCATCTCCGTCACCTTGGTTTAGTGCCTGTGTCATCAGGAACCCAACAGAACATATTGTGTAGAAACATTTCCTACTCTCGGATCCCCAAACCATCTGGCAGATCTTTTGTCTATCGCTTTTACAAATGGCAGGCTGGCTCATGAGTAAATTGTCATGAGAGAAAGCAGCTGACAACAAACACTGAATGCTCCTAGATCATTTGCTCTGTTAAGTGAGAGAACACATGTGAACCTAGTGTAGAGCAGGGAGTGGTATTCCTAGTGGCATGCATGGCGAGGCACCTTTGAATCTTCATAATATTAAGCACAAAGATAAACAGTTTCTCGCTGAACCGTGCAGACCTTCCCCTGTAACAATACATGTTCAAAGTTCCGTGACAATTTCGATTTGTAGCAAGGTGACAGGGCTAAAGCCTCAGATCTGTTGACCTTTAATTTATAAGGAGTACAGTTGCTATCCCCCCCGCCCCCCACACATGCCTTTATGACACTAGAAGAAGGAGTCATAGGTGAAATCAGAGGATTTCCCAAACATCAAGTCATGATACTGAATGTCTTCACCACTTATTTCCTTCAAAGTGAGCCTGGATTCCTTCAGGTACCTAACCTGTTTGCTGGGAGGTGAGATCTTTTGTCACTTTCCAGAGAAAGACACTGAAATGGGGTGCAAATGGGGTGCTCAAAGAAGGTGAGCCTGGTGGAGCATTCTCTCTCCCCCCACCCCCAACTCGGGCAGTCTGTTCACTCTGCATTTCCTCTCCTGGTGATAATTGAAGACAACTGCAACCACCCTTAGGCAGAAAGAAAGCTTCCCTGGCTTAGTCTGTAATTAACCGGTGAAGTGCTGAACAGAAACTTTCATAGAGGAGCTGCCATGGCGAATTATATAGGGTACAGATTCTGGAGTCAGAAATGAGTAGGTCTGAATTTTGGGATTCTTTGGTTTATTAGTGTGGTCCTTGAGCAAGTCTATCAGCACATCTCAGCATCCGTTCATGTTGACCCAAATAGCAGATGACATTTCCTGTGCTACATGGTTGGAGAGACATTAAATGATTTAACTCATTGTAGTAGATCCTACTTGGTGTCCTGCAGAGCTCCACTTTATGGGGTGGGGCAGCTTCCCATCCTGCAGCCATTGTGACTTTTGGCTGCTAATGCTTCATGTCTGCATGCCCTTGTGCTCTGCGGATGAGAACTACCTTGTCTGGAAATTTCTGGGATGCTGTTCTCTCTGCCTGGGTTTGGAGAAAGTGAGCAGTAGCCTGCAACTAATGATTAACTGACTTGGGTGTTCAGAATGCTTTGTTCTCTAAGGTGGGGGAACTCTCTTACGTCATTCATACTTCAGACTACTCCATGGGACCAGGCAAAGGCTGTATTTCCACCAAATCACATCTTTGCCTGACTTTCCCCTCTGTATATCCTGAGGAAACTCCCCCATTAAATTATTACCTTAAAAGCAGTCATCTCAGGCTCTCTCCTGGGGAAACTGACAGAGATAGCTTATTAGGTAGGTATCTGCAGCAAAGGTCATTAGCTCCTCTTTTGTTCTACCCCTTTCTCTCAGCAACTGTCTCTGAGAACTAGATTTGTTTAGACTGGGAAAATTATGATAAAATAAAAGTTAAAAAAAATTCCTAAGTAAAAAAAAACGTACTTTAAGAGTGCCTGAGTGGCTCAGTCAGTTAAGAATCTGACTTTGGCTCAAGTAATGATCTTAGGTTCCTGGGATCGAGCCCCATGTCAGGCTCTCTGCTGAGCAGGGAGTCTGCTTCTCCCTCCCTCTCTGTCCCTCCCCCTGCTCATGCTCTCTCTCAAATAAATAGATGAAATATTTAAAAAAAAAAAGTATTTAAAAGACATAAAAAGGCAACAAATTCTGTCATGTTATTTACCCTATAAATTACAAGAGATTTGTGTCTAATATAAAGAACTACAAGAAGAAGGAAGATCAATAAAGGAGCAGTGGAGAATACGGTCCACTGATTTGCAGAAGAGGAAACTGGACTAGCTAATACAGACATGAAAAATATTAATCTGTCGGGAAAAATGAGATTTTGAACCAATTCCGTAGGCAAAATTAAGATGTCTGATCATATCAGTATTGACAAATATGTGAAGCAAACATAAACTCAGACTTGCTGGTGAGAATGTTTATTAGCACTGCCATTTTGAATTGTAATTTCTTAGTATCTTGTAAAACTTTGAGGATATGCATATTTTATAAATCATCAATTATACTTCTAAGAATTTACCACTCAGAACTACAACATTCCTGGCAACATTTTTTTGTTAAAACAAAAGACGACAAACTAACAAAACTTGGAAACAACCTTAATATTCATTATCAGGAGAATGAATAAAGCATTTAGAGCACATTTATGGAATGAATACCAGAGAGCTCTAAAAATGGATGAACTAGAATGACATAGATCAATATGAAAAACCTGAGATATGATATTTGTGATCAAAGAACACAAGTTGCAGAAGGATATGATCAGTATGATGCCATTATTTTTTAACTGGAAGAAGTTCTACACATTTTATTTCTGAATATGTACAAATGTCATAGAAATATACAGATACAGACTTGAAGGTAGACACTAACCAAGCAAGGGACTAACCTAGAAAGAGGAAAGCTCATCAGCTTGGAGTTGGGAGAGACATGGGTTTCAACCGTGTGTGTCCTGTTTTGGTTCTTTTTATTACAATTCTGAAGCAAATATAGAAAATGTTCAGATATATATTGTGTCTGGGCTATGAGATTCCCAAGTGTTTTCTTTATGTTTTTTTCTCTCTGTTTGAAATTTTTTATTAAAAAATAGAATGCAAGTTTCTTTGGTCTGTTTGAGAATTGTAGACTTATAATAATGCAGTGATAGTTTAGTGCGTTTGCTCGCAACATACCCCTAACTTTGGGCTTGGCTCTTCTAAGTCCCCATACCTCTCCATAGTGTCTTCAAATCTTATGAGCCCTTACGTAGGGCCTGCCTCTTCCATGCAACTTTCTGGATGACCACAGACAGCATTTATCACATCGTTTTACAAAGGCCACAGTACCCCCAGTTGGCCAATGATATGACTGTGATAAATTGTGTTTGCTTGGTGCATTGTCCTCTTTAGTGCTTCAAGTGCTTAAATATTGTCTGATGCATTTTCTCGCCTAGAGAACTCTGTACTCTCTCCTATGCTTCTCATAAAATGATCTTATAAATACCTGCCTATGTTTATCATAAATTATGTCTAGCATAAATTTAGCTCAAGAAATTAATTTTAGTAATTACCATTAGTTAATTCAGCATTTTTGAGTGTCATTTATGTGCTAGTCATCGCAAATATGCAAAGAAAAAAGATGTAGGGTTCTTCTCAGATCTTACAACATGGCTGAATTAAATTGTAGCATATTTGTGTGTTTCTTTTTATTTTTATTTTTTATTTTTTTGAGTTTCTTTTTATATTCATTCAGCTGTGCAACCAATAAACAATTATTAAACACCAACTCTGAGCCAGTAACTCTGAAACCAGGGATAGAGTAAAAAACAAGGCAAGTGTGTTTCTCCCCTACCTATGATTGATCATGCCTTGAACTAAAAATAGAGATCCAGGTTTGCCAAAAGACTTCTAGGCTGTTTCTGGTACAAAAGGCCACTTGGGATTTTATCTTGTAAACTGAATTAATGTAATTTTCAGAACATGTGAATGACATAAAGGATTGCCATGTGTCAGCTCCAGAAAATCTAGAAAATGTGGTTATAGTAATCATCTATATTAGCTGAATCTGATTTCCTCTCCTGTTTACTTGCTGTTGAACATTTATTTTCAGTTACTCTATTATTTAGTAATACCACTGAGTGATCATTGTTGGTGAACTTTCCATTAAAGACATTTAAAAAATTTTTTTTAGTTATGACCCCTGAAACTACAGCATTAATTTTTAAGAGCCTTTTTTAGACCTCTACAAGTGACCCTTCCTGGAAGCATGGAGATGTCTGAAACTAAATGAGTGTCAGAATGTTGATGATTGGGGCAAGGCCACACAGAGGAGCTGAGAGGAGAAGCAGGAACTTCTGACTTAGACAAGAACTCTTTGCTCCTGATGGTCTTAATCTCTGCTTATCAGAAATCCCAGAGAATAGAGGATCTAGAGCAGGAATTCTCAGACTTAGTACTTATGAGATTCTGGCCCAGATCATTCTTTGCTGGGGTAGGGGGGAGGGGCTATCTTGTGCATTTGGCAGGCTTAACAGCAGCCCTGGCCTTTATCCAGTAGATGTTAGGACTACCCCCCATGTAGTGACAACCAAAATGTCTCCAGACACAGCCATCTGTGTCTCTTGTCCTAGGAGGGCAAAACTGCCTCTTGATTGAGAACCACTGCCTTAGAGCATTCCCAAACAGCATTTTACTTTTATTATTATTATTATTATTATTATTATTATTATTTTATTTTATTTTTGAAATGCTCAAGCAAAAGTACTGAGTCCTCACCAAACCTGAGCACAGAGAAAGATCACACGTCCTGGCCTCACTGAAGTGGATTAGGATCCTGTGGCAGATTCAGAGTAGAGGTGTTGTCCACAGCTCCCAAACTGGTCATTCTAACCCTCTGAACGATTCTAATTTGCTCTTTTTCCATTCAACAGCAGGCTTTATAGATCAAGGTGCCAAGAGAAGGGACAATCTTGGGTTCCTGGATCTCTGGAGGTTTCAGACACTGGTCCAATCCATGGGGCTGTAACTTGAATGAGAAAGAAACCTTCATTGGTGTTAAAGTGACTAAAATTTGGGGCTTGTTTGTTACAGGAATTAGCATACCCTGAGCATTAGAATGACATTTATTTTTAATTATTTGTATTTTAATGTCTCCATTTTAACTTTCATCACAGTAATGCATATACACAATAGAGGTCAAATAACAAAAATTTTAGCATTGACTTTCTGCTCCATAAATGCTTTCTGGAGGTTGAGGACTGAACACTTCTCCTTTCCACCATATCCTTTTTCCTACATAACATGTATCCTCCAGTGATCACTCTATAAATACTGTTCACTGCAAAGCCAGGTAGCACAGAATAATCATTTTTTAAAAAGATTTTATTTACTTATTTATGAGTGATACAGAGATAGAGAGGCAGAGACATAGAGAAAGAAGCAGGCTCCCCGTGGGAAGCCTGATGTGGGACTCCAACCCAAGACACTGGGATCATGCCCTGAGCCAACGTCAGCTGTTCAACTCCAGGCGCCCCTTGTCTCCTCCTTTGTATGACTTTTCCTATTTCCTTGGTCAGTAATTCTCTGTTTTTTGGTATTTTCCCACATGCCTTGGTTCTCCTATGGTCTTTGTAAGACATATACATCTTGAGATGTATGTGTGTGTATGTGTGTGTGTGTGTGTGTGTGTGTGTATATATATATATTTTTTTTTTTTTTTTTCCTGAAGGCCAGAACATCTGTGCTCCAGGCATACAATTAAGCTCAATCATTTTTTGAAAGATTTTTTCAAGACCTCTCCCCTAAAACCTTCTGCTTTTGAAGTAAAGTTTGGATAATTTCTTTTTAGGCTATAGTCCCCTTGCTTAGGTGTCTCTTTATTCTCTCCTTCAGGATCTCCTGTTTTGTGGATCCCAAATCTTTCTTTCCTTGCAGTCATGTAAAGTTTAGCTGGAGTGCATCCTCAAGTAACTTTCTAGAAATAGATGTACAAAGAGTCAAATTTTTGAGACCTTGCATATGTGAAAATATTTTTACTTTTCCCTCATTGTTGACTAAGAGTTTGAAGGTCTGCAGCATAGGTGTGTTAAAAAACAGAATTTTGATAATTTCTCCCCTCTCCTCTTTTTTATAATATAGCTATGGAGAAATTCAGTGGCATTCTATCTCCTGTTCCTCATATGTGATTTGCCTTTTTTTCTGTAGATTCTCACATTCTTCAGTTTCAGGGAATTTTCATGTGTTTCAAAGCATTTCCTATGTACAATTTTCTCTTCTTTCTTTCCAGAACTCATTTTCGTGGAGTGCTGAACTTTCTCATTGAGCCTCTATTTAAAAAAAGAAATGTTTTTCCATTTCTTATTCTTTGTCCTTTTGTCCTGTAAATTCATTTGGTTTTATTTTATGGCTCTCCTACTGAATTATTTATTTTGACTATGGTGTTATTGATTCTTAAGAGCCCTTCATCATTTTCTGAGTGTTCCTTCTCAGTGGCATGGTTGTTCTTGTTTCAAGGAGCCAGTATATATTCTGTGCTTTCTCTCTATTCTATAAAAGTCTCACCAGTCAGCATGTAGACTTATTTAACTCAAAATCATCTTAACCAGCCCAGGCTGCATCTGAGGATGCTGAATCCAGAGTGATCCTCTTTGGTTCAGTTATAAAACTCTGGTCTTCCTGGATGTGGGAAGGGAGGTCCATAGGTTTTACCACCCTCTTTTCTGTCTTCCCACCAATAGGTCTGTATTTAGACCAGCACCCAACCGCTCTGGCATTTCCTCATTCCCGCTGCTCTTAAATGCTGGGACTCAGAAATTTTGCGGGCCAAATTGGGTCTCTTCCTGGTGGTATTTTCATCTATAGACCTTTAGATTGTAACTTTCTCTAACTTGCTGAATCAGATACTAGCTCTCTACCCACTTTTACTTTTCCAGAATGTAGCCAAAATTGCTGATACGCTGTTGTTTCCTCTCTTGATCAATTTGTCTTGTATTCTTGTCATTCCTTTGCTTTCATTCTGGCTGGATTTTATGTGGAATATAAATGATAAATGTCTTCAGTCTATTCACCATTTTTCACCTGAAGCCTCCCTCAGGAAAGTAACTTCTTTGATTTACTTTGTAGTGTAAAGGAGATCATAAAAAAGGATTTTTGATGGTTAGGATATGCTTTAGATTTTTTAAGTCCTCCTGAAATGCTGAAGTTTTCTTCTTAATCAGCTTTTAGGAGACAACTGGTTTGTCCAAATCATCTTGAGTAAACAAGCCTTTCACACCATGGACTCCACAGCATGGCCGGCTTCATGGGAATATGACCTGTACGGTCATTCACTGTCCTGCTCTCAAAATGGTCCTGCACTTGGTTGAGTGCTCTGCTCTCCTTGCCTTGAAATTCCTAATATTTTTCAGAAAAGGGACCCACATTATTTTACCCTGGGCCCTGCAAATTATGAAACTGATCCTTTTCTGAAGTATAAATACCCTAAGGTCTAAATATAATTTATACAATCATACAGTCTCAGGATTATCAGCTCAAACTCTCCTTTTATAAATTCCCTGCCAGCAGCCATGCAACTGCTGTTGACTTCTTACTGAAGCTGGGTATTCCTGCCTTCTTGTAGTTCTTTTTCTCTCTGGACCTCTCAGACAGAAAGTCATTTCTCACCCTGAAATGAAATATATATCCTTCATTTTATCTGTGCTCATTCCATGTTTTATAGGAATAATTTGGTAATTTATATATGTTATAAAACAGATAAGCATGTATTTTTATATAAAAGAAATACACATTATTAAAATATTGGAAAATGCTGAAAAGCATAAAAAATAATTACCACTAATCTCTATCAAGAAATAATCATTATGAACTTGTTACCATGGATATTTCTTTTCAGTCTTTTTCTATGCATTTATAGTTACAATAACAATGATAAGGATGCTGGCTGGTTTATTTAGGGCTTATAATGTGCTGGGAACTCCATTAAGTGTTTTAAAGAAGTTATTGTGCTCAATATATAGATATAATTAAAGATACGGATAATCTTACATGCATAAATGTTAAAATTATTATGTATATCCCATTGTTTGCTTTCTTCTTCTTAATATTTTATCACAAACACTTGTCCTTGCAAAAATAAGAAAATTTAAAACAAACATAGTTACTTCATCACCAGATAATGGAAAAAGGTCATTTTATTTCTTTTGCAAAGAACACCAAGACGTGTGACCTTGGATGAATTGCTTTTCGTCTTAAAGCTTCAGTGCCTTCTTTTGTAAAATGCAATAATATCTACCCTGCCTATCTTATAGGATTGAGAGGGTCAACACAAACAGCAGTAATAAATTGCTGCCATTGACAAGACTCACACATTTTGTCACTTATTATGAGTGCTTTATCAATCCAGTAAAGTGGGTGAAGTCTTGTTTTCCAGATGGGGAAAATGAGGCTTGACGGTATCTGTGGCTTTCCTCGGGCTACACAGGAGCAGGTGATCAGCTGGGTGCCCATGCCCTGTTCACTGCACTGTGGGATATGAACCCTGTGGGATTCTCCCTTTAGGGGGATCCAGCAGCAAACATGTGCTTCTCTCATTTTGTAGGATCAGCTTTCCCAAGCTTTCATCGTTCTGGTTCATGTTCTTTAGTTCTGTCATACATGTCACCTGCTGCAAGAACTCTGGAGCTCCATTTAAACAGCATCCATGAAGAAATGAACATGTTAAAATCTGCCTGTAACCATGTAGCACTTCCAACTTTTAAAAGGCTGAGGGAGAGAATACATTTCCACTTTTGCCTGGGCTTCGCTTATCTCTTGCTGTGACCTCAGTTGATTGACATCTCCTTCAAAATCCATCATGAAATATGACTTGAGTGACTAATCTATGTGAAGCTGTGATAGATGCAGAGAAGTTTCCTCCTCCATCTTTCCCACTGCTTTTGCTTTCAGAAGTGCAGAGATCTATTTTCTCTTTAAAAACCAAATCTTCATTCACTCCTTTTACTTTGTCAAATTGCTATTATGGCTTTGGTGTCTGAAGTTTTCTTGTGGGAGTACTGCCCCTCATCACTCCCTAGGCTGAACCTACCTTTACTTTGGCCAGTGAAACGTGATAGGGTGCATAGACCAGCTCTGAATGAGTTTCTGCTCTATCCTATTCTCTCCGCCTCTAGACCATCAAGTCTTAGGTAGAGGATGCACCTTTAGCCTTTGTCCTAGAATGAAGAAGGCAAACATCAGAGCCATAGTTCGCCTGTGAAAGGAATACAATTTGGGTGAATAATAAACCTTTATAGTTCGTAAGCCCCTGAGATATTTGGGGGCTTATTTGTTCATGTTGCATGGCTCATACATTGCTGACTGGTGCAGTAGGCTGTACCTATGACTTCTCTTTTACTCAACTAAGCAAGAACAATCATTGCTATTACTACAGTTCTTAGAATATTTGGGACTGTGCACTGTGGGGTACTCTCTGTTATAGTAGTGGTGCTTAACCTTGGCTACCCATTATAATGATCTGAGGAAAGTCTGTGTGTTTGGTTTAGCATGGATCCCCAGGCTCCATTCTGGATCAATTGAATTAGAGCCCCTCCCTGGGTGTAGGTTCTATGCACTGGCATTTTAAGGAGATTTTCAGGGGCTTTTCAAATGCAGCCAGGAGTGAGTGAGGGCCATTGCTTTAGAGGGAGAGAAATCGAGATTCTCCAGGAATAAAGATGGTCACCGAGATAGACCATCTACTTGACAGAAAAGGGGTAGAGCAGGAAATTTCGAGGGAAAAGGAAAAATAAAACATTGCCACCACCACTGAAGAAAGGAGAAGGAAGTTCCTCTTCCTAAGTCAGCTTTGCTATAAAGAGATAGGTTGAATTCAGCAGAGGCAGCTGGTGTATACTAAGAAGGTGATGCATTTCAGGTAAGTGAGAAGTAGAACCCTCAAAAATACATCCTAATCTGAGCATCAAGGAGCCCTATGAATCAAGAAAGACCAAAAGAAGAGATTTTCTGTATGTTCAATCATTGTAATACAACCATGATATCCTCACAGGAAATTGGTACCATGGAGGAGAAAAGTAGGTCTTCCAGTTTCACATATCAGC
Organism: Canis aureus; assembly: GCF_053574225.1. Taxonomy (NCBI): domain Eukaryota; kingdom Metazoa; phylum Chordata; class Mammalia; order Carnivora; family Canidae; genus Canis; species Canis aureus. The sequence continues at coordinate 29,693,292 of NC_135624.1, read as the reverse complement.
CACCATGTTAGTATTATTTTGTGTTAAAAAATACGTTATTTTGGATAAGTGCAGGCTGTGCATTTCCCATATTTTCAGAAATATTGGGGAAGAGATGAGCAAAGTATTCCAACTTAAATTTTTCTGTGAATATTATTATTAGGGGAAATGAGTATAGAAATGCACTCACATTAGCCCTATCAGTTTATTGAGACCAAGGCATTGTGGCATATGTAGTGGCTATAAAATTCAATCTGTCCAAGCAAAGAGAGTAGTCATCATCAAATGGGGTAGCTAAGATGGTCCTAGCAGATCAAGCTGTATAACCTTTTTGTCTTTAGTAAATTATATTCATCCATCTATCCATCCATCCATCTATCCATCCATCATTCCAACATTTATTGAACACTTAATATTTATTCGTTCGATTCATTCAGTCAACCCTTATTGAAGGCATGCCACATGCCAGGCACTAATGCCAGGTTAAAAAAAAGTCCCAATATTTTTCTCCCAGGAGATGTGAAAATCAAATAGGCTAATATAGATAGAAAGGCTATATGTATATTTTGACATCCTATTAAGACATGAAGGATTATTATTATCCAATCTTTAATATTACTGCTTTGTAATCCAATGTTCTGGTATTTTTCAGCCTGTTGACAGGCACAAATATTTCCCAGGACTCTACAAGCCTGCAATTAAGAAACTGGAAACATTCATAAATACACAAGTTGACTAATTAGTCCCTAATTAGTTAGCAGATTGGGTATTGTAATCACCCTAAGATATATTGCTTAATGTCATGGAATGGAAAAAAGAGTTTTGCTATATTATATTATGTCAACATTTACATAAAGATTGCATTAAAATATTTAATGAGACCTGCCAATCTTGAGCCATGGCCAGCCAGCCAGTCAATGGAATTTATGAGATCCTACCAGTCTTTGGCAGACTGGACATCAAATTAACAGATGATCTTTTGATTTAGGGAAAACTAGAGCATTCTTAACACCTGTAATTTCAAGATTTTTGCTGATCACTCAATAAAGAAATGTAAGCTTTACTAGTTCATCTTGCATTTGAAGAGACTAAAGCACAGAGAGGCCAAGAAAGTAGCCCACAGTTATTCAGATGGACCCTCAGTTGGCTGGAGTTATGTTTGGCTTTAAAATCCTTCATTTCTAGATCTCCATTTCTTCTCAACTTCTGAAAAGTCCCAAGAATTAGATATAGTTCTGCAATCATTTTCACTCTCACTGTGTTATGACAGGTTTGGGTGTTCCTGCATTTGTTTTTTAAACCAAAGTTTCTGTGACTTCCCAAACAATATCAGAAAAAGTGTAAACAGACATTAGTGGTTTCCACATTAGTTCCTCTTCACCTTCTTGAGAGGGACTTAGTTATTCCTCCATTTGAAGTTGCAAGTGTCTTGGTTGGTTCCTCTTTGTTAGTACTTACAATACTGGAATGAAACATTGATATCTTGAATAGATTAAAACCCAGTGATGCTTTCTTTTAGCTGGTATTGAAGCTAAAGAAGCTTTAATTGAAGCTTTAATAATCATTGACTCAACATAACTCTCCCCAAAGGCAAGTCTTGTCCTTGTAGATATATTATGAAGTGTTGGTAGAGTTGTTGTCTGAGGATCCTGGCTTCTGAGGTGGCTGCAGCACTGTGTGGCTTGTTTCCTGGCTCTGGGATCTGGTACTTGAGTTTTCATATCTGAAAATTTGGTTATTCATGATATCCACCCAAGCTGAATAAATGAGAAGACACTAATGCAAACACCGGTTACCCATTTATTAATTTAAAATGAAAAAGAGTTTGGCACAACAGTATATGATCCTTGAGTCTTCTGGTGAGTTTGTCTCTTGCTGAAACAGCAAGACAAATTTGGAGTTTCCTTACTGAAGTTAGGGTATCTTAATGGTTCTGGGTAACAGTGAATATAACCCTATTTAAAATAGAGAGATAACTGTTAAAGAGTTGTTTAGCCTTTTGATGAGGAGGAGGGGCAAGATGGCAGAAGAGTAGGGTCCCCAAGTCACCTGTCCCCACCAAATTACCTAGATAACCTTCAAATCATCCTGAAAATCTATGAATTCGGCCTGAGATTTAAAGAGAGAACAGCTGAAACGCTACAGTGAGAAGAGTTCGAGCTTCTATCAAGGTAGGAAGACGGGGAAAAAGAAATAAAGACACAAAAGGCCTCCGAGGGGGAGGGGCCCAGGAGGAGCCGGGCTGAGGCCGGGGCGAGTGTCCCCAGGACAGGAGAGCCCCGTCCCGGAGGAGCAGGAGCTGCACCGACCTTCCCGGGGGAAAGGAGCCCGCAGGGAGGTGGAGCAGGACCCAGGAGGGCGGGGATGCCCTCGGGCTCCCGGGGACACTGACAGACACGTGCGCCCCGGGAGAGTGCGCCGAGCTCCCTAAGGGCTGCAGCGCGCACGGCGGGACCCGGAGCACCTCGAGGGGCTCGGGCGGCGGCTCCGCGGAGGGGGCTGCGGGGCGGGAGCAGCTGAGGGGGGGGCGGTTTCGGGCGGCGGCTCCGCAGAAGGGGCTGCGGGGCGGGAGCGTGAATCCAACAGCGCAGGCCCCGGGAGCACAGGTCGCCGGGACACAGCCCAGGATCCGGCCTCCCCGGGACAGGCAGAGGCCGGGAGGGCCCAGGACAGCGAGGACGCTCCTGCCCCAGCTGAGCAGATCAGCGGCCCCGCCCCGGAGCCTCCAGGCCCTGCAGATGGAGAGCTCCGGAGTTCCTGCGGGGGCTGACTCCAGGGCTGCAGAGCTGGCCCCGCCACTAGGGCTGTTGCTCCTGGGGCCTCACGGGGTAAACAACCCCCACTGAGCCCTGCACCAGGCAGGGGCACAGCAGCTCCCCCAAGTGCTCACACCTGAAAATCAGCACAACAGGCCCCTCCCCCAGAAGACCAGCTAGACGGACAAGTTCCAGGGGAGTCAAGGGACTTAAAGTACACAGAATCAGAAGATACTCCCCCGTGGTTTTTGTTTTTGTTTTTGTTTGTTTTGTTTTGTTTTTTGATTTCTGATTGCTTCCCCCACCCCTTTTTTCCCCTTTCTTTCTTTTTCTTTCTCTTTTTCTTCTTTTTTCTTTCTTCTTTTTCTCTTTTCTTTCCTTCTTTCTCTCTCTTTTTCTCCTTTTCCCAATACAACTTGTTTTTGGCCACTCTGCACTGAGCAAAATGACTAGAAGGAAAACCTCACCCCAAAAGAAAGAATCAGAAACAGTCCTCTCTCCCCCAAAGTTACAATCTGGATTACAATTCAATGTCAGAAAGCCAATTCAGAAGCACTATTATACTGGTAGCTCTAGAAAAAAGCATAAAGGACTCAAGAGACTTCATGACTGCAGAATTTAGATCCAATCAGGCAGAAATTAAAAATCAATTGAATGAGATGCAATCCAAACTAGAGGTCCTAACGACGAGGGTTAACGAGGTGGAAGAACGAGTGAGTGACATAGAAGACAAGTTGATGGCAAAGAGGGAAACTGAGGAAAAAAGAGACAGACAACTAAAAGACCATGAAGACAGATTAAGGGAAATAAACGGCAGCCTGAGGAAGAAAAACCTACATTTAATTCGGGTTCCCGAGGGCGCCGAAGGGCCAGAGGGCCAGAAGATGTATTTGAACAAATCATAGCTGAAAACTTTCCTAATCTGGGAAGGGAAACAGGCATTCAGATCCAGGAAATAGAGAGATCCCCCCTAAAATCAATAAAAACCGTTCAACACCTCAACATTTAATAGTGAACCTTGCAAATTCCAAAGATAAAGAGAAGATCCTTAAAGCAGCAAGAGACAAGAAATCCCTGACTTTTATGGGGAGGAATATTAGGGTAACAGCAGACCTCTCCACAGAGACCTGGCAGGCCAGAAAGGGCTGGCAGGATATATTCAGGGTCCTCAATGAGAAGACCATGCAACCAAGAATACTTTATCCAGCAAGGCTCTCATTCAAAATGGAAGGAGAGATAAAGAGCTTCCAAGACAGGCAGGAACTGAAAGAATATGTGACCTCCAAACCAGCTCTGCAAGAAATTTTAAGGGGGACTCTTAAAATTCCCCTTTAAGAAGAAGTTCAGTGGAACAGTCCACAAAAACAAGGACTGAATAGATATCATGATGACACTAAACTCATATCTGTCAATAGTAACTGAACATGAACGGGCTTAATGACCCCATCAAAAGGCGCAGGGTTTCAGACTGGATAAAAAAGCAGGACCCATCTATTTGCTGTCTACAAGAGACTCATTTTAGACAGAAGGACACCTACAACCTGAAAATAAAAGGTTGGAGAACCATTTACCATTCAAATGGTCCTCACAAGAAAGGAGGGGTAGCCATCCTTATATCAGATAAACTAAAATTTACCCCGAAGACTAGTGAGAGATGAAGAGGGATACTATCTCATACTTAAAGGATCTATCCAACAAGAGGACTTAACAATCCTCAATATATATGCCCTGAATGCGGGAGCTGCTAAATATTTAAACCAATTAATAACCAAAGTGAAGAAATACTTAGATAATAATACACTTAAACTTGGTGACTTCAATCTAGCTCTTTCTACCCTCGATAGGTCTTCTAAGCACAACATCTCCAAAGAAACGAGAGCTTTAAATGATACACTGGACCAGATGGATTTCACAGATATCTACAGAACTTTACATCTAAACTCAACTGAATACACATTCTTCTTAAGTACACATGGAACTTTCTCCAGAATATACCACATACTGGGTCACAAATCGGGTCTGAACCGATACCAAAAGATTGGGATCGTCCCCTGCATATTCGCAGACCATAATGCCTTGAAATTAGAACTAAATCACAACAAGAAGTTTGGAAGGACCTCAAACACGTTAAGGACCATCCTGCTAAAAGATGAAAGAGTCAACCAGGAAATTAAGGAAGAATTAAAAAGATTCATGGAAACCTATGAGAATGAAGATACAACCGTTCAAAATCTTTGGGATGCAGCAAAAGCAGTCCTAAGGGGGAAATACATCGCAATACAAGCATCCATTCAAAAACTGGAAAGAACTCAAATACAAATCTAACCTTACACATAAAGGAGCTAGAGAAAAAACAGCAGATGGACCCTACACCCAGCAGAAGAAGAGAGTTAATTAAAATTCAAGCAGAACTCAACGAAATTGAGACCAGAAGAACTGTGGAACAGATCAACAGAACCAGGAGTTGGTTCTTTGAAAGAATTAATAAGATAGATAAACCATTAGCCAACCTTATTAAAAAGAAGAGAGAAAAGACTCAAATTAATAAAATTATGAATGAGAAAGGAGAGATCACTACCAACACCAAGGAAATACAAACGATTTTAAAAACATATTATGAACAGCTATATGCCAATAAATTAGGCAATCTAGAAGAAATGGACGCATTCCTGGAAAGCCACAAACTACCAAAACTGGAACAGGAAGAAATAGAAAACCTGAACAGGCCAATAACCAGGGAGGAAATTGAAGCAGTCATCAAAAACCTCCCAAGACAAGAGTCCAGGGCCAGATGGCTTCCCAGGGGAATTCTATCAAACGTTTAAAGAAGAAATCATACCTATTCTCCTAAAGCTGTTTGGAAAGATAGAAAGTGATGGAGTACTTCCAAATTCGTTCCATGAGGCCAGCATCACCTTAATTCCAAAACCAGACAAAGACCCCACCAAAAAGGAGAATTACAGACCAATCCCTGATGAACATGGATGCAAAAATTCTCAACAAGATACAAGCCAATAGGATCCAACAGTACATTAAGAAAAATATTCACCATGACCAAGTAGGATTTATCCCCGGGACACAAGGCTGGTTCAACACCTGTAAAACAATCAATGTGATTCATCATATCAGCAAGAGAAAAACCAAGAACCATATGATCCTCTCATTAGATGCAGAGAAAGCATTTGACAAAATACAGCATCCATTCCTGATCAAAACTCTTCAGAGTGTAGGGATAGAGGGAACTTTCCTCGACATCTTAAAAGCCATCTACGAAAAGCCCACAGCAAATATCATTCTCAATGGGGAAGCACTGGGAGCCTTTCCCCTAAGATCAGGAACAAGACAGGGATGTCCACTCTCACCACTGCTATTCAACATAGTACTGGAAGTCCTAGCCTCAGCAATCAGACAACAAAAAGACATTAAAGGCATTCAAATTGGCAAAGAAGAAGTCAAACTCTCCCTCTTCGCCGATGACATGATACTCTACATAGAAAACCCAAAAGACTCCCCCCCAAGATTGCTAGAACTCATACAGCAATTTGGTAGCATGGCAGGATACAAAATCAATGCCCAGAAATCAATGGCATTTCTATACACTAACAATGAGACTGAAGAAAGAGAAATTAAGGAGTCAATCCCATTTACAATTGCACCCAAAAGCATAAGATACCTAGGAATAAACCTAACCAAAGAGGTAAAGGATCTATAACCTAAAAACTACAGAATACTTCTGAAAGAAATTGAGGAAGACACAAAGAGATGGAAAAATATTCCATGCTCATGGATTGGCAGAATTAATATTGTGAAAATGTCAATGTTACCCAGGGCAATTTACATGTTTAATGCAATCCCTATCAAAATACCATGGACTTTCTTCAGAGAGTTAGAACAAATTATTTTAAGATTTGTGTGGAATCAGAAAAGACCCCGAATAGTCAGGGGAATTTTAAAAAAGAAAACCATATCTGGGGGCATCACAATGCCAGATTTCAGGTTGTACTACAAAGCTGTGGTCATCAAGACAGTGTGGTACTGGCACAAAAACAGACACATAGATCAATGGAACAGAATAGAGCACCCAGAAGTGGACCCTCAACTTCATGGTCAACTAATATTCGATAAAGGAGGAAAGACTATCCATTGGAAGAAAGACAGTCTCTTCAATAAATGGTGCTGGGAAAATTGGACATCCACATGCAGAAGAATGAAACTAGACCACTCTCTTTCACCATGTACAAAGGTAAACTCAAAATGGATGAAAGATCTAAATGTGAGACAAGATTCCATCAAACTCCTAGAGGAGAACACAGGCAACACCCTTTTTGAACTTGGCCACAGTAACTTTTTGCAAGATACATCCACGAAGGCAAAGGAAACAAAAGCAAAAATGAACTATTGGGACTTCATCAAGATAAGAAGCTTTTGCACAGCAAAGGATACAGTCAACAAAACTAAAAGACAATCTACAGAATGGGAGAAGATATTTGCAAATGACATATCAGATAAAGGGCTAGTTTCCAAGATCTATAAAGAACTTATTAAACTCAACACCAAAGAAACAAACAATCCAATCATGAAATGGGCAAAAGACATGAACAGAAATATCACAGAGGAAGACATAGACATGGCCAACACGCACATGAGAAAATGCTCTGCATCACTTGCCATCAGGGAAATACAAATCAAAACCACAATGAGATACCACCTCACACCAGTGAGAATGGGGAAAATTAACAAGGCAGGAAACCACAAATGTTGGAGAGGATGCGGAGAAAAGGGAACCCTCTTACACTGTTGGTGGGAATGTGAACTGGTGCAGCCACTCTGGAAAACTGTGTGGAGGTTCCTCAAAGAGTTAAAAATAGACCTGCCCTACGACCCAGCAATTGCACTGTTGGGGATTTACCCCCAAAGATTCAGATGCAATGAAACGCCGGGACACCTGCACCCCGATGTTTCTAGCAGCAATGTCCACAATAGCCAAACTGTGGAAGGAGCCTCGGTGTCCATCGAAAGATGAATGGCTAAAGAAGCTGTGGTTTATGTATACAATGGAATATTACTCAGCCATTGGAAATGACAAATACCCACCATTTGCTTCAACGTGGATGGAACTGGAGGGTATTATGCTGAGTGAAGTAAGTCAATCGGAGAAGGACAAACAATGTATGTTCTCATTCATGTGGGGAATATAAATAATAATGAAAGGGAATATAAGGGAAGGGAGAAGAAATGTGTGGGAAATATCAGAAAGGGAGACAGAACATAATTGCTAACTCTGGGAAACAAACTAGGGGTGGTAGAAGGGGAGGAGGGCGGGGGGTGGGGGTGAATGGGTGACGGGCACTGAGGGGGGCACTTGGCGGGATGAGCACTGGGTGTTATTCTGTATGTTGGTAAATTGAACACCAATAAAAAAATAATTTATTAAAAAGAAAAACCTTTTGATGAGAAGTCCCTTCTTTTGGACAGTACTAGAAACTCAATTGTTGCTGTTAATCCTTTGTGACTTGGTATTTACCCTGTGTGGGCAGTGGCAAGCAAAGGCAAATGAAGCCAATCCTAAATTACTTGAATTACTCCTGGCATCTCATTCCTTATCATGTCCACTTGTCTTTGGACCCTGACTTTTTCACTTCCAATTTAGTTCATTAATACTGTACTTGCTGTTGGTCTCTGCTTGAATTTCTCAGCCCTTCTCTTGGTTCTCTCTGGGACTATGTCTCTGACATTCGATTTCAGCCAATCTTTTTGGCCTTGACTTTAGCCCAGACAACCCAACTGTCCTGAAATGGCCCAAATAAGTGGTGCCTTCCTTGATTCCTGCTAGTTAGGTATGCACAGAGGAGGTAGATATTCATTGCCTTTCCTGTCCCAAACTTTCTTTGATACCAGACCTATATTATTTAAGCAATTTTGATTTATATGCTTTTATATTATATGCTTTTGATTTTATATGCTTTTACTTTTGACTTTCACTAGATTTTCTTAGAATGAAGAGGGCATTTGATTAGATTACCAAGATCTTCTACCTTTTGTCTTTGTATAGATGAATCAGTTGAATGGAACTGAGAGATTAATCATTTGACTGGAAGCTTCTAAAGATAACTGACCTCATTTGTAACTTCCTCTATCTATCTATTATCTATCTATCTATCTATCTATCTATCTATCTATCTATCTATCATCTATCAATCTATTATCTATCTATCTGTCTGTCTATCTATCTATCTATCTATCTATCTATCTATCTATCTATCATCTATCTATCTATCATCAGTGACTTGTTGACTTTTCTGACTGAGCCACCCAGGTGCCCCTTCGACTTGTTGATTTAATTTAGCTGTATCTCAGAGTCGAGGGGTGGCTTATTTTCCCCCCTGTTCCATTTAGTATTTAGAATAGTACCTTTGAGGATATTGCTTTGCAGTTAATAAAGTGTTTTCATGCTTTTTTTCTCATCTCCTCCTAACAGACCTATGAGGTGGAGGTTATAGTGGAAGTAATATCTCATTCTGGCAATTTCCTGGATTTCCTCTTACACCTGTGCTTTCCTGATTTGGCTGGAAAAATCAGAGCAACTGATGGAGGCCATCTAGTGTCTCTAGACCAGAATATTAAGCAAAAGCAAAATAAATGTAGAAACAAAATAGTTTACAACAATAAAAACCTAATTTACAGAAAGATGAAACCTGAGCATGTGGCAGGGCCCTGCACACACTGCATCAGCCTCAGGGAGCAGGCTTCTTTGCCAAAGCACATGGGAGTCAAAACCTTTGCCAAAGGGTTACTCGTATAGCTTTGGATACACAAATGGCATTCCTTTGTGAGCCACTGATATGTTGCAGTGTTTTCTGGGCCTCCAGAAATGCTCTCTTGGACCTGTTCCTAGAAGGAAAGATAAATTGTTATTTAGAAGTGAAAGACTGGCTTTGATGGTGACTACAGTGAGGTAGGCTTGGCCCTAGGGACTGTGCACAGAAACTTACCCCATCCTGCCATCTATACCTATCTATCTATCTATCTATCTATCTATCTATCTATCTATCTATCCCTCTCATGCACTCCATTTGGGCCCCCACTAGATAACTACTACCCTCTTCTCACTATTTCTTCCTTTCCAGGTGGCATTGACTCTAGTTTGGGCCTCCAATTCAACTGTAGCACTTGACATTGACTTTGGGGGATGAGTGTTCAGAGAATCCTGTGGCCTCCCCAAGGGAGCCAGTCCTTTACTCTGCTCTAAAGCTTTGCATGCCTGGTTTTTCTCTCTGATTCTCCTTTACTTTTTCTCTTATTCACACATATACTACTTAAAAACTATTTTATAGGACACCTGGATGGCTCAGTAGGTTAAGCATCTGATTCCTGATTTAGGCTCAGGTCCCAGTATTAGGGTTGTGAAATGGAGCCCTGTGTTGGGTTTTGCATTGGGTATGGAGTCTGCATAAGATTCTCTCTTCCCCACCCCCCTATCCAAAAAAAATTTTTTTTAAAACAATCTCTTTGGTTATACCATGTCCCTGCTCAAAAATCATTAGTGGCTTTCCATTGTATGTAGGTGCCAGGCTGAATGTTCTGGGTATGGCTGTCTAGATTTCTTATGAACTAGCAGTGAGCTCCCATAGCACATGGCCTGAATATCTCTTTTGGCAAATAGTATTCCTTGTTATGTATGGTGCTACTTTTATGTGAGCTTCTCTCTTCCCGAGCTTTAAGCCTATGGAGGATTAGATCCACATCTATATGTTTGATGGAATCCGGTACTACTTATAGCACCCAGCCAGAACACTTAGAGCAGGTGCTAAGCAAAAATTTGCTTCATGCAATAAAGAATGAATGAGTTTCATAAATAACATTTTCAGGCTGAGCAAAGTAGCAGACATTGAATGAATGGCTTTTGGATGACTGCTTTTTTCTTGCATATTCTTTTACTTGGATAATATATTTTAAGTGTAGAAAATTATGAAGAATAAGAAAACAAAGTGTGGTGCACCCATTATCCCAAACTGAACCATTGGTGACATTTTTTTTTATACTTGCCTTAGATTTTAATGAAAGAAAGAAAATTTTCCAGATAAATCTGACCCTTTGTTTTATATTCCATTCCTGTTCTCTTCCACCTCTCCACTGAAGTAAGTACTATTATGAATCTTCTGTGAATGATTTTTATCTTATACTTTCACATACAAATATATGCATCAACTGATACATTAGCAAATTAGAGCCTGTGGGGGAAATTCAACCCATGGCCAGTTTCTTTAAAGACTAAGCTAGGAATAGTTTTCACATTTTAAAGAGTTGTAAAAAAGAAACAACAACAAAAAAGCATAATAGGCAACAAATTGCATATATGGCCCACAAAGCCTAAAATATTTATCACATATATTTTACAGAAAAAATTATGAATCTCTGATATATAATATTGGGTTTGTTTTAAGCTATGAAAGGGTGTCATATCCTACAATCATTCTGAAACTTGCTTAAGTTTCAGCCTCATATTTCTTGAATTCTGTGCTAGTTGACACAGAATATATATGTATATATACATATATATACTTTATGTATATATATATTTTTAGGTATATATATCCATATATATATAAAGTGTATATATATATATATATATATATATATATATATATATATACTTTAGACCTTTCAATGGCTACATAGTGTTCCATTCTATTAATATAGCACACTTTTCAGTTTATTCCTCTGCTGGATGGACAGTTGAATTTTTCCACTTTTTTTTTAACCATCAAAACATACAAGAAACATTCTTGTACCTTACATACATGAGAGTTTTCTAAGGGATACATCTCTTGGCTTATAGGTAGTGTGCATTCTTGAGAATTGGACAGAACCAAACTATCTTTGGCAGTAGTTGTAGATATTTCAACACTTAGCCTCATTTTGTGATAAATTCTTAATCCCTGAAAGCTTTGGCTTCCCTGTTGTCCCAGAAAATGGAAAAGACTGTCCCTGTCCTAATGGCTGTCAGTGTTCTATCACCTCCATGTAACAGATAAGACATTGGAAGCAAAAACCCTTTCAAGAGTGTAAGGTGCTAGTAAAATGACAGGGCTTCGGCTCTAAAGGGGTTACTTGCAAGGATATCAAGAAAGACTCTTGGCAGCCTGTCTAGAAATGACACAGGCAAAAGGCCCTCTCCAAGGGACTTTGTCAAGAGATTGCTGAATGGAATTCCACTTCAAACAGCATCTAGTGACAGGTATTCTGCTCTATGCAGCTTGGTCCCCTGCATACTTTTCCCGGGTGCTGTAAGTGAACTCTGTGGTTGGGAGCCATTTCCTTCTAGGCTCTCAACTCCAAGAACAAAGACCAATAGCTCCCCACCCCCAGCCCTTGCCAGGCCAGTTGCAATTGTACTGAAGTGAATTGAGCACTTACTGTGGGCCTTACCCTGAGCTGTAGGCTGTGACCAAGGAAGGGGAAAGGAGCACATGAGAAGGAGAAACAAATGATAGAGGAGTTTTGTTTGAAGTTGCTTATGGTCTAATTACTGGCGGGTTGAGAACCAGTTGACACTTAGTTCTGTTGGGATCTCCGTGTCATATAAGAAGTGATTATGGATGATCTAAATATGGAATGGGTTCAAGCTATAGGAATACTGAATACTCTGGACATTATTCCTCACCTACAAAATGAATGGATTAGACAAAATTATTTTCCCTACTAATTAAATATATCCTTAATTTTGTATCTGCCTCTCACCCTTACACCTACCACAGATGAGGGTCTGTCCCCCTCACCTGAGCTAGTGCAATGAGCAGCTGTCTTTCTGTTTCCAGTCTCTCCCTGGTCCACAGTGCTGCCAGAAGTACGGCAAGAATACACATGGAGCTGACCCTTTCAGAATCCCCCTGTCTTCAGCCAAAGCCTGACCATGTGAGACAGGGGAAACGTGGCTTTGATAATCTCCTTCTTGGGTCAATGGGCTCAACTTCAGCACCTCTCAAACTCTTGGGCAGTTTGGGGTTCCTGAGAGCTACCATGCTACCTTAGTTTCCTGTGCCTTTCATATTCCTATTCTAAGTGACTTGGGATCACATTAGGGACTATCTCACATGCATGCTTGTAACCTGAGTACTTAGAATGATTGTCACCCAGTGAATGCACAGAACATGTTCTTTAAATTAATGAATGCAGGAAGGACTGAAAGAAACTGCTCATCTTTCTGGACAGTTTGTTCTTCCTGGAGGAAATGTGCCATCTGATTCTTTCCCCATTTTGTCTATTAAAAAGTCAGAAGACTCATTTTGCTTGATGTCTGTGAGGGCTCAACCAAGGGCATGATTTCCACGAGGGCACATGGGCATGCAGAGTAAAGGAGTGGCAAGATTAAAAGTCTAGATTTCCAGTTTCTATTGCTACTTGCCAGCTGTGTGACTTAGAGGAAATCATTTGCCCCATTTTGACCTTCAGTCTTTGCCCTGTAAAATGGAGTTGAAAGCTACCTACTCACAAATTTATTTGTAGGGTGAACTGATCTGATGCACAGGAAACATTTGGTACATAGTGAGCAGATAATAGGCTCTCAAGTAGTTTCTGAGACTGCTGAGGTCCTGGTTGGGGTAAAATCTTCTAAGTGAGGTCAGGGTGTTAGGCTCTGCTCATGTTCCCAGGCTAACTTCTCTCTCCTCCTTGATCAAATCTTGTTTCCTCCCAGCACGTGTGCCTGTGTGTGGTCACACGCACACAAACATGCATTCTGCTCTAGCCCCATTAAATGCTTTAAGTTTCCAAATATGCCAGGTGTTATTTGCTTTTGTGGGGATGTTTCTCCCCTTCCTAATTTTTTTTGTGTGTGTGCCTGCCATGACTCCTTGGATAAGCCTTCCCTCACATTCCCTCCCTCTCCCCATCCCAGTATATACTGATGCCCCATGCTCAGGCTCTAGATTTGGCCCCTCTCCTCTCTGTTGCCGTAGATTCTGGTGCATGTGTTTCTCATTAACATGAATCTCATCATGTTGTCATACTCTGTTCTTTGTCCAGTCGTCCCCATTATACTGGCAGGTCTTTGAGTCCAGGAAATCTTACTGTGTTCTCAGGACCAAACACTTGTTTGCTAAGTGAAGCTACTATTTATGTGACAGCATTTTGGTGAGAGAAACCTTTAATTAGTAGAGATTTGAAGGAGAGGCAGAGCTGTGGATGGAGCTAGTGGGACAAGGAGCTGAGGGGTCAGCTATGATGCAGAGGAAAAGTTCGAATGGGGACGATAGGTTCAAGATGTATACCCATGAGAGGGTACCTGCAGTGTTTTTAATCATGTGACTCTGGTTTCAGAGCCAGGCAGGAGGAAGAACAAAAAGAGGCATCTTGGATGTTATTCCAAACCTCTGCCAAAAATTATTATTAAGGAGAATAGAAATATGATCAGAGATCCCACACTGGATGCCGGGCTCCTTCACTTTATATGCTTAAAGAGGGTGTTATGGAAGATACCTGGCCCAGAAATCAAGAGCTATGAATGTTAGTGACTGTCCCCTAGCAAATTATTTACCCCTTTCAACCTTCAGTCTTTCCCCTGTAAAATGGAGTCAAAAGCTGATCCTGAGCTAATCACCCCTCTCTGGACATCAGCTCAGTCATCCATTAGTTTAAGGAGCAGGACTAGATGAGGATGGACAAATCGATAGCACACATGTCTTCATTCTCCTCTCCCTAATCCTTGGTAGATATCATTAATTGATGTTGATCATATTTCACTAGGAATCCTTCCAGGAAGCCAATACCAACTGATCAGAGATGGCTCCTAAGATGATTTCTATCCAAGATTTCTTACATCTCTGGCACCCTGGGAATTTCAAGGAAAATAATGAGAGTGCTTATGATGGGGAAATGGCTCTGATTTTCTTCACCCCTGCTTTTCTGGGATGATGGTCTGTCGATGAAATGCTGCTCAAGTTCCGGACCAGAGTGACAGGGGAGAGGCAGCCTGCAGCAGCACTACTTGTGGATCTCTTTACCATCAGCCAAAGTGCCTTATCTGGCTTCTGTTGACATGTAGCACTGATGACTAATTCAGAAATCACCTCAATAGCCACACTAGACATTTTTCTGTCATTTTCACAGATAATTGACCCCAATAACAGCCTGGTGAAGAAGACAGAGTGAAGAGTTTGTATCCAGAAAAAACAGTTCTCTATTTATTCAGGAGAGTTTTTGAGGGCTTAGCATGTGCTGGCCCTTGGGGACACACATATGAACCAGACAAAAGCCCAGTGGCCACAGTCTGAAGGGGAGGAGAATTGAAATTCATTTGGCACACTGGTGTGACTGTGTTGGTTGCTTACAGCCAATCTCCATTAGAACTAGTTAGAATTCCTACCACACCACCTATTACATCTTTTCAATACTTCTCCTGCAGATAAGCCAGCCAAATAGCAAGAACTACCAAAGAGGGAAGGGCAGTGTGTTCTGAGAGCAGGATACTCAATTCTGGGAAGATTTCCAGAGGAAATGAAGCAGAGTGGGATTATGGAGGATAGAAAGGATTCATCAGCTTGTCAGGGAGGGGAGGACATTCTGAAAAATGATCAGAGGATGTATAAAGGCTGTGTGTAGGGTCTCATGGAGACTTTGGTGAACTGCATGGAGTTTATTGTGGCTATATGACATGTATTTTGTGTGTGTGTGTGTGTTTGTGTGTGTGTGTTAGCAAGTAATTATTGTGAGGCCAGGAACCATGCCTCTTTTGTTGCATAGCCCTTTATACTGTGAATATAAAATCTTTGTTGAATGAATGATTGAATGAGTGATGAAATGGTAGGAGATGTCGCCAAGAAAGTTCAGACACCAGGTCATGAAGGGCCCCATTGGCCATTTTAAGGACTTGTTTTATACTTTATCCTACAGGTAACAGGGAGTATTTGAAAGTGATTGGTGGGTTAGTAAAACTAAAAGCAGTGAACAATTAGGACATAGGTGCAAAGATTCATCAGCTTGTCAGTTCTGAGATAAGACTAGGATGCAGAGCTGGCAGTGACAGGGACATAGCTTCCAGCACTAAATACCCCTTTACACCCTTGGCTTTTGCCTTAGCTTCCTTTGAATTCCATGGCATGCCTGGCTGGCTCATGTCTCCATTCTATACCCATTTAGTTCCCTCTCACTGAAATGCTCTCCCATTCTCAAATGAAATGTTCTATCCTTCTCATCAACATGGCGAACTTCTTGCCATCCCTCGTAAGTCAGCTCAGATAGCCTGTCCTCTTGTAAGGCATTATGAACTGTGGCCCCCTTTCCTATCCCCAGCACTGAGGATTTCCTTGAGTCTTCATGGTACCCAATACAGCTTTCTTCCCTGGCATCAGCTCAAGACTGTTATTCATTGTTCTGGATTATTCATTTTGTGACAAACCTTAGAAGCCAGGTGCTGTGCCATTTCCAAATTTGTAACCAATCTCAGTACAAAGTACAGAGCTCAGCCATAGCAAGCAGTCAGTTCTGAACAATGAGTTAAAAAAAATTTGGTTCAGTTGTAAAGAGAGAACACATTGGTGAATGGGACATTTTCATGGGAGTTGCCTGTAAGAGGCTCTCCAACTACTAATGCCAGAGCCAGAAAACAGGGGATGGCTGCAGTGTGACTTAGTTAAAATTTATAACAAATTCAGTAGGCTTAGGAGTGGGCATCTCTTCATGCTTGAGTCTAAATGATTAGCCTCTTTTATATGTACCATCAGAAGAGGCTTCTTTTGGATTAAGACCACTTTTTGAAAAGAAGCTGCAATCCAACAGATTTGGTGGTATTAGAAGAGATCCAGCATGGATTTTTAGGACTCAATTCAGAGGACTTTTGGCTGGATCATCCTGTTTCAATCCAGACTTCTTTCTGCATGCCATATAGGAAGCAGTGACTCCAGGGGACCAAGAAGGAGACTCCTTGATTCTCTGTCTCGTAGCCAGTCTCACAAATGCATTTTCCTCCACATTACCCTTCTACCCCAGAGATTCAGTAGGACATTTTCCAATATTCCTCTCTTTCAAAAAGGGATGGAAATATGAGATATGAGATGTGATCTTTCCCTTGGCATTGGGTAGGCAGCACTAATTGGTCAAAGAAATCTTTCCTGGCAACTGTGATCAATCAGAAGTTGCATGAAACTATTTCACTCTGTGTTCTATAGCTTAATGGAATAGAGTCCTGGCCAAGGACGAGGTTGAGTCTCGTGAAATTACTGTCTTTGTAATGGTTAAAAATGGTCAAGTACTGTGGGCTTTGTACCATTCATCTTATAGAAATTTGATAACTTGACCTCCTGTCCCTGAGTTTTCTGGGTAGTTACGCAGAACAGATCTCTTATGATAATTCTTTGATATATTTAATGCAGTACTTGGATTATGGCTTTATTTTTTTTTAAATTTATTTTTTATTGGTGTTCAATTTACCAACATACAGAATAACCCCCAGTGCCCGTCACCCATTCGATCCCACCCCCCGCCCTCCTCCCCTTCTACCACCCTTAGTTCGTTTCCCAGAGTTAGCAGTCTTTACGTTCTGTCTCCCTTTCTGATATTTCCCACACATTTCTTCTTCCTTCCCTTATATTCCCTTTCACTATTATTTATATTCCCCACATGAATGAGAACATATAATGTTTGTCCTTCTCCGACTGACTTACTTCACTCAGCATAATACCCTCCAGTTCCATCCACGTTGAAGCAAATGGTGGGTATTTGTCATTTCTAATAGCTGAGTAATATTCCATTGTATACATAAACCACATCTTCTTTATCCATTCATCTTTCGATGGACACCGAGGCTCCTTCCACAGTTTGGCTATTGTGGCCATTGCTGCTATAAACATCGGGGTGCAGGTGTCCTGGCGTTTCATTGCATCTGTATCTTTGGGGTAAATCCCCAACAGTGCAATTGCTGGGTCGTAGGGCAGGTCTATTTTTAACTCTTTGAGGAACCTCCACACAGTTTTCCAGAGTGGCTGCACCAGTTCACATTCCCACAACAGTGTAAGAGGGTTCCCTTTTCTCCGGATTATGGCTTTAATAGCTGAACTGAATTACTCCCTTTCTTTAGAATGCATCAACTCCATAAGCCCCTGTTTCTCAAAGCCTGGTTTTTCATAAATAGTTTTGCAAAAGGTATGAAGTTTTCTTTTCAGGGAATCAGGCAGATAACTGTGGTATCTTTGGAAGAGTTCCAAAGAATCCTGCCATTAGAAATGCGTCCCTTCATGCTAAGGCATTGTACCTCCAAAGGAGTTCTCACTGCCAGGCAAGTGTCTCTGGAGAACTGACATAAGTCAACATCAACCCTTAATACCTGACATAAATTATGTAAATAAAAGTAGATCAGCGTTTCTCAATAGGAATGATTTTTGGCACCCAGGGTGTATCTGACAGTGTCTGGAGACAGTTTTTACTATTATAGCTTGGAGAGGGAATGCTACTGCATATGGTGGGTAAAGGCCATTGTACATCCTATAATGTGTAGGACAGTTCTCTATAACAAAGAACTATCCAGTCCAAAATGTCAATAGTGTTGAGACTAAGAAACTCTGAGATAGATAATTAGAATGAACACCATAGAATTTGGCATGGGACAGACAGATGACATTTGCTGTTTGCAAGAGGCAAAAACATAAATCTGGAGGTTGGGATATTATACAAGAGATATATGTCTGGATGCCTTGGGATAAGAGCCTGCCACAGGTTGGGTTTCCTCCGAAGCAAACTGTTTGATGTAGATGAACGGATTGGGAGTTTATTAGGGCATATTATTGGAACCATAGACTGGGGTAGAGAGAAACAGAGCTGTGATGCTGCTCAGTAGAGGTTCAAGGCACCTCTGCGGGGAGCTCTGAAGATGGAATGACCATGTAGAGTTGTCCCTGTTTGGGGCAATAGGTCAAGCTTTCACACCCTGGAGTACATCAGTCAGTGGATTCAGGCTTCCTCAAAGGGCCCATAGCTTTGGGCAGAGCACTTCCCTTCTGTTGACACAAGCTCGAGGAAGCCGCTTGACTCCTTCATAATATGACTCCGTGATTCTCCTGAATCTTTTATTTCCTATCTCCTCAAACATTTTCAACTGGCAAATCACATCAGTTACTATTACTGACACTTATTATGTTTGAGGAAACTAAAGTACAGAAAGTTTATTCATTCAAAGTCACACAGAAAGTACTGAGCAGAATTATTAATGGACCTACATTTCCAACTCCTTGTCCTTTCTATTCCACCATCCTTTTCCCTAATTATTTCCTCTTCTCCTCCTCCTTCTTCTTTTTAAAAATGATCCTTGAACTGAGGTCCACCCATGGTTTGATTTATATTTCACTCATATTTTCTTCACATGTTCTTTTTCTTTTCTAGAGTGTTAAAATTGCAAAATGTTTCCTCAAAACGCTAGGCATTTAATTAGGAGTGATTTGGTGCTTTAAAATGGCCCTCATTTGGGATGCCTGGGTGGCTCAGTCAGTTAAGTTGTGAGATCAAACCCTGTGTTGGACTCCATGTTCAGCGGGGAGTCTGCTTGAGATTCTCCTTCTCTCTCTTCCTCTGCTCCTCCTCTCTCTCTTTCTCTCAAATAAGTAAATACTCTAAAAAAAAATTATAAAATGGCCCTCATTAGTTGGGTAAATAAATAGACTAATAAGGAGCCAAATTGGAAGCGGATTACTGTTTTGATGAAAACATGTGAAATGCAAGTCCTAATCCTAAAATACAAGTGTAGAAACAAGCCAGCCGATGTAATGAGCATGCATACAGTTTTAGATCGTGTCATGTGTTATGGGAGGCCCTTCTTCACCCCACCACTTTTGATATTCACAGCAATCTATGAGGTAGGTGTTAATAGCTTAATTGTGTAGAGTGTTAGGGAAATGAATTGCTTTTTAAAATTCATGTGGTTAGTAAGAGACAAACCAAGATGCGACCCCAGTCCTTCTGATTTTTGAAAGGTTCACCTTGAAATCCCACTCTATGGTGATCCTATGCAGAGAGGGTGGGCTCCAGCAGAAGCTCCGAGCTCACACCTGTCTAGATAAACTTCAGAACACAGAGCATCCCAGGTGGAAATATCAGTAAAACAGTATTATCACATCCAAACATTTCCTGACAATTCTTTTTATGATGAACACTTAAGTTTGGAATATAAAACCCCATTTAAATCTGTTCTCCTCACTTGATTTTCATCTGAACCTTGCAGCAGAGGTGTGTGTTGTGGGTGGGGGAGGGCAGAGGACAGGGGTGTGTTTGTGTGTGTTCATGCGTGAACATGCATGGGTGTTGAGGGTGATGTTGGAGGGATGTATGTGTGTGTTCATGTGTGCATGTATGTGTGTTGAGGGTGATGTTGCAAGGGTGTGTGTGTGTGTGTGTGTGTGTGTGTGTGTGTGTATGTGTGTTTTGCAGGGTGTGAGGTTGATATCAGAGGGCCAGGGGTAGGGGAAGAGAGGTGTGTGTTCCCACGAGCGACAGAAATCTTGTTTCTGCTGTGGGAACTCCCAAGACATTGTCTGTGCCTTACCCACCCCCACTGCACCACCTGTTCAAAAAATCTTAATGACCACTCATCTCAGGAGCTGTAACTGAGAACCTTTAAGTCTGAGGAATTTTAGTGAACTTGTAGGGCTTTTGAGAGGTAAAATGAGTAAACATGATGTCATGTTTTGATCCCCTCGACTGAGCTATAAGACTCAGGAAAGCTAGCCGTAGAAAATCTGAAAAAAGGGGAACATTCCACAGGCTGGGTCTCATTTGATATGCACTCAAAAGGATGGTCTCTCCCATCCCAAGAGCCTCTCTTCACTGAAAATTGTGAACTCGCAGAGTTAAGCAATTTGCTAAGATGAGTTGTATTAGTTTTCTATGCTGTGTAACAAATTATTGCAAATCTATAGGCTTAAAACAATACCCATTTATTATCCACAGTTTCTGAGAGCCAGTGGTCCAGATATCCCTTAACTAGGTCTTCTGTGCAGCATGTCACAAGGCTGCATTCTAGGTGTTGCCTGGGCTGCATTCACATCTGGATTTTGGTCCTCTTCCAAGCTGATTGAAATTATTGATGGAATTTAGTTCCTTGTGGTTATGAGAGGGAGGTCCCCGACTCCTGGACACAAGCCCTCTCAATAGGCAGTTTACAACATGGCCGTTTGCTTCCTCAAGGCTACCAGGAAACAAGCCATCTCTCCAGCTTTGAGTTCATTCTTCCAGGAATCTCTTTTGAAGATCTCACCCGATACCATGGTAGGCCTACCTAAAATAATCTTCTTTCTGATTAACTCATTTGGTTGATGAGAGACCCAATCACATCTGCAAAATTCCATTTTCTTTACGACATTCTGTTGGTGAGATGCAAACCACAGATTCTGCCCTTGTTCCAAGGGGAGAGATTGCATACAAGTTTGGGTACCAGGGGATGAGCATCTTATAACTGCCTGCCATACCAGTGGATTCTAAAACAAGCTGTAGGTTCAAGTTGCATATCACTCATCAGGTGTAGGGGACAAATGTTAGATCCTATATTATCAATAAAAATTTAAAAAATTTATTTGTTTGTTGGTTTATTTATTTATTTGAGAGAAAAAGAGAGAGAGAGGGCAAATGTAGGAGGGAGAGGGAGAGAGTCTGAAGCCGACTGCACCCTGAGTGCAGAGCCCAACATGGGCCTTGATCCCACCACTGAGATCATGGTCTGAGCTGAAACTAAGAGTTGGATGCTCAACTGACTGAGCCACCCAAGCATCCCATGATTGTAATTACTTTTTATTTCATCTGTTTTAATTTTAATTTCTGTGTGATTTATGATGACTACAACCTGTTAGAAAAGCACTGGATGTGTATAATTCATAGCTATATCTTTCAAAAAGTGGGCTTTTAATTTTATCTTTTAACTTTTTTTGTTGCTGATGGGGAGAAAAATACATTTTGGAGGCTGCTCTCTTGAATAGATGGTCTGATAAACACATTGTCATATTGTTTTTGGGTTTTGAAAATAAACAGTTCAAGCCAAGTGTATCTCTATTAAAGGCATCACAGACTGTTAGCTATTTCTTTCCTTTCCTTTCCTTTCCTTTCCTTTCCTTTCCTTTCCTTTCCTTTCCTTTCCTTTCCTTTCCTTTCTTTTCTTTTTTCTTTCTTTTCTCCTTTCCTTTCCTTTCCTTTCCTTTCCTTTCCTTTCCTTTCCTTTCCTTTTTTTCTTTTCTTTTCTTTTCTTTTCTTTTCTTTTCTTTTCTTTTCTTTTCTTTTCTTTTCTTTTCTTTTCTTTTCTTTTCTTTTCTTTTCTTTTCTTTTCTTTTCTTTCTTTTCGTATACCTTGTGATTTTTTGTTGCCAGCTGGACCTAATATATTGGGCAATAGGCTGAGGTTCTTTGTTAATGTGGTCAGGAGCTAAGCTGCATGCACTTTATGTCTGTTGTAGCTGCAGGTATTGGACACTTCCACTTCCTCTAGTGCCCTTTGTTTTGTCCCACCATTGCCTTTGCTCTTCCCTAAGAACTGCTCATCTGATAGGATCCATATCTTGTAGCTCTTGCAGCTGTAATTTGCAGTTCATACACTGGAGCCTTGGTATGCTGGTGAGGTGTGGGGCAGTAGAGTGTTGTATAATCTCATGACCTGTGATCAGTGTTATGGTGGACCTGTGCCCCAGGCGGTGCCTTTGCCTTCCCCTCTCTATGCCTAGGTGACACAGGAAGTCTAGAGGAGGCTGGGGATAGAGAAGCCCCTTCTTCCAGGAGGGTAGAGACTCTGGTATCGTCCTTACCCTTGCACAGTAGGCTTGTGTAATATTGAGCGTATTCTACAGTGTTTACTCTTCCCTCTGCTTGAGCCACTGGGAGATCTTTCTTGACTCTTCATCATGAGAACCTGGTATAGTTCCTAGAGATTAAAGCCCATAAAAATGTGGACCTCCCTAAGACTGGTCTCTAGGAGTTTCTTACCATTAAAGAGTCCACAGTCTGTCTCCTGCAGTTCATGAGAACTACAATTTAAATATTCTTACTGGTTTATAGTTCTAGGGGCTTCTGCTGCATATAAGGTCTTGTCCAGATTCACCTGTCTCTGGACTTGAGGGGTGGCAGTTTGCCCTGTGAGCTCACTTCTCTACTGGGTCCAAGAAAATTCACTGATGTTTAGTCTCTGTACCATTTTCTTTCTATAAGGTTGGGAGTGCTAGAGTGGAAATCATCCATCTTATTTCTTTATTTTGTGTAACTCTTATTTGATATGGAAACAATCCTTGAATCAGAGATCTAATTGGACTCCCAGCTCTACCACTTATTCATCTGTGATGTTGGGCAATGATGTCATTCTCAGGATTGTATGAGGGTTACATACAGTTTGTAGGGAAGCATGTGGCCTACAACCTGGCACAGAGTGCTTGTTCAGTGACTGCTGGAGGTGACCTCAAAGTTCATCTCCTGCAGATCTCTGCCTCATGCTTGAATCTCCTCCTCTGCCTCATCCAAGATAAGTGGCTGCCAAACCTCTGCTTGAAAATCTTCAATGACATGGAACTCTCTACCTTCCAGAGGCCCTCTGGGTGTTGCATAAGACAGTGCATGAAACTAATGTATGTCATAATGCAATGTGAGATTTCTAGACAACATTCCCAGGGCTGGGGGTGCATGATGGGGAGCGAGATGCTTTCCATGGGGCAGGCCAGGGGAAGGTTCATGAAGAATTCGAGGAAGAGATAGTCTCCTGACATTTGCTTATGAGGCTGAAAGGCATTCTGAGGAAAGTAGCAGAACAGAAAGGGACCTTAAAGTGGAATCAGAATGGAGAGGGAGGATGGAAGAGAACCAAGTGCTAAGTGATGGATGTCTATGGGTTGATGTATGTTCCAGGTCCCAGATGAGAAGACTGGAGGAGAGGTTGCTTTGAGATCCTTTCCCAGGATTAGTCTGAGATTAGAAGTATTTGTCTTTTATCTGGCCTCAAAATATTCTCTGTGATGCCACCACACCCCCTGTGGCAGATCCTGTTAGCAGCCCACTCAGTACCATGATCTCCTTTCTTGCTAATAGAACTGTGGTTATATATGGACTGGAAATTGTCCCAAGTCATGCAGTGGATCATAAGTGGTCTCAGGGTAAGCTAGTCTTGAAGATCTTGTTCCCCTCTTCCCAGGGCCCCTTGCAGTTAGAGATGCCACATGAAGTAGTCTGGCATGAGGTGTGAGGACTGGTTGGCTGGACAGTGCCTGGGAAAGCTTCTGATTTCCCAAAACATAGTAGTACACAGGCTCTGTCTCCATTCTTCCCCCACTTCTGTCTGCCTGGAAGGAGGATCTGATGGTTGGGCCAGCAGAAACCACATTGCAAATGGCTGCTTCACAAGAGAAAGAGGGAAAGAGAGAGAAAAAACCCTCTAATTAAAGTCACTCTTCATAAGATTTCTTACTGGTAGCTTAGAGCATTTCTCACTCATATCTCATCTTCTCATAATTAATATTTTTTGTTTCTCCCTTTGCTTCATTCTATATTACCTTCTACTTTTTTCCCCTGGAAACTTTGCCCATTTAGACATCTGACACGGGCCACTCTGCCATGGAGAGAGAGCAGCAGTTGGAGGGGGAACGCCTGCTGGTGATTCCCATGTTGTCTCAGAGGCACTGCTCATGTCTGTGCTCCTGTGACATGCGAGACAGAGAGAAAGACAGGCAGACAGACAAGCCACTGATGCTCTCTGGCAAGCAGGTCTTGAAGACAGCAACTTAACTGAAGATTCCAGGGTGGGGTCCATAGCTCTATTGGTGCTTGTTTATCAGGCTTTTGAAATAATGGCAGTAAGGCTCTGCAACTCGGGAATGAGCAGGAGCCACCCTGTTTCTTGCCTTGTCGATAGGATTGCACAACACCACTTCTCTTCTTTGCAGGAGCTAGAAAAAAAGCAAATGAAAGTCCCTTAAAGTTTGGGTAAAATTCATCGGGAACTTTTGGTTCTGTGGGCAAGGAGGGGTGAACTCTTAATCACTTCATCCATGTCTTTTATCATCTGTGTGGTTTTAAATCTCTGTTCGGGTTCATTCTAATGATTTTTTTAATTTCCTGATAAGTTTTTCATTTTATTTAAGTCTTAAAATTAATTTACATAGGATTGACCAAAATATGTGAAATCTTTTGTAGTTGTGGGTTTTAACTTGCTGTCCCTTTTCCTACATTATGTTGTACCAGTTTTGTTTTTTTAAAGTTAATTTTGCTTTTGTAGGCTCTCCTCCCATGTGTCCGTTTCTTTTTCAAATTTGAGTTGTCAAATTACTCAGTAAAGAAGAATGGAGGTAAATACATTAAAAAAAAAAAAAAAACTTTCTAGCACTGCTTGGATTCCTTGGGGACATAAGTTCTCCACAGTCATTTCTGGCTCTGAATTCTTGTTGTTTATTGTATAAATTTTCCTGCTTTCATGAAGATGCTGCCTCTTTTCCCATTGACAGTTATAGAAATTAGCCTCTTTCCATGACTTTCAGAAATAAAAATAAGAAGAAAAAGAGAGCAGAACTCATCCAAAGCATTTCAGTTTATTTTACTGGAGGCTTAGAGGAGCCTGGGTCATTTGCTTCAGAGACACCTACAGCCTCAGATGAAATGAAATGAAATCAGGTGATGAGGGAAGCCTGGGCCTTTGGATGTCTTGTGGGAGCCAAGAACAATGGGATGTAAAGAAGGGAGAGTTCATCTCCAGGGTCTCTTAGGGGTGGTGGTTAAAGAGCACAGAAGGCTATGGTAGCATGAGATGAAATTAATTTCTTAAGGTGATTTCTTAAATTTTAAAAATTCAGTTAATGTCTTAAATTCTGCAAACAGTGTGGGCTAGCTGGGAGGGGAACTTGTCAGTGAATTAGGGAGCTCTGTGACCCTCATGTAAGTGATGGGGAAGGGATGTTCAAGGTTGGGGATGTTGGAGAGTGGACAAATCCTTAAACTCTTGTTACTACTCACCAAGTTGCTCTGTTCACCCTTAGCTCTCCTCTCATTTTCCCTCTCATGTTCTTTCTTCTTCCCTTGTCCTTGGGAGAAAAAAACTGTTTTCTCTGACATGGCTCAGCTTTGGTGTCCTTTTTTCCAAAGTTCCACGAATTCTGTGCTTAAACTTACACTTGGAAAGGGACTTTCAGATCAAGTTTTTTGATAACACCTTTATTGATATATAATTCATATACCATACAAATCTCCTGTTGAAAGTACAATTCAGGGCTTATTTTAGTAGATTCACAGGGGTTGTGCAACCAGAACCACAGTCTAATATTAAAACATTTATGCCATTTTTATTCTCATTTTCCATCTGGAGTAGAGAAAAAGGGTGAAGCCTTTTAGGTACAATATATTTCTGTCTGATGACAATTTAAATCAAAATTACTTAAAAATGTTGACTGGCTATTATATTCATGGTAGATTTACATAAATTATAAAAATTATACAGTTTTTGAATAGTCTTTTCCAATATCACTTTGGTAAATTTTTTTTTTTAAGTTTTATTTATTTAAGTAATCTCTACACCCAACGTGGGGCTTGAACTCATGACCCCAAGATCAAAAGTCACATGCTCTTCTGACTGAGCCAGCTAAGTGCCCTCTGGTAAACTTTTTAAGTAGTGACTGGTGCTCATTCTTTACCTGCTATGAGCACATTTGACAAGTGAAATGATTAGGTTAGTGGGTTCTGAGTGGTATATAGCTGCCTGAGGCCTGTGGTATTATAGCAAAGAAACTTCTGCTTAAGTTTTGCATGAAGCAGATGTAGGAGACAAGGCTGCTTTTGACTTAATTTTGAGCAAATGTAGAAGTACCTAGGAGGCCATGAAGCTAAATAGGCTTTTTGTCGAGTTTCAGGAAAAAAAGGAGGCTGAAAGAAAAAGAGAACTCCTATCATGTATCATGAGGACAAGCATTTCAGAGGCACTGCTAAGTCCAGATCTTCAAGCTCTACCAGTCCTGGGCCCTGGCAACAGTTGCCTGGGGGACAGCCCACCAGAGCTTCCGATCCTGCTTCCTCCCACCCTCTTCTGTTTCCTAATGCTGTGAGGGAAACAACCAACCTTGGTAGCCAGATTCTGGCTCTGTCACCCACAGGCTTTGCAACCTTACATGAACTTTCCCTCGGAGCTTTTTATTTAACAGCAAATGGGAATAATGATTAGGTGTTTAAGAGCATTAATGCAAAGAATATAGATACCATGCCTGGAATATCTGTATATTACATACAATAAACAGTAGCTTTAGATCTTCCTTCATTTCAATGGTAAGCCAATATTTGAGAACCAGTTTATTCACTAGTCAAAACTAGTTACTACTCAGACAAGTTAAATTGTGGCTCTTTGTGTAGCAAGAAGGGACTTTGAAACAAAATTTACTTCATTTTTAAAGTACTATGTCCATTAAGGACAAAACAGTTTGCAATTGAAAGCTACATTTAAAAAAATTAAGTGTAAAACTTGACTATCTGGACTTGATTATTTTCCCAAAGGTCAGAATAGCAAATCTTATTTGTTTGTTTGGGGTAGGAAGGAGGGGAATCAAAGTTTAAAGAAATATGGAAAAGAAACAGCATCTTTAACAACATAACTGGTACTCAGTTTCTAGTTCATTGGCTTCTGTCATTTGACCAAAGTGCTCTAATTATTTCATGTTGAGAGTGATATTTTGTCACCTGGTTTGAGGTTTCAAATGTGTTTATTGGTAATTGGTCACCATCTTTTACTTAATTTTGTTTCCTTAATTATTCTGTTTAGCTCTTCAGTGAACACCTGCATCTTACTCCCAGAATTTATTATTCTTTTGGGAAAGTTAAAGCTTTACTAAGTAAGATATTTTCTCCCACAAACAGACTTGATGTTATCTAGTTCAGTAACCTAAGTCTTAGTGCACCTTCTGACGGTAACCAGACAATGTCCTTTGAAGGTAAGTTCAATGAGACCTCCTGCATGTGTAGAAGGGAAAGCACAGAAACACATGGGCTGAGCCCAGTGGGTTTGGTGGCCTCTCTCAAGTAACTTCTCACTATATAGCTCAAGGGGCTATCTCATCATTACCAGAAACGACAAGGGTGGGGGAACCCAAGCCAGATGAAATATGCAGAGTTTCTGTGTATATGTGCATGTGTGTGTGTGTGAGCGTGTGTGATCTTGCACCTGTTAGGTAAGCATCCATCTCCCACAGCCAGATGCAGCCTTCAGTTAACAGACTTCTCTGGCCACACAGACCTGGGGGCTCTCCCCATGTTTGCTCTAACTCTGTATCCCCATTCTTGAATACTTTTGAAATATTAGGATATCTTTGGCCTACAAGACACCTGCTACAATTGCATAAAAGTGGTTATGGGACTTTCAATGGCTGGTGGATAGTGAAAGTGAGTTTACTTACTTCTGGAGCACAAAACTCACTGCTGATTTTGTTTTGTTTCATCAAGGCCCGAGGAGGAAAAAAACATAGTCATGCAGGTTGAACCAGTCCAGAAGTTCCAAACAGAAAGATAAAATGAATCACCCACCAACTTGTAAAAATGTTTACTCAGTTTTCAAATGTTTCTCCAACTTTCTGGATCAAGACTTACCATCTTGTAGCTAAGGTCCAACCTAACCTGAGAAGAAGAGGAGGGGAAGAAAGGGTTGGGGGGAAGGGTGGGAATAAGAGGAAGGGAAAGGAAGAAGAGGGAAAAGGAGATGAAAGAGAAGGACTAGAATCTAGCTCTCATTTGAGGACACGAGTGATTGTTGCCATTTGTCATGAGAACTTTCCTCTGGTTCATCAGTGTCACTTCAACTCTTAGCCAACAAAAAACATGTCTTCCTTAGTCACACACACAAACCAGATGAGTGATATTTTCTCAGTGTAAATGGATGGACAGTTATTTCCCTAATTCAGAGGCCTCTTCTCTTGAAACATTCTCCTCTAAATTTGTTTTTTCCTCTATAAGAATCATAGCAACCACTTTTAGCATTTATTATCCTGGTTTTTTTTTCCAAGTGCCATTGGACTGTTAAAACACCAGGAATCACTAGAAATAAAGGATACAATTTAGAGTCAAGTTGTAACTCCATGTCAAGAAGATAAAGCATGAGCAGCTAGTTGGATAGTAAGTTCCAAAGGACACAGCAGGGCAGGATTTTTGTCTCTTCCTGGCACTGTTCCTGCCTGTGTGTCATTGGGCCAGACCCTTCCACTTTCTGGGGCTCAGTTTGCTAATCAGTAAAATGGAGAGGCTGGACTAGATGGGTTTCCAGGGCTTTTTGGTGTTTCAGAAAGGCTGTCATGTGGTGTATACACAGGTCCTTAAATGTAGCCTGGAGAAAGCAGTGCTGTGCAGTAGATCCTTGGACACCATATTGGGAGGACTCTCCATAAGACAGTGAACATGTGTTTTATTTTAAGTGCTATTTGTTGCAAAATTACATGGTATTGCAAAACAGAATTGTGGATTTTAACATGCCTGTTGTATTTTAGAGAGTTTATTCCCTACCTATTACCCTTCTCCTGTAGAATGAGATAGTGCTTTGGGCTATCAAGATGTTTAGGAGAGATACCAGTGCTTCCTCATTGCGGACTTCCTTGCTCTTTCCTTTTCCTCCTTCCTTCTCAGTACTATAGGAGCATAAAGGGGCCATAAATAACACTCCTGGCCTCCCTGGAGGAATCTGCTAAACAGAAGGTTGTATTTTATTCTTGGAATATTTGGCTTGGGCCATCCTGTGGGGATTTAATTAGAATAGAGGCAAAAGGCCTATTCATTCAAATAGTATTTTCTGCCTTCATCCTGGCCTTAGCCTGCTCTTGGTCTCTATTTTTATACTTGTTTGGGGCTCCCTTCAAAGCATGCTAAGGATGTAAAAATTCTTTAAGAAAGAATGTCCCTTCTAGGGAATATACTTAGCTCATTTCGCAGTTCTGTCTTCAGAAGTCTCTGAATGATGTAACTTGCTATGCTGAAGGTTGGCATCTTGCTTTACCCAACCACCTACCCTGTTTCTGTGAGGCAGGAAATGGACTTTACAAGAAGTGGATCGTCTTCAAACCCAGAGCCCCACACGACTGTGATGGATTCAAGGAGACACAGGAACTGCAGTATTAAAACCCAGAGACACCTTTGCAGTGACGCCTCACTTGGGGTCCCTGTTCTCCCTCTGGAACATGAACAGATTGTGTTATGTGCTCTGTCAGTTTCTATCCAGTTCCAGCTTTCTGCAGATTTATTTTTAGCAAAAGATATATTAAGAAAGCAATGTGATTTAAGATAGATTCAGTTTTGTTGTCTTTTAAAGGTTCAGTCTGATTACCTCTAGAATGTTGTAGATCTCCAAAGCCAAAGTATGAGTTTTACTCTAATTCACCAAGATGAGGGCATGACTGGGGAGTGTTTTGAACACCAACAGGTTGTGGAATCACCAGGTTGTGTTTATTGGGGGTCCCTACTTCACTTCTCTATCTGTAGCTTCTCACTGCTAGGACACACACAGTCCCACAAAGCCAAAAGGGAATGAAACCATCTGCTTGATGTAAATGGCTTTATCATTCTGAATGTTCAAGTCTTTTCAGTAAAGCTCGGGGCTGACAACCAAGCCCAAAGCTGGGTTTCCTATTTTTTTCTCTAAATATAAGTGTCAAAATCTAGTTTGAGAACACTTATATCTGCAAAATAGAGTTTGTTACTCAGCTGGCCCTTGTGGAGACCTGTGGTGTGGCTCCTATTCACAGTTTTTGGTAGAATGAAGTGCACACGAGGAAGTACCACTTGGTCAAGTGGCCCTTCTTTCTATTAAAAACAGTAAGTGTGGGGCAGCCTGGGTGGTTTAGCAGTTTAACGTTGCCTTCGGCCCGGGGTGTGATCCTGGAGACCCGGGATCAAGTCCCATGTCGGGCTCCCTGCATGGAAGCCTGATTCTCTGCCTCTCTTTCTCTGTGTCTCTCATGAATGAATGGATGAAATCTTAAAAAAAAAAAGAAAAAAAAACCAGTAAGGGTTCTGGGCGGCTCAGTTAATTAATCCAGCTCTTGATTTCAGTTCAGGTCTTGATCTCAAGGTTGTTAGTTCAAGCCTCATGTTAGGCTCTGTGTCTAGCTACTAAAAATGAAAAAAGAAAAGTTCAGTGGATTTTAGACTTCCTTTATATAAATCCACTGCTCCTTTTCCTGTAGTGAATAAAGAGTGTGGAGCAGAGAGAAAGACCAGGGTGAAGCAGATAAGAAGTGCTCTCCCTCCTTTGTGATAATAGGAAAAGGAGGGGTGAGAGCCCCACCCCTCCCGTCATTGGCTTGAGTCCTTGTCCACCATTTATTAATTGTGCAGAATGGAAATATGTTTAATTATTTTGATAACTTTACCTCCCTAGGTCTAATTTTTCTTAAATTAAAAAAAATAATTAATTAATTAGAGAGAGAGAGAGAGAGAGAGAGAGAGCAAGCATGCAAGCACAGGGCAGAGGAGGGACAGTGGGAGAGAATCCTCAAGCAGACTCCCTGATGAGCACAGAGCCCTACAATAGGCTCTATCCTACGATCTTGTGATTATGACCTGAGCAGAAATCAGGAGTCAGGCGCTTAACTGATGGAACCACCCAGGCACCTCTCTATGAGGTCTAATTTTTCTATATCTGTGATCTGCAGAAAATATTACTTGTCTTATAGAGTTCTTGTGAGAATTAAATTAGGTCATGTAAGTAACAGACATGTGGTAAGTTCTCAGCACATGATCGCTGCTGTTTTCATTTTTCAGCAAGACCCTTCACTGCCCAGAATCTCCATGATTTCACCTAAAGATGAGGCATTTCAGTACTCAATCAGGCCCTTCCTAGTTTAAAGCAATGATGATAGAATTTTCCAAACTTACCTGTTCGTAGAAAATTTTAAAAATAACATACTAATAGGACCAGCAGCCATTCTTGAGGATATAAATGTTTGATGAATGATAAACACTGAATCATGTCCAAATGTGTTGAAAGATACATCATCTAACCTGTAGTCATAATATATACCGTGCACGTTAATGCACTGGTTACTGCCTCCAGCAATTCCCCGAGTCACACAGCCAGCGGTCTTAGGCAATTTCTTTTCATTTTGTGCAAAAATACCTCATTTCTTATGGTATAGTGTCAACTTTAATTGTGTACCTGCATTTATATGTTTATGTTCTCAACAATATAATTAAGTTATATTGTAGAAGAACAATTTGCTAGCATCAATTTTATTTTTGCAAAACATCTATTAACATTGAGTTCTACAGAAACTAATTGGCTAAACCTCATATCCTGTTACCGCTAAAGCAGTGTTTTTCAAACTTTTTTGACAGAGACTCACAGCAAGAAATTAATTTTGCCTTGCAACCTAGGGCACACACACATATACAAATATTATGTAATTGAAATACATTATTTCATGGTATGATGTTCTCTTGTAAAGCCAAGCACTCTATTTTTTATTCTATTCTATTCTATTCTATTCTATTCTATTCTATTCTATTCTATTCTATTCTATTTATTAAAGTACTGCTGATCAAAGCCCACTGGTTTGATTTCCAGACCCACTAATGGGCAGTGCTCTCAGTTTGAAAAAGACCCAGGGATCAAGCTAGGAAATGTGTGGTGTTTGTGGCTCTCCTTTTGCCAGGTGGGCGTACTTCTTAGATTACACTTCAAGTGTATTTGAAATGAAACCTTTTCTAACCTCCAGAAAGCCTATGGAGGGGGCATTACCTAGGAAGGGTCATGTTGCCCAGCCTGAAGAGAGGCAGCTGCAGGCTCCCAGTCTAAAAGGAGGGAGAGCAAGATAAGGGAACCCACAGCTCCCTCAGAGAAAGGCCCAAGAGTAGTAGGGAGAGGGTTTGGAGAAGCTGAGGAGAACTCTGGGGATGGCCCTTCCCCAAGACTCCCAAGATTTCAGCTGTCTGCCATCCCCACCACCCAACCCTGGCCCACCTACTCCTCTCCTGGCAACCAACCCACTGCCCCCTCTATACTCCAGGGTTCTCCTGTCGCTGCTGGAAAACACTCCTCTCTCTGTTTCTTTCCCTTCTCATGTCAATGCCTGATTCACACTAAATCTGTCATATCTCCCCTTGAAACTTTTCTTATACAGCCTCCCAATACCAACCTCAACCTGCACCCCTGTCCGTGTGCAGGACTGATGCTTCCTCTCTACCTAGGACATCCTCTTTATTTCTCCATCCTAACATGCACCATGATGCATTTCATTATTTTTCCTTTCCTCTGTGCTGTAAACTCCTCTGAGAGGCCAGGGATCTGTCTTTTTGTGACTGTTCTATCTTGAGGAAGTGGGATCATAAGCAGTAGCCACTTACCTTCTAAATGGCTTACTATGCACCATCTGCTTCCACGTCCACCACCCTGTTTTGTCTGTGAGGCAGGGAGGGATGATAGGATTATTTGCTGCTTACAGACTGAGAAACTGAGGTCAGAGAGGGGAGGAGGCATTCCTGAGGGTACACACCCGGCCGGTGGAGAAGACCAGACATTGAGGCTTGGACTCTAAGCACAACATGGCACACACATACTCACACACACACATACATATTCACACACACACACACACACACACACAGGGCCTCCCAACCAGCCCTGTTCTTACTCATGACCTTCAGAGTCCTCAACAAAAGCCTCACTGATTTGTCCTCATTGTCAGAGGTTTCCATTAGATGTGTGAGCAAAAGGGTGGGCATGGGCACAAATGCCTGGATTCAGGACTGGGCCCATTTCACCAATAATGGATGCTACATCCTCTGAGAATTCTAGAAGGCATTGAACATTGCCGAGGGAGTTCAGAAGTAGGATTTCTCCTTCAAATTTGCTTAACCCTGACATCTGATTGCATAGAATTTGGAACAAGAGTTACCTGTAGACATTAAGGAGATGAAGTGTGTTTGTGTGGACACGCATCCTGCATCAGAAAAGTTCAGATACATAAAGAGATGCTTTTGTATAATTCATGTTATTTACTAGAACGATTTTACTGGCCCTCCGAACATCATTGTGCTCTCTACTATAAATATGCATTCAGACCTTTTCCAAACCACTAGTCATTTGCCCAGCGGGCCATAAAAGCAATGTATCATGTAACCATGTATTGGGATGAAATTTCAAAAGCTCTCCATTTAGGCAGCAGGCCTTAGCGGGTTTGGGGAGCTGTAACATTATCCATTTAATTATACATTTGGACACACTGAAAAAAAAACCTGTATTATTTACACAATTGCCTGTAATATTCTCTCCAAGCTGTTAGACCTAAGTCAGAAACCATTAGAATGCTAATCAAGAGAAGAATATGAAATATATTTCCTTGGTGCAACTACAGCAAGTTTTCTAGACACTTTTATTTCAGCCACATGTTTTTTCCCCTTGCACCTTCTATCTGAAGAGGCCTCCCATGGCCCTGGTGGGGGTACTAGACTGCTAATTTGGGAACACAACACAATCTGCCAATATTGGCTCTTTTTTTCTCAAAGACGTCTCATACAAGGCATGGTACCATATATTTGAGGAGAGCCAAATTGTTGGAATGGGGAAGTTATTCTATTCAGGGGAGAAAGTTTCCCCAGGATATAATCCTGTCAGGGATAGACATTGCATTAAATGTTCTCATTCAGATTAACTACTTGAGAGACACAGAGAGTGTGCCTTTCTGGATCCCCGGCATTCTAGAATATGGTAGAGCAGAGGGCAGATGTGTGGAAGGAAGCCCAATGCCTCTATTCCTTACCAGTTTGTTTTCAAATTTCCATGCACTCGGTGGGTGCCCACTGCACAGAGCAGAGGAAGTTTTGTCTTATAGAAATATGGCCTTTGGAGGGGGAAGCAGATAACAAAGCAGCAAATCATGCATGTTGGTAAAAGGAAGCCCAGAGGTTTTCAGATGGGGACTTGATGGCCTAGCATGTGCTCAGGCCTGCACAGGTGAGCGTCCTTTCTCCTCTGACTGCATCCTGCCCTCCCCA